>NC_138215.1:16960513-17338013 GCF_964194415.1 Vipera berus | reverse complement strand
GTGTGTGTGTGTGTGTGTAGTGTGTAGTGTGTAGTGTGGGCGAGTAAGAAGGGTCCCTGGGCTTGGCTTGCCAGGACTGGCATGAGGGGACAAGCCCCTTCCTGGGTGGGTGTGGCTGAGGCCAGGTCTACCCCCCCCCAGTTAAAATGGAGGTGCTGGGAGTTGAGATGGTTGAACAGAACTGCCATTCAGCTTCCCTGGACCAGTCTGCAAACAACCACCTCCTCCTCCTCCTCCTCAGCTGGCATCTGCCAGCCCCAGCCCCTGCCTATTCCACGGGGAGGAGAGAGGTGGGAGCTGGAAGGAAAATGCCAGGCAGGAAGTGGGGTGCGCCAGGACAGGAAATCCCTCCCATGCCTCTCATCCATAGCAGTAGGGTGGGATCAGAAGAAGAGGAGTTGGGGACAGGGACAACTTTGGGGCTGTGTGATAGCAAGGAAGAGTAGGGGAAGGAATTAATTTCCCATGGTGGCGTTCTCCCTTCCTTCCTTCCTTCCTTCCATGTCTTCGGTTTCAACCCCAAAGTCCCTCCTTTTCTCTCATCATCTTAACTGTCATCCAGGTTGGAGCCAACCTGTGTTACCCCCTCACCCATCCCCACATAATAATAATAATAACAATTATTATTATTATTATTATTATTATTATTATTATTATTATTATTATTATTATTATTATTATTATTATTATTATTATTATTATTATTATTATTATTATTGATGATGCCAGGAAGATTGAAGCCTGCTTCTCATTTTGTTTTTAACCTGCCTTCATTTCTGAAGTCAACCCCAAGGTTTGTTTATACATCTTTATACATCTCCCTTGAGTTTGTACGAAACGCTAAACCTAACTGGCTAACAGGAGGCTGGCTAGATGGTGCTTCAGGGTCTTTGGTGCCAATCTTGGTGGGTGGCCTGAAAAAAGGGGTCTTTATGCTGAGCTATAATATGATTTATTCATCTGGGCACCTCATATCCTACGAAGACCGCGACTGTCTTTAGGAATTGGGGTCTTTGTGTGAACCCGGCTATAAACTTAAATAATAGGTAGTCCTTGACTTACGACCTCCATCGGGCCCAAAATTTCTGCGGCTAAACCAGACATTTGTTAAGTGACTTTTGCCCTGTTTTACGACTTTTCTTTCCGCCGTTGTTCAATGAATCACTGCAGTTGTTAAGCTAGTAACCCAGTCGTGAAGTGAACCTGGCTTCCCCATTCATTGCGCTTGTCAAAGGGTCGCAAAAGGGGATCACGTGACCCCGTGCAACCGTCATAAATGTGAGTCAGCTGACAAGCGTCTGAATTTTGATCACGTGACCGCGGGGATGCTGACTGTAACCGTCGCAAGTGTGAAAAACGGTCATAAGTCCCCTTTTTTCAGTGCCATTGTAACTTTGAAGCATCGCTAAACGAACGGTTGTAACTCAGGGAGGATCCGTATGCGTGGTTTTGACGAATTTTCTGGAGTCCCTCTGGCACGTGATTTATGTGCTTATAAAAAACGACACAAGATATTCCAGTTGTCATTTGTATTGGCGGTCCCTATTACTACTCTGTCAATCTGAAAACTGCTTGTGTTCATTTGTCCAAATATTGGCCAGAAAAGCAATGCCCTGCATAGCTATTCCCTCATAAACAATGACATTACTTTGTCCCTAACCTTGTGAGGCTTTGATATAAAATTGGCACCAGGTTTCGCAAACAATAGCTGCTTTTTCCTGATCCTCACGTCAAAGCTTAGATCAGTCTGTCCTAGACATCACTTTTCTCCTGTGCGCTGTGATGAGCCAACTTTGAGTACAGCGGCTCCTACGTGACCCTTGGCTCTCTTCTAATCACTGCCAAAGATTGCTGGAAGATTAGGAGCCCACTTCCAAGACCCTCTGATCAGGTAGGTCAGCTGAGAAAGGAAGAGTTCAGGTGGCCTTTAGAGAGATGCAAGATTCAGAAATGGGATTGGGTGGGTCAAAGAAGCAACTTTATGTAGAACTCGGCTTCATAAAAGTATAGGGAATAACTGTCTCTGAAGGCTCCTTGGTGTTCTCTGAGCTTGGTTCAACCAACCAAGCTCAAGAGGGCACCAGGCACCCCTCATTTCAACCTTGAGCTACAAATATTCTCCTTTTTTGATAATAATGCTTCTATGTTTTCTTTCTTGGTTGGTGTGGATGTTCTTGCCTGTTTTATGTGCAAAGTAAATCCATGCCGGACATTTAGCCTTGAGAAATATGTAAATAACGCCCTTTCTACAAAGCAAACCATGTAGCTTAAATTCCCAGAGATGATGGGGCTGGATATTTTTTCTGACAAATGGCAGGCTGGAGTTCATAAAATAGGGAATTAGCCTATCCAGCTTTCCTTGTGTCCTTAAACTTTCCCTTGGCTCTGGAGATGTCAAAGAAAAAATGGCATAGGAAAGGGAAAGGATGATCTTTGTCAACATCTTCTCATCTGCTGAGTCTCTATCATCACAACTCATTAGGTCTCCTAGATGAGACTGCCTAGGTGATCCAGGTGTCTGCAGAAGAACATCTGGAGATAAAACATCATGTCCATCACATTTGGACCTTCTAGATAAGAGATATAGGAGTAGGATTTGGAGGGCCAAAAATGAAAAGACCAGGTCCATCACATCTTCATTATGGATTTTCTCCAGAAAGAAACATAGTGGTAGAATAAGTGGTGGGGAAAGGGCTGAGGTGACAAATGAAAGGTGACGATGCCTTGACTTCCTGTAAAATAGGATGAAGACACATCTGAGTCTGCAAGCAACCATTGCTCTTCTAGTCTAATTCCATGTGGCTGAAGAACAGGCGAGTTTTGCATTTTGGCAGGCCAGCTCAGATGCAGAAATTCAAGATGGGCGATTCCAGATTGCTGGCATTGCATCTGAGAAGAACCTTGAGGCTTTGGTTGACTGCAAGCTAAGTATGAGTCAGCAGTGTGAGGCAGTGATTTAAAAAGGCAGCGGAACCGAGAATGGGTAGTACATCTTCTAGTTTGGTCCAATTCCCCCTAGATAGTTGTATCTGGATGTGGGCATTGGACATATTGACAGATGAATTGTGCCAGGAATAGGTGGTGTAATACTAGTTGTAGAACCTGGCATATGAGCAGAAAGATGGTGCATGGAGGTGAGCTGAGCTGGGGTGCAAGAAACTGGGCCAGTCAGCATCTTGTGATGGGACAGGTGTCTCCAGAGGAGGCTGTGGATATCAATGGTAGAGATGCATAAATGCTGACGTTCTCTTAAGGCAGTGCTTTTTGAAGTCAGTTAAACTTCACAGTGTACTAAGTGATCGTAGAGTGAAGTTCCAGTCATTCAAACTATGAAATTTCCTGCAGCCAAGATCTGATAAATGCCCAGGTCAAAGTTGTGTATGTGAAAATGCACCCTTGAGGATAACTTGCCTAGTGTTGACTTCTGATCTCAGAATGTGCACCCTATGTATATAGTGTGTGCTTTGATGGGTAGAACACAAACATTGGTCAGGCCAAAACCTTGGCCTGGTTCATACCACATATTCAGCCATAGTGTAGGACATTAGTGGTTTGAAATTCACAGGTGTTGGTTGAACCAAGTCAGTTGTGGTTGAGTCAGTCCATGGTTTGGTGCACCATATAACGCCATCCATCACTCTCAGGTGATAGATATGGACAAAGAACAACAGAACAAGTTAATAGAGTCTTCTTCTCCATCCTGAATCTTGGAAGGACTACAATTTCCATAAATCTCAGACATCTGATTCAATTTGCCAGGCTCTAGAACAGGGGTCTTCAAACTCGGCCCTTTTATGACTCATGGACTTCAACTCCCAGAATTCCTCAACCAGGCACACTGGCTGAGGAATTCTGGGAGTTGAAGTCCATGAGTCATAAAAGGGCCGAGTTTGAAGACCTCTGCTCTAGAAGATGGGAGTTGGTTGGGCACATTTGGGCATCACGGCATTCAACTATAGGATGAGTCTGTCCATATTCACTTATGGGAATAATAATAATAGTTGTAGTAGTAGTAGTAGTAGTAATAATAATAATAATAATAATAATAATAATAATAATAATAATAATAATAATAATAATAATAATAATAATAATAATAATAATAGCAGTAAGGTGAGAACTAACAGAATTCATCCCTTTTTTTGTTATTCCTCCACATTGTTGTTAAGGTCATATATTGTTGCAGGGAAGAAATTTATGAGTTCTCATTTTCATTTATTGTACATACACCAGATGCTTAACTGAGTTACCAAATTAACTCATTATATGAGGTTGAGAGAGTACATTAAATAATAAATGAAGAAAACAGACGTAGCTTACACCAAATGGAAGAAACCCCCCCACCCCCGAAACTGCACCCTAATCAAGATTAAAACTTGCCAGGTTTTGCATACAAGATATACATAGTTTATTTTAGCCTCTGGGTCTTTAACTAAACTGATGTATGTACACAGTACAAACATAATAAATGTGTTATAATTGACAAAATGGTGGAATTCAGCTATTGTTTGGAAAGAATTGTTGATTAGAGAAGGTGCCCTGAAGGAGTTGCATGCATATTGTATCTTCGTACCTTATTTGATACACAGGTACGATTCATCCTGTTCATCAATAGAGCGATAGAAAGGTTTCCTGATGCTTTGTAGGGAAAGGAGTGGCAGAATCTGGGGGCGGAGTTAAAAGAGGGATCAGCCTGGAATCTCTACATAGTCACAAGTGAATTAAATCCAATCTCCCTTGAATTCTGTTGACCCTTATCTAACTTTTAGCAGGTCTTAACCATAAATTGGGAAGATTCCTATCTATAGGCAGGAGTAGAAATAAATCAGTTTAATTGGACCTGCACACCCGGACCTGATCTTTTGTGCCTGGACAATACTGCCCAGGCCAAATGAACTCCTGGGCTGGGGGGGAAAAAAACAAACCATGAACGTCAGATCTTGCAGGTTGTGTCTCTGACAATGGGTGTGCAATGAAAATTATTTAATGTAGATTAATTATCCATTACAGCAATGCCCTTGTTAAGCACATATCATAATAGCCCTGGAAAGAACAGCAAAGAAATCCCTGCTCTGCATGTTTGCAAGTGGAGAGAGACTTTTCTTTGTCTTACTTAGCGTTAATGCCTATCTTAAAAATCCATAGAGCTAAAAAAGAAAAAAAAAGCCACACAAGACTCTTATAACAGAGGATGTCAGAGGCCTTTCAAGAGTCTCGTTACCAACCATTGTATATTTTACATCCGCCGTTTGAAAGGAGGTACAAAGAGGTCATCAAGTCCTTAACTATAAAGCAATTTAAACAATTTTGGCTGATTGGAGGGGGGGGAAAGCTGGCTCTAATGAGATGGGAGACACACACACACCCCAGGAACTGCCATAATTAGATTGAAAAATAGCCTGGAATGCCCAACAATTTCTGCAGTATTGCTAAGAAAACATGTAGAGGCAGTCATTCAAAGTTGAGCTTGACTGAAAAAGACTCCACATTATATTTAAATGGCAATAGCAACAGAAGTTAGACTTACATACGTTTATAGAGTCGGCATGATGCTGACGTTGTAAACCACCCAGAGAGGGCTATAAGGCACTATGAAGTGGTATATAAGTCTTAAGTGCTATCCAAAGCCTGAGAAAGGACATAGAGATGGTTGGAAAAGCTGCCACCTCTACATTTATCACTTAGCTGGAAAAAGAGCAATCAGCTCATCAGTTCGCAAGGGCTGTTGGGAAAAAGGTCCATCCTAAGGAACTGAAAATCAGTGAGGTTCTAAAGGGAAAGAAAATTCTGTAACTTTATCCTTTCCACAAATCTCGTTAAAGAAGGATCTGTGAGAATTTTTCTTTGGCTTGCTTAGTTGGGTACTAAGAGCCTGACAGTTCGTTTCCCTTCTTCCTGGTCCTTATTAAATGCCTGATTAGAGCTCTAGGCCTTAGCATCATCTTCTCCCTTTGATGGCCTTCAACTGCATGGCCACCACCAACATCCTTCACCATCCTTGGATAGTTCTTAACAGTCATGCTTGCCAATGACAGCCACAACTTGACATGTTAGGAGAAGATGCCAGGCAAACATCTTGGCAAATAGATGGATTGGAATTATCCATCTACTGCAGATATGCATTCTGAAGGACAATCTGTCTGTTCTCCTTCTGACTCAAGTAGCCCTTTTGTGGCTTTAGGGCAGGGGTAGGCAACCTCGGCTCTTTTATGACTCATGGACTTCAACTCCCAGAATTCCTGAGCCAGTCATGCTGGCTCAGGAATTCTGGGAGTTGAAGTCCATGAGTCATAAAAGAGCCGAGGTTGCCTACCCCTGCTTTAGGGGAACATCTGCTTCTGCTTTTGCTAAACGTTCACGGAATCCTCAACCTTCCTGACAGATTATTGTATTTCTGTGGTTCTTATGCAAACAGTCCAGATGTTTTACTGATGACCTGATACAGAGACTTTGGAATATTTTCAGGGTCAACCACCGCCAGCTGACCTGTTAAATGTGACCACAGTTTTCCTGAAGGTTCGATAGCATCTTCCTTAAAATGCTGAAAACAAGTTTAGTCATCTTTTTTTAAAAAAAAATGGATTTGAATAATATCACCAGTAGCAACCCTTCAGAGTTTATCCCTCTAGAGAATTAATTCGGCTAGTATGTTCTGAACGGCATGCAGGGCTATTCAACAAGCCATGTGGTTGTTGTTTCCCCCCTGATCCTCTGGTGGCTAGTCTTCTTTCCTCACCCTACTACATTCCATACGCCAAGCAAAAGAATTATGAATAGGAGATATCTTCCCTTCCCTCTCAAAAAGGGATTGTAAACATATCCCAGAGATACAGATCACAATGAGAACATGGGATCTCTCTGGTAAACTGCCGTGGAACAGCCAGTTCCTTGTCCCAGTTAAAATCAGGCCACAAAGAGGTCTGTCGCTGGGATCTTAAGAAGATTCTCCTCTCTGCAGTGCTGATCAGAAGTGAGACAGTTCCTCTCTGCTCTTTGAGTCGCATCTTGTTTGCAGGCATTTGGGGCTGAAATGCTGGTTGCCAAAGCCGATGTCGATATGACTGTTGGTATCAGAGGGGCTACCACTTGAAACCAAAAAGCGTCGGAGGTGACCATCAAATAACCGTGGCTGTCCACGGCAGTGCGGTGGTGCTGAAGCAGCCATAACTTTGCCAAATTTCAATCCTACAACGGGTCCCGGATTTTGGACACATTCTTTAAGGTACTCTAAATAAGTTGATTCAAAAATGATTGCCCTATGGGGCACCATTTTGCCCAAGTGAAGGTTACAACAGGAATGGGAGTTTTAGTAGTAGAGATAGATAGATAGATAGATAGATAGATAGATAGATAGATAGATAGATAGATAGATAGATAGATAGATAGATAGATAGATAGATAGATGATAGATAGATAGATAGATAGATAATAGATTAATAGATAGATAGATAGATAGATAGATAGATAGATAGATAGATAGATGATAGATAGATGATAGATAGCTAGATGATAGATTAATAGATAGATACATAGATGATAGATAGCTAGATAGATGATAGATAGCTAGATAGATGATAGATTAATAGATAGATAGATAGATAGATAGATAGATAGATAGATAGATAGATAGATAGATAGATAGATAGATGATAGATAGATGATAGATAGCTAGATAGATGATAGATTAATAGCTAGATAGATGATAGATAGATAGATAGATAGATGATAGATAGATAGATGATAGATAGATAGATAGATAGATAGATAGATAGATAGATAGATAGATAGATAGATAGATAGATAGATAGATAGATGATAGATAGATGATAGATAGCTAGATAGATGATAGATTAATAGATAGATAGATAGATAGATAGATAGATAGATAGATAGATAGATAGATAGATAGATAGATAGATAGATAGAATAAAATAGGAGAATTGCTATCTTCTGTTGAGAAAATGGGTGGGTGGATGGAGGGCTGAACTAAATAAAATAGGGCTTCTGCCTCTCACATTTTCACACTGTGGGAGAATTTATGTTTCAGAAGACAAGAAATCCCTGTTGGATGCAGGCAGATTTTCTTCCGATGTTGCTCTTTGGGTTTTCTGTTCTTCTCCTAGTTTCCATTCTGTATCCCTTGTCATCTGTGAAGGCTTTTCAAAGGTAGCCAAGAATGGCTCTTTCTGGCGTTGTCCTCCCTATCTGTGATGAGCGATAGGCTGGGGCCATTTGTTTAGAAGTCAAACCAAGTTAGAAGGAGAAACATCACCCATGACTGTTAGAAGCCCATTGACTTCATATCGGTGGTGGCAGACACCCCCCAGCTTGTCCTGAGATCCTGGAATATTGGCGCAGGAAGTAGTAGGACCTTGGCACAATACACACAACTCCATCTAGGGCTAATTTAATCGCCACTGATGTCGAGGTCTCCAGAAAAAGCTAACCTGGTTTTGATGTCATTTCCTCCTGTCTTCTTTTGCTAGGGTAGAAAACCATGACGCAAGCCTACGTAGAACTCACTGCTGTACATTTGTTTTTAGAAATGGCCTCCGAAAATGGTACAATTCATTCAGGGAGAGGGGAGGGTAAGTGTGGAGTAGAGGGGAACACAAACCATGCTTCTGACATTCTGGGGAGGAAAAAAAGACGACAGACAAGGAGAAACCTGTAGTTGTTCTTCCCCCAGCAGGGTTAGCCGTTTGCACAACTGCACCAGGTGTGAAACAAATAGGCTCAATTTTAACTACACCTCAAGATGCAAATTGACCAGTGTTTAAAACCATCTAGGTTTAAGATGGGGTGCAAATGTCATCACCGGGTCTGTAACTGACCTGGTTAAGGCAGCCTCTGCTTTTTACGGCTTCAAAATATGGTGACGATCGTCAACCAGAATGGCTTTAAAAGGGAATTAGACAAATTGATGGAGGAGATGCAATTAATCCCTTACTGCTTAGATTTAATGGCAATGTGCTATCCGCGGAATGCCTCTGAATGCCATCTGCTGGGGAACAAGGGTAAGAAGATACTCTGGTTCTGTTGTAGGCTTCACAACAAAGCCAGATGTGGCTGTCCACAAACTGTGAATCCAGCCACCAGGTGAGACTCTTTGGCCCTAAAGCTTCCAGCATCCCTAACCTTGGTCCATGTTGGCTGGAGACACGGAGCTGTAGTTCATCAACTTTGGAAAGACGTTTAGACCAGAGGCCCCCAACCTTTCAGGCACCAGGGACCGGTTCCACGGAGAGAGGTTTTTCCGTGGACCGGAGAGTGCGTGGTTTTGTGTGCTGCCTGCATCCCACGGATGGGGCTTTGCTTGTTTGTGCGGCCAGGTTGCTGGTGTGCCACGGCCCGGTACTGGTCCACGGACTGGGGATTGGGGACCCCTGCCTTATATTCTTTATAGCAGACGTCCCCAACCTTTGGAGCACCGGGAGCCGGTTCCGCGGAGAGAGGTTTTTCCGTGGACCGGAGAGTGCATGGTTTTGTGTGCTGCCTGCATCCCACGGATGGGGCTTTGCTTGTTTGTGCAGCCAGGTTGTTGGCGTGCTGCGGCCCAGTACCGGTCCATGGACCGGGGGTTGGGGACCCCTGGTTTAGACCCTTGTAGACTGAACATAGGTCACCCTAGACTTACAACAGTTCATTTAGCGACCATTCAAAGTTACAACGGCGCTGGAACAAGTGATCTAGGACCGTTTCTCGCATTTACGACTGTTGCAGCATCCGCACGGGTCCCGCGATCAAAATTCAGATGCTTGGGTTCCGGTGGCTCCGCGGCGACGGAGGCAGCCTTCCCGGGCTGCCCGCGGCTCAGCTGAGTGATTTTCGCCCGAAACAGCGCCGATCAGCTGTTCGGGCGAATTTGAAGCCCCCTCCTCGGGAGAAGAGGAGGGGGTGAGCCCCCAGGTAGGGGTTGAGTTCTCCGGGGCCGCCTGAGCTTGGAGCTTGGGCGGCTGAAGGATTGAACTCCCCCGTAGCCTGGGCTGCTCCCAGCTGGCTAGCGTCTCTGCTCCGGATTTCATGGAGCAGAGCCAGGCGTCTGCGACCATCCCTGCTTGAAGGAGAGACTATGAAAGGAAAAGAGCAGGCAGAGCAGTACAAGAGGGAATGATGAAGAGATGAAGAGGATTATTTTATTTTACTCTCGAGCTTGATGGACTTTGCTTAAAACTTAAAGTGAAAGTGCGTCACAATTGTAAGTAAAAGATGGCGTCTAAACCTCCCCCTAGAACTTTTCGGAGTGCTGGAAATTCTCCGGTGCAACAACAATCATTACTGCAGGCGTTGCATTCTCCAGATATATTGACATCGAAGGATCTTGAAAAACATACCCAGTTAATTTTGGAGTCAATGGGTGTTAAATTTGCACAGATGGAGGAGAAATTGGAGAAATTGGAGCAGAGAATGGAAGAAAGGATGGAACAGAAACTCAGAGAGATGAAGGTAGACATTTTGTCCTCAGTGCATAAAGTAGCTAAATGTGTGGAGGTGCTGGATGACCAAGTGGAAGAACTGACTCAAAAGAATGCTATATTAGAAGCAAAAGTACTGGAAATTGAAGATTTAAAAGACAAAATGGATAGCGAACTGAGTCTGGCTCAATTTTACCAGATGCAGTTTGCTGTTAGAATTAGAGGCCTAAAAGAGAATATTAAGGAAGATTTAAAGCAGTTGGTCTCTGAGGCTTTTGAGGTGGTATTGAACCATCCAGCATCTGAAATAAAACAAGGCATGGACAAAGTGTTTCGTGTGAACTCGTGGATTGCTAAACAGAGAAAGCTGCCTAGAGATGTGGTGGTTTATTTCGTAAAAAGGGAAATTAGAGATGAAGTTATACAAGCTGCCTATGATACTAAAGTGGTGATTGCTGGTCAAGAAGTTTTGGTTCTAAAAGAAATTCCTCCAAAGATTTTAAAGAGAAGGAAGGACTTTATATTTCTTGTGCAAGAGCTCAAGCAAAGAGATATAAGGTTCAGATGGGAGATCCCAGTTGGGTTGAGCTTCATGTATGAAGGCAAAAGGTACTGTTTGGGTACGGTGAAGCAAGCGCATGATTTTTACAACAATGTCTTAAAAGCAACCCTATCAACACTTTTGGAAGCTGCAGAGGGATCTGGAGAAGGAGAACATCAAGAGGATGAAGATGGACAGATAGACGAGAATGGTACAGGAGGAGATCAAGCTGCAACTCTTTTGGATGATCCTAGAGAACAGAGGGTGCTGCCTTAAAACGCTCAAAAAAGATAAGAAAATAGGACTAGTAGAAATCTATGGAATTTCCACAACATACTGATAGTCAAGTGGTAGTTGTGTTTTTAAGAGTTTTGGGATGATATGTATGGTAATAGAATTTTTAATTTGGAATTAATGGACAATTTACTACAGAGGAAGAGGAAGAAAGTTTTGTGGGTTAATGTGGGTTAATTTGTGTAAGAACTATCTATTATAGCCTATTTTGGCTAGAGAGGTTAATAGGGATAGGTGCTTGTGATGTGTAAATGAGAATATGTTTAGGAAATAGTGAATTGTGGAAGAACATAGATGGGAATGACGCTAGTTTTCTTTTATTTTAGTTTTTTATACATATTTAGTATTGTTAAGGATTGGTTTACTCTATATAAGTTAGAGAGTGATGGATTTTAGAGTTTATAATTGTTAGTATATGATTGTTTATGAGTGTTTTTTAGATATATACCTTGTATTTTGCTCTGGGAAGTTGGGGGGGGGAGGGGGGGAGGAGGGGAAGTAGGGGGGGGGAGGCAGGGGAGGGAGGAGGGAGAGGGGGAGGGGGGGATAGGGGGGAGGGAGGGAGGGGAGGAGGGAGGGGGAAGGGGGGTTTTCTAAAGGAAAACTGTATTTTAAAACTTTTCAATAAAAAAAAAAAATTCAGATGCTTGGCAACTGACTCGTGCTTGTGACAGTTGCCGTGCCCCAGGGTCAGGTGATCACTTTCTGTGAGCCTTTTGACAAGCAACGGGGGGGGGGGGAGGGAGCCGGATTGACTGAACAACCGTATTGGTAACTCAACCAACTGCGGCGATTCACTTAAGCGGTGTGGCAAGAAAGGTCATAAAACGGGGCAAACCTCACTTAATCAATGAACGTCTCGCTTAGCAAGGGAAATTTCTGGGCTCAGCTGTGGTCGTAACTCAAGGACCGGTGAAGCCTGTTTTCAGCAGACGAAAAAAAAGGAGACGGTTGCAGGAGAGGCTGAGCTTCATTGATTTCTTTTGGAATGCCCTCTGGTTTGCCTCCAGATTTGGATCTAAGGAGGGTAGTGGAGAAACGTAAACACTGTTCTTTCTGATCGTGGAACGTAATATAAGCCATCGAGAAGGGGAAAATATGAACAATGGAGCATCGGGGAAAGATGGGAAGACAATGTCTAGACAACTGCTTGTTTCTGAACGGGCGTTGGCATCGTCACGCATTAAGCTGGATGCTCAAGGATTCTTCCTGGGTTGTTTTTTTTGGTTGTTGTTTTTTTCCAGGATTCTCTTCTTTGCGCTGGAGCGAAAAATACATTTTCTGCTCTACGGCAACCTAGCCAGAGAGATGTTTTTCTTCCCTTCCAGAAGCTAGCCAATGTTGGCCTGTATTTCTTTTGTTGTTGTTGTTGTTGTTGTTCTTTGTGAACAGAGAAGGATGGCAATCTCTGCCTCACAATGGGAGGAAGAGAGAGAGGGAGAGAAAGAGAAAGAGAGAGAGAGAGAGAGAAGGAGAGAGAGAGAGAGAGAGAGAGAGAGAGGGAGGGAGAGAGAGAGAGAGAGAGAGAGAGAGAGAGAGAGAGAGAGAGAGAGAGAGAGAGAGAGAGAGAGAGAGAGAGAGAGAGAGAGAGAGAGAGAGAGAGAGAGATAACCAAAAAGGAAAAAGGGAAATGTGTGGCTTGCGTCTTTTGGCTTGCCAGGCTAAGTTAACGGGAATCTGGTGGCTTTTGAAAAGAGAGTGGGGTCTGCCTGATTCACTTGCTCTTCAGCTGAAGCGAAGCCAAAGGAGATCGGTTTGGTTTTGGGGGGGTTGCACGGTGGCCCCTCTTTCGGCTGCTAAAGAAAACAAGCGATTTCTGCATTACGGTAATCTGGCTGCTGCTAACTGAGCGATTTGGGGGAAGCAAATAAAAGGCACGCACCAGACTTGCCAAAAAGAAAAAGAAAAAAAAGGGAGGGGGAGGGGGGGAAAAAGGCACCCTCGTTTGGCTTTGGAGGGAAGAAAGAATTGCACGGAGCTATCTATGACTCAGAGATGCAGTTTCCGGCTCTGCAGTGGGAAAAGCAGTGTTTGGAGCCAGGAACCTTCCAGGAACAGCTCCCGCCCACCGTCCCCAGGATTCTGGCCAGGGGTGGCCCCTTGGGGATTCGGCCTTGCAGCCAGACCCGTCTCTAGGGCCGATGCTTTCGAGCACAGGCCACACCAGGGGATTCCTGCTGAGTTGAGGAGAAATCTGCAAAATGCAGAAAGGGGGGAAGAAGCTGGAGAGAGAGAAAGAGAGAGAGAGAGAGAGAAAGACAGAGAGACAGACAGAGAGAGAGAGAGGGAGGGAGGGAGAGAGAGGCAGAGACAGAAAGAGAGAGACAGAAAGAGACAGAGAGACAGAAAGAGAGAGGGAGGGAGGGAGAGAGAGAGAAAGAGACACAGAGAGAGAGAGAGAGAGAGAGAAGAAAAAGAAAAGATGCATAATGAAATTGGACACTGATTCTATTCTCTCTCTCTCTCTCTCTCTCTCTCTCTCTCTCTCTCTCTCTCTCTCTCTCTCTCTCTCTCTCTCTCTCTCTCTCTCTCCTTTATTTCTTTTTCTTTTTTTTTTGTCCTCACAAACCATCTTGGCTTCCCTCACATCCATGTATTACTTCATATGTGACCTTTTGCTCTTTAATTTTTGTCTTTTGAGCATCTGAACTCCACTCAGCCTAGCTGGTTCCACTCCTCCTGAGCTATTTGCTCCTCTCTCATCTCAACGGTGCTTTTTTCAAGAGGCAGCTCGACTTTCATGGGGTTTTTCCCCCACCCCCTCTTGGAGACATTTCGCTCCTCATCCAAGAAGCTTCTTCAGTTCTGTTGGAACCAGTCAGAACTGAAAAGGCTTCTTGGATGAGAAGCAAAACGTCTTCAAGGAAAAAGCCAAGAAAATCCAGTTGCTTTTTTTTTTAAAGCACCTTTGGGAAAACCATGACCTGGATGACTGAGAATCTCCATAGATGCAATCTTTCATCTGTTTATTTTGGGATTTAATTCTCATTTGTTCCATTTGTAGGACCAAAGAGCCTCCACATAATTATTTCATTCAGGGTTTTTTTAAAAAAAATCACACTCCACCTTTCTATTTTTTTCTTGTTTTAAATACACACGGACGGAAAGATCCCGTTCCCGTTCTATTTAGCTTCTCCTGGTAGAACCAGCTCTTTGAATTTGCTCATCACAAATTGGGCAGAAGCTGTTTCTTGGTCCTTGGCTTCTTTTGACATGTATTCATTCTTCTCGATAGGCCACATGTGATCCATGACTTTCGACCAACATTGGCTTGTCTTCTAGACTTTACACCCATTTTCTCATGTTAGTAGTAAACATTCCATTTTCCTAGTTTTTCATCATTTATGGATAAGTTGCGATTACTAACTCCATTATCCCTGTCAAGCACAACTCTGTCGGTCTTCAATACATCAATGCTCAAATCTGTGACTGCTCTGCATCAGGAAGTCTAATGTGTTTTTTTGTTTTTTGCAAATTTCATTCAAGTTTTCTGCCAGCGACATGACATCATCTATACAACACTACATGCCCATTCACGTCCCTAAGGAATATATTGACTATTTATTGCAGACCGATGGCTGAGTTAGGAAGGCAACTTTATTCTTTTTCAAGTTCCATCCTATAGTAGCGGTGTTTAATTTTTAAGCTACCGTAAGAGCTGAGTGGTGTAAAAATCCTTATTTGTACATTAATAACACAAATTGGCCTCTACTCCATTTGTTGGTTTCACACATGGTGTTGAGCCATTGTCACTGTATATTCAGAATAGTGCCTGGCCAGGGCTGAAGACCACCAATGTAAAAAAGATGTTGAGACTCTAGATAGAGGGCAGAGAAGAGCAACAAAGATGATCAGGGGACTGGAGGCTAAACCATATCAAGAACGGTTGCTGGAATTGGGCATGTCTAGTTTAATGAAGAGAAGGACGAGGGGTGACGTGATAGCAGCCTTCCACTATCTCAGGGGCTGCCCCAAAGAAGAGGGAGTCAAGCTATTCTCCAAAGCGCCTGAAGGCAGGACAAGAAGCAACAGATGGAGACTAACCAAGGAGAGAAGCAACCTGGAACTAAGGAGAAACTTCCTGACAGTTAGACCAGTTAACCAGTGGAACAACCTGCCTCCAGAAGTGATGAATGCTCCAACGCTGGAAGTTTTTAAGAAGAGACTGGACAGCCATTTGTCTGAAATGGTATAGGGTTTCCTGCCTGAGCAGGGGGCTGGACTAGATGACCTCCAAGGTCCTTTCCAACTTTATTATTATTATTAAGTTTGAGTTTTGATGTGGCCATCACACTCTTGCCTTCTTCGCCCAACCATCTGACCTCCCAGATTGATAGTTGGTGCAAAATAAAAGAAGAATCTAATAATTGTAATACAAGCTTCCCAAGGAAAGATGGGCTGTTTACATAATAGCAGCAACAAAAAATAGTAACTAGAGTTTCTCAATGAACTGGCCCTTTGAGTGACCATGGGGCTGTCCAAAGTGGCAACAGTTGCCCTCTCTCAAAGATTGGAAGGGAAAAAAGAGAAGGTTTTGTGGGCACTGTAGCAGCCACGGCTGCAATAAAATGTTAGTGTGTGTGTGTGTGTTGGCAGCTGGCTGTCCTGTCCGTAACAAGCCACTGGTCAATTGGTATTCAGAGGATGGAGCTGGACAAGAGAAGTGTCTGGTTACTTTGCTACAAGCTGCTGCAAGAACACAGGAGAAAAAGAAAAGAAAGCTTGAGTTGAGCCCAACGTGAGGGCAGATCTGAAAGGGAGATCCAGCAAAGTCAGAACGGGGGAAGAGGGGAAGTGAAAGAGGAGCCCGTTCATCCAGTAGGCCTTCAAGGATCCTTCAAGGCAAGGCTGGAAGGTCACTTCTGTGGTCCCTAAATGGGTGGTCCATCACTGAGGTTTTCAAGAAGAGATTGGGCAGCCATTTGTATGGGAAGGAATAGAATCTCCTGCCACAGGGAGGGGGTTGAACTAGAAGCCCTCCCAGGTCCCTTCCACAATCCTTTGATTCTATGTTCTAATACACAGAAGTAGCCATCAGTCTCTCCACGTTCAGGGTCCAGATTGTGAGTTTTGTGACCTTCACACAGTTCCAACAACACCATCTGCCCACAAGGGGAAGAGAGCTACAGTATAAGCCTAGGGAGAAGCCAAACTTTGCTGACGGACTAAAAATATACTAGGGAAAGTCCTAGAGGATTGTCAACAAAACCTTGCTTAGTTAGTTAGTTAGTTAGTTAGTTAGTTAGTTAGTTAGTTAGTTAGTTAGTTAGTTGGTTGGTTGGTTTTAAACACTCTTTGTTTTTTCTTAGCTATCCCCAAGGGGCAGAAAATGAGTTACTTCAGAGTTCTAGAGTGCAGAGAAGAGCAACAAAGATGATCAGGGGATTGGAGGCTAAAACATATAAGGAACAGTTGCTGGAATTGGGTAGGTCTAGTTTGATGAAGAGAAGGACCAGGGGGGACATGATAGCAGTCTTCCAGTATCTCAGGGGCTGCCCCAAAGAAGAGGGAGTCAAGCTATTCTCCAAAGCGCCCGAAGGCAGGACAAGAAGCAACGGATGGAAACTCATCAAGGAGAGAAGCAACCTAGAACTAAGGAGAAACTTCCTGACAGTTAGAACAATTAACCAGTGGAACAATCTGCCTGCAGAAGCTCCAACACTGGAAGTTTTTAGGAAGAGATTGGACAGTCATTTGTCTGAAATGGAATAGGTTTTCCTGCCGGAGCAGGGGGTTGTAATAGATGATCTCCAAGATCCCTTCCATCATCATCATCATCATCATCATCGTTGTTGTTGTTGTTGTTTCTCAGCCTTGCCCACTTAAAGATGTGGGGACTTCAACTCCCAGAATTGCCCAGCTAGAAACACTGTCCTAGAGGGTGGGGGTCACAAACACCCACCCAGAATGACAGTGAGCGTAGACGCTCACCCCCTTTCTCCCTCCATCCGGCCCATCTCTCAGCCTCGTACCCAAAAAGTTCTCTGGCTCCCGAAGTTCAACATACGCCAAGCAGTTTGACATTTATAAACATCAGACAGTCCCGGAGAATCAATAGAGTTTAATAACCGGCGAGCAAAGCAGAGAGACACATCAAAATGACATTGGCCTGTTCAGTAAATGTTATTCTAAATCATACTCACTGGAGTTTTATTACATTAAGCCTATAGCATGGGAGCTGGGGAAACGAATGCCATCCAAAGCCCTTCTGCTCATAAAGGTGATTGGCAGCTTGGCGGAGGGACCCCACCTTTTCCACACACCCTCCCCAATCAAAGTAGCCGCTATTTGTTTCCACCGTGCTTAATAACTAGGAGAATCGAGGTGGCCCTTCAGGTTTTTGCACCTGACAGACTCCTAATTTCCTAAAGGACATTGGTGCGTTGGGCAGTGTTGAGCGTCAGAGCCTTGGTAGGGGCTTACGTCAAGAAAGCGGGAAGATCAGAATTGTTGAGCACTTAGTTTTCTTTAAATCAAATCTTTAAAACTTATTTTTAATGGACCAATTTTATGTTTATCTTTATTTCCTTTTATTAATGAATTTCTATATCATGTAACAATAGCTAAAGATCCTAGTGATGTAGAGATTTCATGGAAATTGTTGCAGATTTTTTTTTTCGCCCGTTGGAAATTTTACTTAACAAAAGCACCTTCCTTCCTTCCTTCCTTCCTTCCTTCCTTCCTTCCTTCCTTCCTTCCTTCCTTCCTTCCTTCCTTCCTTCATCTCTAAGGTTCTTACTAAACAAACTTTGTTTTTTTTCTGTGCTTTTTCTTTTCCAATTAAACAATGTCTTTTTCTCCAGCTTTTATTTGAAATGCCAGACTTCCTCTTATAAATTTCCTGGCCCTCTCTGCTTCACCAATATTTACATTACATTAATTTGCTTATATTACATTATTATTTAAAAAAACCTTCCAATTTTTACAGTTTACCACCCACATATACTCTTCTGTGGTCCAGGAGTACAGGCTGTCCCCTTTTAACCCTGATGCTAGAAACTCCAGCTAAAATATCATCAATGACTCATTCTAAAAGACTGGATTTCATCCATAAAAGTCAAAATGTGATTTGGATTTGCCCTGGCACTGAGGGGGTGGGGGCGGGAGAGAAGAGAATGTTTTTATAGTTGAGAGTCACTCTTAATGTATTTTTCAGAGCCTGGGGGCTACAATGTGGATAGAGGTCTGTAGGCAGGATTTTGCTTGGGGAAAATGACAGCCAAACAAGCCATCGTGGTCTTAAAGCCCCAGTGTGATGGGGTGTAATCAGGAGGGGGATCCCCAAGAAGGAGGGGAGGCATTCCAGAAGAGGAATAAGAGGCAACTCAGCCCAGATATCTTGTGTGTGAGAAAGGGGATGAAGAGAGACCCTCCTCAATAGCTCCCAGGGTATATTCTAAAGGCAGATGGTGAGTGTCCTCAGTCTGGCAAGATTCTGTCTATAGGTGTGGAAAAGTAAAGAAAGCAGCTGAGGAAAATTGCCACGTGTCATTCTTGGTTTGGGGCCTTGACATACGGTGAGGGAGGTATTCTGGGACTTGACGTTCACACCACAGTGGCTGATTTAATTCGGGCAGTTGAAGTCCACACATGATTTGATGGGATGGAGTGAGGAGATGGATCCCCAGGAGGGAAAGGCTGCATTCCAGAGGAATAAGAGGCAACTCAGCCCAGAGACCATGTGTGAGAGAAAGAAGGTAAAGGCAGACCCTCCTTAATAGTTCCCAGAGTATGTTGTAGATACAGATAGGAAAGTCCTCAGTCTGGCAAGATGTGCTGTAAGTGTGGAACAACAAAGAACTCAGCTTGGAAGAATCTCCCTGTATCTTTTGTTGTTGTTGTTGCTGTTGTTGTTGTCTGGGGCCTGTCATCCACAGTCCAAAAAGTTGATGTGGAATTATGAGCTGCTAGCCCACTGTGGCTTAGCCAGGAAACTGGGATTTAAAATAAACCTGAGTTAGCACGATCTGTACAAACGCACTCAGCATTTTAGTTCCAATATTAGCGGGGAGTAAATATTGACTTAAGACTCCTCCTCTTCTCTTAGAGACAGTTGCCGTTTCAGAAGAGACATTTTGCTTTGACAATGCGAAAAGCAATCTTCACCCTGCACAGGTGCATTGCAAAGCAAATGCTTGCCAAGGGAAAAATGGAGTTAATATATGTTGTGTGATGCTGGTGTGAAGATCCGCAGAGGGAGGGAGAGAATCTGAGGATTGTGGCTGAGCATCCTAGGGCATCCTGATCTCTGGATAAAATCTACTCAGGTTGCCTCTCCTTTCTCCATTCCTCTATCCAGCTTTTCCAGAGCTTCTAATTTGTCCAGTTCTTCTGAAAATACCAGTAGAAGAGAATATTTGTAGTTCAGGGTTGAACTGTGAATTCTGAGCTTGTCTGTTTTCTTGCAGATTTTTCATCACCCAACTGAGGAACACCATCAGTGTGAGATGATAGCACTGATGATGTTACCTAATTGGGTGGTGAAAGGTCTTCCAGAAAACCACCAAGAGAACACCAAGAACCCCCCTGTTCTGAAAATATCCTGAATTTGACCAAACCCCAATAGATCCTCTTTCATTCCTACAACAGCAGTAATCAAACATCTGTTTTGCTTTAGGTCCCACGCTTCTTTTTGCCACTGGCACCTACAAGGACCCTTCTCTTTGTTGCAATTATGTCATACTTACCCTGAATGTTCAACAAAGAACTTGAGAAAGTATTTTACATTCCTTTGTCTTCTTTGTTTTCTTCTAAACTTGCAGCCACCTTGCAAGATCAGATAGGTTGAAAAACACTAAGCGTTCTAGACTTGTTCAGTAAAGCTTCATCTAACACTCGTGGTCTTCAGCGGTGGGGAGGTTTACCCCACAGATCTGTCATTAGGAGAAGCTGTAGTTACGTCTGCCTAAGCCAGGGGTAGGCAACATTGGCTCTTTTATGACTCGTGGACTTCAACTCCCAGAATTCCTGAGCCAGCCATGCTGGCTCAGGAATTCTGGGAGTTGAAGTCCACGAGTCATAAAAGAGCCAATGTTGCCTACCCCTGACCTAAGTGCACTACCTGTGCTTCGCTTGTCCTTATACCGTTCAGATGAAGCCAATGGGACACCAGCCACAGCACCATCAGAGAAGATGGGAAGATACCTTCTCCCTGGACAGCCCTTTGGTGCCCAACCATCTTCTCTGAGAATACCAACACTCAACACTTTCAGTCAGGAGTTTTGCAAAAAATCCCACTGAGAAATGTGGACCTGAAACGTGGTGGAGTTCTCCTGCATACAAAGCAGGCATTCTAGAACCACAGCTCCTACGTACACTTTTCCTGCACCCATGCAGGAAAGTGCGTGGGTTTCCTTGATGTGCGCACTTTCCAGGCACCACGGGGGAGCCTTCCCTCAAGAAAGCCCCCCTTCTAAAAGCCACGTGAAGCAAAGCCAGCCCACTGCTTCTCCTTGAGGGCTCCAACTGGTTCCTCCGGCAGTACCAGGCACCAACCGAGGCTGCCACACACGCATTATGCTCGCACAGAATCCCCTCCTGGCTCTTTTGTCGGCCAGGGAACACCCTGGGAGGCATTTCTGTGTCTGTGCAATGCACAGAGAGAAACCTCTGGCTCCTGGAACTGTTGGGCGAGGCTTCAAAGCGCAGCTCCCTTGCACGCTTCTAGTCTGCAGATTTGCCACTAAGGGGAGGGATGTTGCCACCTTGCTCTGGGTACCCTCGCAGGCACATGCAGGCAAAGGGGATTGGCCTACGCTGGGTGCTGTTCTCACACCTCCCCGTCTTTCCACCACGATCCGAGCAGGCTCTTCGGAGACCCGCCCTTGCTTGCCTCAACTCTTTCCATCAACCTCCCCCAAACTACGATCAGCTGGCAGAGTGAATTGTTCATCTGTGTCCGCCTCCCTCAGTTACCATGGTTTCTCTTATCAAGCACATGACACATCTCCACGGCGACACTCGGGAAGCACTGGCTGTTGCCTGAGTGACAGATATAATGGTAGTGTTTGTAGGATGGGGAGGGCGGATCCAATGGGGAGGAATTGGGGGGGTGGAAGGAAAACAAGGTGACAAAGCACCAAGGGTTGGGCAGGGGCAGGAGGAGAAGGTGAGGGAGGTGCTTCTCCTTGGCGCACGTTCTGCAAAGCAAGACAGAGATGTGTCGGATGTGAATAATGCAATAATGCCATGCAGCAAATATCCCTTTCCATGGAGACACTGCTAATTTGTTTATTGGGTCTTCAGTCATGTGCCTTTCAGCATTACATCACCGGAGTAAAGTTCTCAGGTTTGGGAAGAGAAAGCCCCAGTTTGTTCTCCTTTGCATCCTGGGTTCTCCTCAAAGGACCGAGAAACCCATCTGAAATGAACGAAAGGCAGGACAAGAAGCAACGGATGGAAACTGATCAAGGAGAGAAGCAACCTAGAACTAAGGAGGAATTTCATGACAGTGAGGACAATTATCCAGTGGAACAGCTTTGCCTCCAGAAGTTGTGGGTGCTCCAGCACTGGAAGTTTTTAAGAAGAGATTGGACAACCCTTTGTCTGAAATGGAATTATTATTATTATTATTAATTTTATTTATATACCGCCCTTCTCCCGAAGGACTCAGGGCGGTGAACAGGGCAGATGTATAAAATACAAAAAATACAAAAGTTAAAAAGGAATTAAACATAATGCCCAAATAAAAACGATAAATACAAATGTTAAGAGCAATAAAAAACCCAACCCACCCCCTATCAGGCCAAGCCGGCTTGTTCAAACAAATGTGTTTTCAGATCACGTCGGAAGGAGCGGAGGTCGGGCGCCATCCGGAGCTCAACCGGCAACCGATTCCATAGCTCCGGGGCGCCCACAGAGAAGGATCTCCCCCTGGGGGCCACCAGACGACATTCTCTGATCGGTGGCACCCTGAGGAGGCCCTCTCTGTGGGAACACACAGGGCGAAGGGAGGTTGATGCCGGCAGCAGGTGCTCCCTAAGGTACTCCGGACCCATGCCATGTAGGGCCTTGAACACCATTACCAGTACCTTGAATCTCACTCGGAAGACAACTGGTAGCCAATGCAGCTCATGGAGTAGAGGTGTAACATGGGAGTATCGGGAAAATTGGAAGGGATTTTGGAGGTCTTCTAGTCCGGCCCCCTACTCAGGCAGGAAACCCATGGCAACACTCATTTCAGACAAATTGTTGTCCAATCTCCTCTTAAAAACTTCCATTATTCTAGCTGTCAGGAAGTTTCTCCTGAATTCTAGGTTTCTTCTCTCCTTGACTAGTTTCCATCCGTTGCTTCTTGTCTTGCCTTTCGTTCATTTCAGATGGGTTTCTCGGTCCTTTGAGGAGAACCCAGGATGCAAAGGAGAACAAAACCGCCTTCAGGTGGTTTGGAGAAGAGCTTGACACCACCACCACCCCGTTTCTTTGTGGCAGCCCCTTAGATATGGTATAAGTTTCCTGCCTGAACTGGTTAGATAAAAGTGATGGTTACTCTACAGGTAGTCCTCCATTTACAACAGTTCATTTAGTGACCATTCAGAGTTACAACGGCACTGAAAAAAGTGACTTATGACCATTTTTCGCAGCTACGACCATGGCAGCCTCCCAGTGGTCACAAATATCAAAATTCGGACGCTGGGCAATCAACTCACATTTATAACTGTTGCCGTGTCCTCGGGGGGGTCACGTGATCCCCTTTTGCGACCTTCTGACAGGCAAAGTCCATGGGGAAGCCGGATTCACTTAACGGCCATTTTACTAACTTAACAACTGCAGCGACTCGCTTAACAGCGGATACAAGAAAGGTCGTAAAATGGGGTAAAACCCGCAACCGGCTCACTTAGCAACAGAAATTTTGGACTCAATTGTGATCGTAAGTCAAGGGCTACCTGTATTTGTGTGTGTGTGTTTAATTCCCTTTGGCAACCACTGGGTCAAGCCTCATGGCAATACTGTTAAGAGGAGAAAGATGAACTAAACTATCTGCCAGTGTGTGTGTGTGTGTGTGTGTGTGTGTGTGTGTGTGTAAGAGAGAGAGATAAAGAGAGAAGGGGGGGGCAAAGCAAACTATTCTCCCACTGAACTAAGAAAACAAAGCCATTACAGAGAGAAACTTGACCAAAGCTGAGAAATGAAGAATGGTTTGACAAGGCACGATACACACTTCACACAGACGGCAGCCCTTCCTTTCTGGCCAAATACGTTGGGGCCGTTCATCTCAAAGTCACGAGGGTCTCGGGAGATGATTGGCACAAGACTGCTTTCTGCTAACGGTGGTGGGTGTGCTTGTTCTCTGATTTTGTGGTTTGGCTGGAGGCCCTTCTTAACCTTTATAGCGCACCGTTCTTTTCATGTGGAAAAAGGGATGTGCTTAAAGGATGGCCATCATTCTGGCACGGAGGAAGGTAAATTTTTAGAGTGTCCTTTTTCCTTATTTTTTCCTCAGTGATTGGAGAACCTCCTTTGTTCCTTCCTCCCTCCCCCCTCCCTCCCTCCCTTCTTTCTTCTTCCTTCCTTCCTTCCTTCCTTCCTTCCTTCTTTTTTCCTCTCTCCTTCCTTCCTTTTTTCCTCTCTCTCCCTTTTTTCTTTTTCTTCCTTCCTTCCTTCCTTCCTTCTTCCCTCCCTCCCTCCCTCCCTCCCTTCCTTCCTTCCTTCCTTCTTTTTTCCTCTCCTTCCTTCCTTTTTCCTCTCTCTCCCTTTTTCTTTTTCTTCCTTCCTTTCTTCCTTCTTTCCTTCCTTCTTCCCTCCCTCCCTCCCTTCCTTCCTTCCTTCCTTCCTTCCTTCCTTCCTTCCTTCCTTCCTTCCTTCCTTCCTTCCTTCCTTCCTTCCTTCCTTCCTTCCTTCCTTCCTTCCTTCCCTAGGGTCATTCATGAGCCCAGGACCTGAAGATATTACTGTGAGAAAGCAAGGTTGAATGGAGGTGTGTATCAGGATTGAACCTTCAGAGCAGCTTTTTAAAACTGTGCTAAGCCCATCCAAACATTATGTACTTCTAACGTAGCTTTTTGCCCGGCTACCAATGGGAAATTACGCCTCTGCAATATAGTGTTTTTCTAGTGATTTTTGGCAAAGAGAGCCCCAGAGAGGACTCTGAAAGGAGATAAAGACAGCCCAAAGGGTCAATTGGTTTGTTTAGGATTCTCCCCCTCCACCGTTGTGCATCTGTTCAGAAAAGAGGTGTACAAAACACAGTGATATTTATTGTTACCTGTTCCACTGTTGTCGTGTTGTTTCAAAATCTTATCCTGCCTCATGTTGACTGTTGCATTTCCACGACTTGAGGCACACAGAGAGGAAAGATTCGTCTTATCTGCCTTGGAGAATATCTCACACTGGGCTCACTCATTTGAGAGCAATTTATCTAATTTCACGCAGGGCTCTGCATGGCGAGAGGGGCAACTGCAAGAAATTCGGAACAGATGCCCCCTCCCATCCACGATTTCTGAAGGGCGGAAAACGTCCACATGCTACCGTAAGGGCAGCGCTGTCGCCAAGAGGCAACAGCACTGCTTACTCTAGTGTAACTGTACTAAGTGAAAGGCCAAATCCCCTCCTACTCATTCGTTCATCTGTATGGTCATAATAATTTTAAAAAAAGCTTTCTAACTTATGCAGTTACTTCCTTAAAAATTTTTTACACCTAAGAAATATTTTAGAAAAAATGTAGAAAAAAAACCAAAATAAAAAGGAGATAGAAAAAATGAGAATGAACAGAAAAGTACAGAAAACATGGAGTGTGTGTGTGTGTGTGACATCTGATTTTCTTCTCAGCCGTTCTAGTCTGATCAAATCTCTGTCTCTAAGACTACATCAGAAGCCTCTTCTTTCGATGACCTATTCTTCCTAAACACCAAAACCACAAATCACAAAATCATTTCCTCTTTTAAAGACCATAAAGGGTTTCCAGTGATGAATGTCAGGGATAACTTTCTCTACTCAAAGAAATCCTAACTTATTTATTCAAAGATGCTCATGTCACCAAACCCATCGGAGGGAATTTCAGTGTGTCTTTTTTAAATTGTTATTTTTTTTTTAAGGCAGGCATTTTTACCGCACGAAATGAAAATTGGATGACTTGAATAGAAGAAAACTAGGTAACGCGGCCGCCAAGGTTTGAACCTTTCTCTGAGCCTTATCATTCCCCGAGCTTGGCAGTTTGGTTGCAAACGTGTCGTCACCCTGCAAGGAAAGGCCATCAGTGTGCTTTGAATTATGCTCACCAGTCAGAGCACTGGCCTTTAAATACCTTTTTGTGTGATGCAAATTGGTATGACTGTTATTTGTTCGGATGTTTCCGAGTAACATGGCCGTGTTCTGACAGACAAACACAACTCAAAGCGCACTGATGACGTCTCCTCGAATGGTGATGAAATGTTTGCGAGCAAATTGCCAAGCTTGGAGATTAAACCAACCAGCCAACTATCAACCCAAGCTACTAATATTCAAACACATCTCAACCACTTATAATTCCAGATGTGATGGGCATGAGATACTCAGAGAGATTTAGCTGACGAAGTGACTACGGCCGCCATTTTCAGATGCTGCTTCTTTTCTTCCTCAGCCAGCCAGCCTTATGGCATCCTTGAAGAGAGAAAGAAGGCATCAACATAGGGGGTTTATCAGAAAGCAGAGTGATGGTTGCTTGGGGTTTCCCCCCCTTCTTTGTCTCTATTCCTTCTGCTGCCAAGCGTAGGAGGGAGACAAGAATTGAAGAAGTATGTTCACACCAATTGATTTCCGAAGATGCCTCCCCAAGCAGACCAGGACTCTCACGGTCCTGCTGGTGAGCAATTTGTCTTGATGAAGTAAACTTTCCACAAGGCAAGGAAATCTTCTTGTCCTCCATCTCAAAAGGGGTTGCTTTATTTTTGAGGAAGTGGGCTTCAGTAAACCATGGAAAGCTTCTACGGCGCTGGACCGATCAGTCTTCCAAGTGTTACAAAAGCACTCTGGCTGTTTTTATGACTTTGGGGAGATAGAGGAACACTGGGTTTTCTGGCAAGGAAAAGGTGCTACTTCTAGAGAATTTCAGAGACCCAGCCACTTGATTGTCTCTGGCTACAAACTAAATGCCAAGTGGCAGTGTTGTGGTTTTTTTTTTACTTAATTCAGTGTCATTAATAACACAATAACACTGTGTTATAAGAGCAGCGTGGCGGCCTAGTGGTGGAGACCCTTGCTTCCTACTTGGAAAGTTGAGAGTTCAATCCTAGGTAGCGGCAGATATTTCTCTCCTAGGGTGCAAAGAAAAAAAATATCTGCTGTGAACTCCACATAGGCATCAGGAAGGGCATCCAGCCAGTAAACTCTCAGCTCCATCCAGTCACCCCCAAATCTACCCTGAATTAGGGGGTTACAGGGTTGTTAAAAGGGGGGGGGTTCTTTTAGTTCAATGTTATTTATCTTGGGCAGAAGCTTCTTGGTCAATGCTGATAGACCTATAGTAGTAATGATTGGGATTACTACTGCTTCTACAACTCCTGCTACTACTGTTAAAACAATAGCAGGAATGCTATTAGAGAGATTTGGGACAAGTTTTCAATCTACTGGCCAGATTGAGAGTTTGGTGTCAGAATTCCTGAAGTGAAGTAAGAACAATATGCTCATCACGGCAGCTCATCCCAGATCACCCTTGGGGTTTGTGGAAAGTAATTATCTCCCCCTTCTGATCCTCCACTTTGCATTTCCCCAGAGTTCCCATTTTATATCTGCTTCTGCTTTGTTGTTTGTTATGGTTCGCAGCAAAACCCATGAAGAAGTCTCTCTCCCCCCCCCCTCCTCCTTAGCCTACTCCAGAAGTCCTTCCCCCAATTCTGTTAGAGACCAGCGGGCAATCCTGTTCATGAGGAAGGTCACTTCTCCACCGAGCCTAAAGCTAGTCATCTGAGTTCAAGAAGGAACCCACGGGTCATCCAACCTAGTCTTCTCTCCTCCTTCCATTGTGATAGGTTACAAACCCCATCATGCTCATCCTCACTGTGCAAGCTAGCTGGGCTTAGGGACGGTAGAGCCCAAAGATGCCAAGAAGGAACTGGTTTAGGGCCAGTGTCCGTATATTTAAGTAGCGCATGATCGGAAGATGTGGAGACACACACACCCAGGCCCGTAGAATCGCCAAGAGTCAGACATGACTGGATGGATAACATCAATCATCCTCATCCGTCCATCCTCCTCATTTCCATATGCTGTGAGGCTCAACCAAAAGGAGAATCTAGGACACCCTATCCCAAGCTAGTGCCTCTGGGGTGCACAGCCTCTAGAGCAGTGTTTCTCAACCTCAGCCGTGTTAAGACATGCAGACTTCAACTCCCAGAATTCCCCAGCCCAAAGCTGCCAGGCTGGGAATGACTGGCACAGTCGGATTGATCCAAGGGAACAATTGAGCTTTGCCGCAGAAGTAACTGGGCCAGCCACCATGCTGCCCTGCTGACTCGGTGCAGCTGGAACTTGCCTGTGGTTTCATGTGCCGCCTTGCGTTGTTAACGGGCTGACTGCAGGCTGCCTTGTCTCCTCAGGGACGCTCTCCTGCTGCCCATGTAATCTCTGTCAACAGGATTTAGGAAACATCCCTTGGGAACGCCAGAACTGGGGAAAGAAACACGGGGAGAAATAATTACTCCTGATTAACCATTAGCTCCGTCTCCACTTGAAGGAACAAGGGAAGATTCCAGAGAAGGGGTGGGCAGACTCCCAGGGGAAAAATCTCGGTGTTTGTGTGTCTCTCTGTGTGTGTCTGGGTTGCATTGGAGAGCTTCAAATACATAGGCAGCTCCTGTGTTTTAACCGCTGAGCCATCGCGCCCCCCCCCCCAAATAAAATAAACATTTGTAATAAGCTATAAAAGACAATACCTTGTTTAATGTAAGCTATTCTCCCTGCACGGATTTATTTATTTATTTACTTATTTTTTTAAAAAAAAGTCTTTTGTTTTTCATGTATTTTAAAAGAAAGAAAGTAGACACGGAGGAAAACAGAAGTGTAGTTGCCCAAATGTTGGCACGGAATGTGGCTCCCCTTGTGTGTTTGTGTGTACGTGCCTATTTATGCTACAAATGCTTCGATGCTGCTCCGATCATATAGCCTCTAAGCCACTTAGGGCATAAAATAACGCCTATTCTGCATTACAATAAATACAAATTCATCAAAAAATATAAATATGACACTAACAACCATAATGACGACTAACACAGATTCATAATAGTATGAACGATGTCCTAAATTTATAGTATAACATCGAGCACATAAACACACACAGATTCTCCAGACCATGGATATTTTAAACGATTCTGGCATAGTTCTGGCAAAAAACAAACAACCTATTTAGCTCTGCATTCTTCATGAAATTCCTAATTTTATTGATTGATTTTATTGTTGTTGGAACATGGGACAAGCGAAAGCATCTCTGTGTGTGTGTGTGTGTGTCCCCATGACAACTCTTTTGTTCTTCCTTTTCTGTCTAGGATCCTTTTGCAGCTGCTTCTAGACCAGGATTTCTCAATCTCAGCAACTTGGGAATAATTAGAGCAGGGGTCGGCAACCTTGGCTTTTTTATGACTCGTGGACTTCAACTCCCAGAATTCCTGAGCCAGTTAGAGGCATGCTGGCTGGGGAACCCTGGGAGTTGAAGTCCATCCGTGATGCTGAGGTTGAGAAACACTGCTTGTAAACTGATGTTTTGGATGCTTCCAGCTGGAAATATAGATTTCACCAAGTCCTTGTTATCTTCTGCTTCCTAGACAGCCCTTGTCCATTGGATTTGGACAGGGAGATCAGGGATTTATATGCTGTGGTCTTTATTATTATTATTTTTTAATTTGGAAAGCCGCCTGGAGACACCCCCCTGTGTGAGCTAGGCAGCCATATAAACCTGTTTAATAAATAACTCAGCGTCCTCCAACCTGGGGAAGGACATGCACATGAAAAGGATGAGTGCTCTTTTTGAAGGAAGGTTGGTGCAACTGGGTTTAGGTTTGCCTTTGGCCCCACGAGTGGCTCTCTAGACGAAGAAAGCCGAGCTAGTGGAGATACAGGCTGGATCCTGGTCTCGTAAAAATTCCCCTCGGTGTCAGTTTGACTAATTTGTTAGTCTTATCGCTGGCAGGATTCAGCGTGCCCATCAAGGGCGCAGGCCCATAAAACTAATGTAGTGAGGAGGCAGCCTGAGGGATGATAGATACGGCCCGCCGCCTGGAACAAGCATTAGCTTTATGAACCGGGGGTAATTGAAGGGAAATATTTGTCATTGGTCTCTGGCGGACAAGAAGTTCGTGGCAAACTTTCTTGACTGGCAGGGGTGGGTGGGCGGCTTGTTCCTCTTCATGCATGTTGATCAGGAAGGAGAAGAAGGATCAAAGGGGCTTTCTCCAAAAGACAACTGGACTTTCTTGGTTTTTCTCCTTGAAAACGTTTCACTTCTCATCCAGGAAGCTTCTTCAGTTCCTCCAGGGGGAAAAAGACCAAGAAAGTCCAGTTGCTTTTTTTTTTTGGAAAAGCACCTTTGGGACAACCATGACTAGATGATTGAGAATCTCCATAGACATCTTGAAATCCGGTGTGTAGGCTTTAATTCCCAGAGCTCTCAGCAATGGTCCTGCTCATTAGGGAATTCTGGGAGTTGAAGTCTGATATCTGAAGGAAGGTCAGGATGGTGATCCCTGTATTCATCTATAGCTAAGTGTCCTTTGAAGGCCAGATGGTTCCTGCTTGTCAGGATCAGCCCCAGATAGTGGAGATAGTGATAGGTTTCCAAATGAAGATCAGTTCAGGAAAAACCACGGGAGAATGTCCTTGTGCTCCTGTTCTGGATCTCCCAAAGCTTTGAAGTGACAAATGAACAAGCTGGCCAGAATGGATCTGTCATCTCCTACAAGCTCTTTGGTATCGTCCGGCCAACTCTTCTTAGATTCTTTGTAGTCATTCTTAATTTGGATCACAAAAAAGAAAGTGTGAGGAATAGTTTCTAGGAAGAAAGGTTGTGGAGAAACCTGAACCCCAGGTAGCCTTCTGGAGAAATGAATCATCAGAAGTGCCACCTGTTCTGTCCCCTCTCATACTTCACAGGGTGCAAAGAGGACAAGACGCAGAGCCAGATGCAAGTTGTTATCTGAAGGACCTGCTAAGTTCTCCTATAGATGAGAACACACATACTCAGAACTGAACTGTGCAGTTTTTGGTCCTCTCTGAACTTGATTGTTTACATGCAGATGTTTCATTACCTAACTAGGGAACACCATCAGTGTTAGTGGGTGTGGAGTTTGCTCCTTGTTTATATACAACAGCTTGCCCTTCCAGTGTTGGTGGGGGTGTGGCTTTCTTCTTGGTAGTTCCTTGATTAGGGCATTGTTTTCTGCTTGTTTCTCTGTCTGGTGTTAATCCCTGATTATTATCTTAGGAATTAAGAAGGAAACAAGACCAAAACACATCCTCTCCAGCAAGCAACACCCAGATAATCAGGGATTAAGACCTTACCAATGGAAAATTAGTTGGTCAAGGCAAAAAAAAATCGCCAAGATTTTTTTTCTTTGGTATCATAGTTTGCTATGTGGAAGGCATGAAAAAAAAGGGGAGAGCATTCAACCACGTCATAAATATACCCATAAAAACGAAGGAGAATATTTGCTTGTTTTCTTGCAAGAAAACAAGCAAGCTCAGAGGACCCCTCATATACCCAGGATTTAAACATTCCAGAGGGGGGAAATGAGGTTATAATGAATAAACTAATTTTGTGGATTCCAACTGTGTTATCACTTGATGGGATGAAGAGAAGAATTGTCGGTTGTCTTCAATGATCAGAAACATTGCCATACTGGAGAAGGATATTCCCTTCCACTCTAGAGTCATGATGAGCAATTGACTTGACCAACAGTGGAGGGCCAGGGTCTCCGAGAGAAGAAACTTCGCCACACTATGGAAGATCAGATGCTGGGAATAAATTGAGGCCAATTTTGTAGAGGTACTTACGAAGCAATGTGATGACCATCTGCCAGGGAAGCTGTAGTTGAATGCTACAAGCGGAATCTGGATTGAGCAGGGGGTGGATTAGCAGGACACCAAGACACCTCCCAATTTCAATGGTATTATTCTGTAACTCTACAACCTATCGCTTTCCACCACCCACTTAAACTCTTGATTGTTCTGCACACCACATTTCCCAGCCTCCTGACACATCCAGGTTCAGCAGGTCTGTTCTGCTTTCCAAACTGGACAAAAGTCCTTCTTGTTAAGCTTGGCAAATCCCAGTCATTAAGAGAGGAATTGACTCTTTATTGAGTAGCTGACTCTTCCCAAGAGATGTAAGCTAGTCTGCCAAATCGTAGCTTCCCTTGCCAAGATACATCAGAAACTTGTGGTGCCAAAGAATAGCTTAGAAGTTTGCAACTTAACTTGTCACTGGTGTTCCTTCACCAGCTGGTCTGTTAGCCTCAGGCAAAAGGGGCGGAGCTGGTTGTGTGAAATGCCAGGGAGTAAGTTAGGAATGTGCAAAATCTATAAATATTAAATAAGTATAGAAAGCGACTTCAACTTTCAGCATGTCCTGATTACTAGATATTGGTTGCTTCCATGTTCTCAGGAGAGTATTTTTTATTGGATGGTCTGATTCCAAACACCGTCAGCCCGACTAGGTAGACTGAATTCGGAAATCAACACCATAGCAAGGCTAAAGCTACTTTCATAGAGGTGGGCTATAAAAACAGAATTTTGCAAAGTCTGATTATGCTGGACCTCTTACACTCAGGGAAGCATCTGCCTGAATCACATCTGAATGTTATCTGGATCTTCTGGGCTTAAACAATGTTTCAACCCCTTTTACCTAGACAAGAGTTCCTGCGTGGTTGTACTGAAGTCATCTTTCTTTCTCTACACCAGTGTTTCTCAACCTTGGCAGCTTGAAGATGCAAGCATGGGAGCCAAAGTCCATATAATTTTGGGAGCTGAAGCCCACATAATTTGGAGAGTTGAAGTCCATTTGGGAAGTTGAAGTTCATTCTGGGAGTTGAAGTCCTCACTCCCAATTCTGGGAGTCGAAGTCCATCATATGCTGACTGGGGAATTTTGGGAGTCAAAGTCCTCACATCTTCAAGCTACCAAGGTTGAGAAACACTGATCCACGGAATGTCAGGCTGTTGAAAGGTGGTGTACATGTTCTGTGCTGCCTAGTCTTCTGAGGCTACTAAGCTAGTTCTTGACTAGTTCCTGAGACCAAGGTCCAAAAAATTGCTTCCAGCAAGAGTCACCACATGTTCCAGCCATGCTGGGTGTATGTGTGTGGGTTTCTTTGAGATGGTCAGGTGTGGCGTGTGGGATGTATGTAGATGTATGGCTGTCTGTTTGTCCGCAAATGCTGAATGCAGGACTGGATGCATCAGTATCCATTCATCTGTCGCCCCAATCAAGCGAAGGAGCTCTAATTGACTTTAATAGCCATCAAATGCCATCAACAATGTTTCTTAATACACAAATCAATTAGCCAGTCTGATTGGCAGGAGGAGAGTGGTCAGGTGGCGGAAAAAGGCAAGAGAGGAGCTGCACACAGCCGGTTGAGGGATGCTGGGAAAAGCATCCTTCACCGTGGCAACAGAGGCGGCTTTGCAAACAACACTGTGGTACCCTGGAGGCTTCTGTATTCAGTTCATGTTACTCTCTTAGCTTGATGTTCCAGGCTATAAATGTAGCATTTATCTTTTTAGCTTGCTCCAATCCTGCCTCCTTAGGAAGTGGCTTAGATAGAAGCAGTCATGCTTGCATGAAGTGTTGATATGCGGACGGTTTCTAGTTCAACATTTTGGCCAGCTCTTTAGACCAGCATCTTTCAGGAAGCCTTTTCCATTTTTTCACTCACCCATCCACCCACCCTGGGACTAGGTTGCATTTTCACACAACCTCCAGACTGGCTTCAGTCATTACAATAAGCCTCAGTCTGCTCAACCGTTGTTTATTGAATGCTTGGGTTCCCATCACACCCTAAGCCATGAAGCTCAGTTCATAAACCACCGTGGCTGAGTTCATAGGGCAGGCTAAGCTAAAAACAAACAGACAACATATTATTATGGCGTGGGAACCTCGCCACAGTCAACAGGCTGGGGCTGTTTTCTGTCCATACTAATTTTGTTTCAGAGTATTCCTGTCTTGTGTTGGCTAAACTCCAAGCTTTCCCAATCTTGCAAGCAGCTTCCTCTTGAATCTAGGATGATGATGCTCGATCGGTCCAAAGCCGTGTTTCTCAGCATTAGCTACTCTAAAATGGGTGGCTTTCAACTCCCAGAGTTCCCCAACCGGCTTGCTGGCTAGGGAATTCTGGGAGTTGAAGTCTTCGCCTCTTAGAGTTGCCAAGGTTGTGAAACGCTGGTCTAAAACTTCACATTGGGGAGAATAAGTTAGGCAATTGTTGAGACAATACTAGTTGTGAGACAGGTAGCAAACAGTAACTTTCCATCGAGAAAATTAAGGTCGGGGGGCCACCCATTCCGAAATTATGTTGCATAGAGGTGAAGCTTGATAGAAAAGCTAAAATTGTACAGATCTAGAATAATTGCTTGTGTAGACTGAAGTGCGTGGAAGCCAATTCCTCAATGCAGGATTTAGAGGAAAAAGGATCAATTGAGATTGTTGCAAAGGTTCTTAGGAGTTACCCTCCCAAAATGTAGCACGCAATCTTCCTTTCTAAGGCTTTTTTTCCACTGGTCCTTTTCTGGAACTCAGAACCTTTCTTCTTTCATTATGGCAGTCTGATTTATTTTAGGGTTGATCTTTGCCAAGTGATCCAAAACCTATCTTGTCTGTTTTGTGGCGACATTACCTGCTCACTATGGGTCCTAGCATGGAACTACCAAAAAAAACTAAATTGTTTCTTTCTTTCTTTTTTTTTTCTTTTCCATCGTGGTGCTCAGTCAATTTCAACAAAGGTGCTGCCGGAAAAATGAGCCACAAGGCTGAATTTCCAGCATCTATTACGGACGCATACACATAGAGGGCTGTGGATAGTATCTAAATCTGGACACGCACACACACCCCAGTTCAGAAAGATGGGTTCGTATTAGAACATGGAACGACTCTAGACAAGCCTAGAACCTCACCAATCCTTTCTGTGTTTCCTTTGGCAGATGAATCGTCCAATCCAAGTGAAACCAGCAGATAGCGAAGGCCGGGGAGGTAGGTGGCTTCGTTGTTTTTTTTAAAAATAAACATTCTTTGTAGGCTCAGCCAATTTCTCCAATGGGTGGTGCAGGCAGCCAGGTTGGTTTAAGTCAGACATGTCAAACACAAGGCCCGGGGGCCGGATCCGGCCCGCGAAGTGGTTTCATGTGGCCCGCGAAGCCATCCTGGAAACAGTGAGGGAACGGCCCCCACTGCCTTGGCCCAGAGACCCCCCCCTTCTGCCAGAGACCCTCAGATCTGTCCCATTCCTGCCCAGGCCCCCATAGGCACCCTTGATGCGAACGATGTAGAGCTGGCCATGCCCACCCAGTAGGCCACGCCCACTCTAGCCTCGCCCACCCGGCCCCTTGAGGGCAACCGCAATGCTGATGCAGCCCTCAATGAAATTGAGTTTGACACCCCTGGTTTAAGTCATCTTTGAGGATGATGTGGTTGACCTGCTCTCGGTGTGGTTTAGAGCTCATGGGTGAGGGATGGTCCCTATGGAGGGGGAGAACAGTGTGATGGACCACAGTGAAACGGTAGTGTCCCAAGAACGAAGGGAGCACATTACAAAAAGGGGGGGATGAGACAAGAGCCCAGCCCAGAGCTGGATATGAGACAGACAAAGAGAGTTGGGGTAGCCACTTCTTAGAATCTCCCAGGGTATATCCGTTAGGGTTCGAGTAATATAGGTTTGGCCTGGCAAGATTCTGTCTTCCTGGTGTGAGCAAATAAAGAACTAGACTTGGGCTGGATTGTTCTATGTCATTCTTGGGTTGGGCCTGACATCATCCTTCTCAGGCAAGAAACCCCATTAGGTGAGTTATATCTGCTTCAGGCTACGAGATACATCAGAATCTTACACGTTTGAAGGTACGAACTTCTCCGCCACCACTTTTAGCCATCCGACTAATTAGGACAAACCCTAATTTTCTTTCTCTGACCGCTAAACAAGGGTGGGCTCTTCCTTCTCTTCTTTGATCTTTCCCTAGGCCAGAGGTCCCCAACCTTTTGAGCACCAGGGACCGGTTCCGTGGAGAGAGCTTTTTCTGTGGACTGGAGGGGGTGTGTATTGCCTGCATGCCACGGATGGGGCTTCGCTTGTTTGCATGGACCAGTTGCTGGCATGCTGGTCCACAGACCGGGGATTGGGGACCCCTGCCCTAGGCAACTTCTCTTCCCCGCTTCTCTCAAGGTTTCCATTCCATTACAATGTTGGGGCAGACCAAGAGAAACTATATTCTCTTCATATTATCATGTCCGAGGCCCTTGAATCAAATTAATATCTTGGTTCTGCATTCTGTGCCACTGTAGTCATCCTGTCTTTGCTTTTCCCTTCAAAAAACAAAACAGAATTGGAATTAATTGGCAGGTCTTGGAATGGTGCCCTTCCTTTCCCAGAAGGCAAATTCCATTAGAACTTCAGAAGGAGCCTACTAGTAGTGAAGGTCACCCAACTCTGGGCCCAATCCCACAGAGAAATGGTGGAGAACAGAATAAGAATAGAATAACAGAGTTGGAAGAGACCTTGGGGGTCTTCTAGTCCAACCCCCTGCTCAGGCAGGAAACTCTATACCATTTCAGACAAGTGGTTGTCTCAAATGGTATACAGGGTTAGGCAACCTTGGCTCTTTTATGACTCGTGGACTTCAACTCCCAGAATTCCTGAGCCAGCGTGTCTCAGCTTGGAAATCTCTCCCTTTCCCCTCAGCGTGGCTGGCTCAGGAATTCTGGGAGTTGAAGTCCACGAGCCATAAAAAGAGCCAAGGTTGCCTACCCCTGGTTGTTGTTGTTGTTGTTAGTTGCGAAGTCATGTCCGACCCATCGCGACCCCATGGACAACGTTCCTCCAGGCCTTCCTGTCCTCTACCATCTTCTGGAGTCCATTTAGGCTACCCCTGGTATAGGATGCCAAAGATCCCTTTAGCTGTTTGTGTTGAAGAAGGACTTGAGGACTATTTTGAGGGAATGCTTGTATTTGGGCACCAGTTCTTGTAGGAAAGTAGAGTTGATGACTTTAGCAGACCCTTCAAGTCTCAGATTGCGGGATTCTGGGTAAAACAGGAACGTTGCAAATCTTTGCAATTTGCCGATCGTCACAGTTTGAGTAAAGATGGTCCAAGCGGAGGAGACAGCTTAGCTCATAGAGACGCAGAGTCCTAGGTTAGTTGCAAACCTTGCGATCCTTTGAAAGCCCCAGGTCTGGTATCGGACAATTTCTTCTCCCTTGTAACACAAGAGTTTGTGGCGCTTGGGCTGCACTGTTCTGCTTCTGTTCAGACCAGTGGCATTTTTGTAATAGCAATCTCTCCACTGGCTACATTTAAATTGGCACTTTTGATACTTGGCCGTTGACCTTAAGGGCAAGATACACAGTTTGCGGTTTTCCACAGCAGTGAGCATTTCAGCAATTAAGCCAACCTATGTAGGGGAAGAAAAAAAAAACACCCTAGTTTTGGAGCGGCAGGCGCAGTGGTGCTGCTGAAACCCATCAGGTTGAGCCCTGAGCAGTGTCTGCTGCCTCCTCTCCCCATTTTGGATGCAATTGTAACAAAAAGCAAACATGGAGGTAAGAAAGAACTGACCGATAGCTCTTGTTGCGGCACAGACAGTTTGATCTTTCAACTTTCCAGGCATTTAAGGACCTAAAAGCTGAACTCTTAAGACCTCTGTCCACTCACCGGGCACGCAGAATCACTGAATTTTAATCACATTTAAATGATATTTAGCTTTTTTTTTCCTGACCCCACCCATTTCTGGAAGCGCAGCTTTAAAGATTTCACCACCAAAGCTACACATTAGCCTTGGATCCAAGAGGGTGAGAGATTTACCGTTTACCTAAGAACATTTGGTGGTTGCATTAATTTATTTATTTTGTTCAATATCTAGAAATATGTGCAGGTCCACATTATATTCCAATAGAGATTTGCATGAGAATGGAGAATTGATGGTAAAAACAACTAGGCATCCTCGGCACACCTGAACCAAATCCCATCTTGGTTTGCTGTAATTTGGCCAGGATACTTTGGGCGTAACATCTAGGCTTAGCGCACAGTGACACCCAGCCTCTTAAGCCTTTGGAATTGCTGTTCGTGGCTGACTAGCGCCCTCTAGGGGAATGTGCTTGAATTTAAAAAAACAAATTGGAATCTCAAATACCGTAGCAGCATTTACAGCCGGATTCAAGTTTTGCCAGAAGCTTCAGGTCTTGGAGAACCGATAGGAAATTCTCAACATCGCAAATCATGAGGAGGGTGAATTATTAATGCCTCCCCTAAGCTGTCTACTTAAATAAATGCCACTACCTTACGCTCGATTTGAGGAAACAATTCTTTCCTCCTTGCCAAAAATAACAGCCTTCCAAATGCTGGGTAAGTTCATTTCCATTTTCAATTAGAACAAAGCAATCAGTGTTAGCAAAAGGAAATGCAAATTTGCCCTGATTCTGCATGGATCTGTTGAAGGATTATCGTTGATATTATGACGGTGATAGGTGGTCACACATGCAGCCAGATGTTTAAATCGGATTTGGCATTTTTATCCACCTATTGAGTCCTTCCTGAGGAGAGACAGTTGTTTTTTGATGATATTATTAGCAGTAGTGTTATATACACGCAACAATGTGAAATCTCAGCTGCCAGTTCTTTAGCTGGCGCTGGCCTTCACAAACTGCATTACAACTAGGATGTTGTGTTGCATTGGCGTAGTACATGGGTGGCTATTTAAGATTTGGGACAGCTGGTTGGAGGTGAGTTAGCACAGCCTGTCCACTGTTCCAAACATCTCCCTGTTTGCTTGATAATGAGGAGGGGGATTTACCAAATCTCAAAGTAGAAGACCTCTCAATTACACATCCAAGGTCTATTTGCAACCATCTCCTCTTTTGGACTGAGGTTCAACCTCTTTCTGCAGAAAATCATCTCTTAGCTCTGTTCTCTAGACTTCAACTGCAGATATGAGGAATTTCTTGGCCTGTAGATCAGGGGTGTCCGACGTTGGCCACTTGAAGACTTGTGGATTTCAACTCCCAGAATTCCTCAGCCAGCCACTCTTGAGAGCTGAAGTCCACAAGTCTTAAAAGTTGCCAACTTTGGACACCCCTGCTCTAGATCTTTCTAAATACAATTCTGGGCATTGTTCAATTGCAGCTGAGCTGGTTGGAACTCCTGGGAGTTATCGTTTTGATCAACAAGTGGAGAGTCACAGATTCTCGGCTATTCTTGCTACTTGCATGGCATGTATCCAAGGTGTATCTTGGTGGACTTCTCATCTGAAATTTCTCCCTCCTTTCCGGTCACTGCACCTTATTCCCCAGGGTTCTGCCTACAGTCGAATGTACGTAAGGATTGGTCTTTTATTCCTAGGTCCTGATGCAGGGTAAATAATCTATTCCAAAAGAGATGTAGTTATTAAACACAACTCAGCTAGTGCCAGCAAAAGCTCCAGGTGTCCCAGAGGGAACAAGGAAATAAATTACCCACTTACAGAATGTAATTGGTGAGGGATTAAAAATCAATGGCTAGAACAAGATAGTAGTTTTGGCTAGGTTCTTTGGAGAAGGAGCGGGAAAAAAAATATCCTTTCTAAGGAGACAACCCGCTCCATCTTTCAGTCCATGGTTGCCAATGTTTGGACATGAGCCATCCTGCAGGGTTTTTTTCTGGAGAAATATCAGGAAGATGTTTCATGAGCGTCAAACTCATGGAGTAATAGCTAGTTAGCCCCAAGGGCAGTCTGGAATAACTAGTTCTGCAGGTGTGGTAAGATCAAAGGGTGGATGCAGAAGTGAGGAACCTCAATGAAGGCTCCAGAAGTTCAGTAGCCCAAATCCTTGCCTTCTGGAAAGATTTTCAAAGAGAATGTGTGTGTGTGTGTGTGTGTGTGTGTGTGTGTTTCTGAAAGGGCCCATAGGAATTAGCCAGTGTGGTGCAGTGATGATACCATTAGACCAGGGGTGTCAAACTCAATTTCATGGAGGGCCGTATCAGCACTGCGGTTGCCCTCAGGGAGCCAGGTGGGTGTGGCCAGGGTGGGTGTGGCCTACTGGGTGGGCATGGCTAGAGTGCGTATGGCCTACTGGGTGGGCGTGGCCAACTCTACATCACTGGCATCAAGGGTGCCTATGGGGGCCTGGGCAGGAGTGGGACAGATCTGAGGGTCTCTGGCAGAAGGAGGGTCTCTGGGCCAGGGCCAAGGCAGTGGGGGCCATTCCCTCACTGTTTCCAGGATGGCTTCACGGGCCACATGAAACCACTTCGCGGGCCGCATCCGGCCCCCAGGCCTTGTGTTTGACATGTCTGCATTAGACTAAGAAGAGAAATTTTGGATGAAATCCTCATTCAGATTAGTTGAAGATTTTGAACCAGTCGTTTGGAACCAGTTTTGGGGGGACATGATAACTGTCTTCCAGTACTTGAGGGACTATCACAGGGAAGAGGGGATTGACTTATTCTTCAAAGCACCTGAGGGCAGGACAAGGAGTAATAGGTGGAAACAACCTGAAAACAAGGAGGAATTTCCTGACAATAAGTTCTATGAAGCAATGGAGCAATGAGTGCTTCATCCCTGGAGGTTTTCCAAAATACAGTGGACCACCATTTGACCAGGATACTATAAGGTCTCCTGCCTTGAACAAGGAGTTGGACTAAGAGACCTCCAGGGTCCATTCCCTGGAGTATAATAGTATAATTCTAACTTTTGAGCCTGGCTTTTCATGCAGAGTTATAGGCATGAAACTAAAATGAGAATAATGATGAACTCTGCTTGGAAGAAATGTGGTTCCTTGGTTTCTAAATGCAATATATAAATGCAGTACAACAATATAAGTAAGAAAGGCAGGGAAGAAGTCAAACCACTCCATCCATCGAAATAAAACCCTAGAGCTGGCAGCTCAAAAGCTTCCCCTGGCAGCTGATAGAATCTTCTTGAGTTGGCTTTGTCCACTCAGGAATCAACAGTTATTCGTGCTGAAAAAGAGAAAGCCGGCACAGATTAAGAAAGGGACATATGAAATGGGGGGGAGCGTGGGATACATTCAGTGTAACAATAGACTGAGATCTGTTTGAAGAGCTGCTCAAAGGATTACTGTCCATTTCAAAGTAGCTTGACTGAGGCACTGCCCAACTTGTGTGTTTTAAAAATAGAGATTCCTGAAAAAGAACAGCAGCGTGGTCGTGAAGCTGCTGTGAGCAGAGAGTCCCAGAGTAGCTGACTGAACAGATCATCTCCTGGTAGTAACCATCTCTATGCTGAGAAGAGACTATAGGTTGCATGTCCATTCACACAACTTGTATTCTTTCTAGTTTCTGATCTAGGCCTCTGCGGGATATTTCACAGGGCTGGGGACAAGAAGGGGCAGATTAAAATTTGCCAGGCCACATTTAAGCACTTCCCAAAGCCACAATGCTGTTAATACACGGATGATGACATTGTCATGCAAACGTTGCCTTCATTAAAAAAAAATTCATGCAGTGGTGGGATTCAGCCAGTTCGCACCAGTTTGGCAGAACCAGTAGCTAAATTTTCCTGTGTTCAGAGAACCAGCTGAATGCACACTGCTTCTGGAAGTGCAGTCTAGGCCTTGGAGGTCTGGAGGAGGCCTCCCAGGCCTAGAACGACCCACCAGAAGTACATGGATGCCACTTCCGGAAGTCCATTCTAGGCCTCGGAGGCCCAGGCCTGCATCCAATAAGAGAACCAGTTGTTCAGGTATTTGAATCCCACCACACTGCCTTCATGCATTTGTGTCTCGATGCCTGATGCAAGTAAGCACGTTGTATTTTCTTTATTCATCCATTCAACAAATCTATATAGCTTGAGGACATGACCAGGCTGTGTTTGAGGGAGGGAGGGAGGGGTCAAATGCGTCATAAGTCTGGAATCCCTTCATGCTCACAAGAGATCTAAATCCAGCCCACCTTGAATTACATGGACTCTTATTTGCTGCCAACTTGCTTTGATTGTTAGTATTTCAGATTCTTGTGGAGAGCTTAAGCTTGCAATAAGCCCTTATATTCTTTGGAACTGCCTGGATTTCCTGATTTTCTGCGCTTGGCAATAGCGGCCCATTTCATGAGAAGTGACTCTGGATGGTGAGCAGTAGTTGTAGCATTTGACATCAGGCATCGAAGCACAAGTCTACACAGGCAGCATTTACGTGATACCCCATGACACGTGTATCACTCTTTTTGAAGGCCGTGTGTTTTATATGAGCCCACGTGATACATTTGTTGTTTAAATCCAAGCTTCAGGCATGCAACCTCAAGCAATTGGACTGCATTTGCACAATTCATTAAGCCGCGTAGAAACAAACTAAAGTTCAGACTAACTAAGCAAGTTGGCCCAGCCTCCCCAAGAAAGCAGGACAACTCGGGATGGTGCATATGGGTGTGAAAAATTCTAGGAGGGATTTGAAAGTGTGCGATTGCAGTCCCCCCCTCCTTTTTTTTTTTTTGCATGGACCGGGCATTAAAAGCAGGGGGGTGCAGACCCTGTTTTAGGTTTTTAACCTCTCCTCCCACAAATTCCTGCAAGAAAGCGGGTCAAGGAATTTGATGCTAGCCCACGCTCCAAGAAGAGGCAATCGTTGTTACTGTGGCTCACTCTGGTTTCGAAGAGAGCGGCTTTATATTTAAGGAGAGGATGGATGAAACCTGATCCCTTAACTAATTTTCTCACCCTCTCCACGGACAAAGCATCCGCCGGGCTGGGCTGTTATTTATTTATTTCCCTGGCTGCGAGAAAGCCACCTTATCTCTTGTGTCAAATGCCATTAAAGCCTAAGGCTGGCGGGGAGCGGGAGAAGAGACAGATGCTGGCAATAATCATGAACGGGTCATTATTTACAGCAGCTCCAATGAGGTTTTGGTTATTTATGACCCTTGAGAAAGCCAGAAAGGGTAGGTTATTGAGGAAGTCAATCATAACCACATAGGAGCTTGTTACTTTATTTAATAGTCTCTTCCTCTGCCGCGCACACACTATGGAGACAGGCTTCCCATAACCTTCAGATCTGCCCGTGTGTCTCTGTCCTATTTATCATTGCTCCATCGTGCTATCTGACACAATTCCAAATGTGACCTCAGTGCTCTACCTGTTGCTATTTTACATAGAACCTAGAATCCTAAGGCAGGGGTAGGCAACCTTGGCTCTTTTATGACTCGTGGACTTCAACTCCCAGAATTCCTGAGCCATCCACGCTGAGGGGAAAGGGAGAGGTTTCCAAGCTGAGACATGCTGGCTCAGGAATTCTGGGAGTTGAAGTCCACGAGTCAGGAGGCACCTCAGATGTCTTCTAGTCCAACTGTTCTGTACCAGCCTGCTACCGGCCCTGCAGAAAAGGCAGGGACAACCCCTTTTGCAAGAAGGCAAGAGGCTGGAATTAAGCCTGCCAAATTTATTGATACAAAAACAAACAAGACACGAACCAAGAAACAGGAGCTTTACAAGCGGTTGCCTTCAGCAAACCAGCCCTCCCACGCATTCCCCTTTTATACAGTTTAGGGTGTGGCTTCTCTCTGCCTCCTTCCGAGGTGCCCCATTGCCTTCCTCTGTTTACTCCTGATTGACTGCCTCCTGTGTTGGGCGTCCTTGAACAGGGCCAGCTGTGGGTCATCTTCATCCACGCTGTCAGGCTCACACAGCTGGGTCTCCGTCGTGACCAGGTGGGAGGGGCCTGGCTAAGGGCTCTCATCAGCAAGCTCTTCAACACCCCCCTCCTCCTCCTCTGAGTCATCCGACCCAACTGCCGAACCCACAGGCTGACCCTGAATCACAACACCAACCACCTGCTCAAGGCAGAAGAGCTTATACCAATAGGGTCAAATAGTTGTCCGATCTCTTCTTGACACCCACAACTCCAGGAGGCAAACTGTTCCACTGATTAATTGTTCTCGCGCTCAGAAAATTTCTCCTTACTTAGGGACTCTGATCATTGCATTTTTCTGTGACTCTGACTAATGAGAGGTGGCTTGTTTTTAGAAGACAGGAAGCTCTTTGTAGGCATGTTGGGGAAACAACAAAGTGAGGACGACGTCCGGCGACTCTTTGAACCCTTTGGACAGATTGAAGAATGCACCATCCTCCGAGGCCCCGATGGAGCCAGTAAAGGTGAGGGGCAGATGAAATGGGAGGGTGGGTCTAAAATGGAAAGAAGGTAAGAGATTAGAATCCATACATACGTCAACGGGGAGTCTACACAGCAGGCACGGAGAACCAGTCTAGAAGGTCGATGGTTATCGATGGGATGTCTAAAGATGTATCCAACCTGCATCCAGCTGATCAACTGTGTTTAATCCATTTATGGATTTGAGCCCATTTCTGGGTTTGCATGATACACTGGACCACTGAATGGCCAAGATCTGCACCAGGGGTGTCCAACCTTGACAACTTTAACACCTGTGGACTTCAATTCTCCCAATATTCCAGCCATCAATGTTGTCTGGAGAATTCTGGGAGTTGAAGTTCACAAGTTCTTTGCTGTAGTGGATTGTGTAGACCAGGGGTATCCAACCTTGTACCATGTAACAGTTCATAGCATCCCATAATAGTCTTAGCATCATCTTGTTAATGCCCAGTTGCATATTCAGGAGGTGTCTTTGCCACTTGATAATGAGTTTTCAGGTTACAAGTAGCTTTCAACTGACAACCACATCGGGTGAGTTCTTGTCTCTGGCTAGTCTGAACTGGTTCTTATCAGAATCTTACTATGGGAATCCTCATTCTTGCTTTGTTACTTCCAAGGAACTAAAAACATCAATCAAAGGTGCTGCTTGTTACTAAAAACAGTTATCAATGAAGCCCTCTTCTCCTGCTCCAATCGTTATAAGGGAGTTAACGTTGCTAGGGATGCAAAAACTAATAATAATAATAATGGTGGTTCTTTAGGCTTTCTTTCAAACTGGATTCAAACCTGAACTGCATTGAACGGAATCGAACTTTTTCCCTCCATCTAGGATGTGCCTTTGTCAAATACGGAAGCCACGCAGAAGCTCAAGCTGCCATTAGCACTCTCCACGGGAGTCAGACCATGCCGGTAAGTGTGGGCCAAAACCTACATCCAGAGGGAGGAATCAGAATCAGAATGGAGCTGTAAGGGACCTTGGAGGTCTTCTAGTCCAACCCCCTGCTCAGGCAGGAAACCCTGTACCATTTCAGGCAAATAGCTGTCCGATCTCTTCTTAAAAACCTCCAGTGATGAAGCACCCACAACTTCTGGAGGCAGGTTGTTCCACTGGTTAGTTGTTCTAACTGTCAGGAGGTTTCTCCTGAGCTCTAGGTTGCTTCTCGCCTTGATTAGTTTCCATCCGTTGCTTCTTGTCCTGTGCTTTGGAGAATAGGTTGACACACACACACCCCTTCTTTGTGGCAGCCCCTCAAATATTGGAACATGGCTATCATGTCACCCCTCGTCCTTTTCTCTAGACTAGCCAAACCCAAACCCTGCAACCGTTCTTGTATGATTTTATGCACACAAAAGGGAAAGGTGCAAGGCACCGTTAGCCACTCTGTCATACAGATAATTCTCGACTTACGATCACTGTCGAGATCAGAATTTCTATAGTTTAGCAAGGCAGTTGGAAAAACAAGTCCTCCTGTCCAATTTTATCACCTTTTCCAGCTCCGAAATGGCATTTTGACATGCAATAAGACCAGATACCGGGCAAACTTTTCATCTGCCTAATGCAGGGGTAGGCAACCTTGTCTCTTTTATGACTCGTGGACTTCAACTCCCAGAATTCCTGAGCCAGCGTGGCTCAGTTTGGAAACCTCTCCCTTTCCCCTCAGCATGGCTGGCTCAGGAATTCTGGGAGTTGAAGTCCACGAGTCATAAAAGAGACAAGATTCCCTACCCCTGGTAATGGATCATTAAGCAAATAATGCGGTTGTTAAGTAAATCCGGCTTCCCCCATTAACTATGCTTGCTGGAAGCAGCTGCGAATGTCATAAATGGCAATCAACACCACCCTGGCATGCTGCAACTGTCACAAACACATGCCAGTTACCAAGCACCCGGATTTTGATCAGATGACCGTGGGGATGCTGAGACGGTCGTAAGTGTGAAGACTGCTTGTAAGACACTTTTCCCAGCGTTGTCGTAACTTTGAACGATCGCTAAACAAATGTCGGTTGAGAACTATCTGTGCAGGAAAGGCCACAATCCCAAAAGCAGGAAGAGCCCAACCAAAGCCTAGAATCCATTTGATTTCATCTGCATTGAATTAAAGTTATACAGAATTACAATTATATTATCTTAATACGATCGCTTTCCACCTATTTAATAATGGCCCCACATATTAAATTAAGCATATGAAAGGTTTGCCAGGCATCTGGCTCTTACTGCAAGTCAAAATCCCATTCAGTTCATGAAAAGGAAATTAACGGTACATTTCCTTCCTTCCCCTCTACCTATCTACCTACCTACTTCCTTCCTTCCTACCTTCTTCTTTCCTTTCCTCCCTCCCTCCCTTTCCTTCCTTCCTTCCTTCCTTCTCCTCACCTTCTCTCTCTCACCCAAACACACATTTTCTCCCCTTTTGTTCCATTGGCTGCTAATTTATCACCTCAGTGATTGGATCAGATTCCTGGGGATCAAGTCACTTGTTGCAAAAAATAACTCTTTGCTGTTTATTCCGATCAGCAGCTGTGTTCTCCAAGCAGGTGTCAGCAGGTAATTGAATCACCGGCTTGAGAAAACTGCCATTTAATTAACAATGAAGGTCATAGTTCTAAATGAGAGGGGGAGGGAGAAGGAGGGAGCAGGATGGCCCCAGGAGTTGTGGTGATTATAAAAGAGGATTGAACCGATCAGCAGTTACAAGGAGGTTGGGCTGACAATGAGGTCCAATGGCCCCAGAAGAGTTTGGAGGGGAACAAAGAGTTTGGAGGGAGGAGGGACGGAAGAAAGGAAGAAAGGAGGTAGATGTGGAGGGATGGAGGGAGAGAAAGAAAAAGAAAAAGAAAGAAAGGGAAGGAAGGAAGGAAAAGAAAGAAAGAAAGAAAGAAAGAAAGAAAGAAAGAAAGAAAGAAAGAAAGAAAGAAAGAAAGAAAGAAAGAAAGAAAGAAAGAAAGAAAGAAAGAAAGAAAGAAAGAAAGAAAGAAAGAAAGAAAGAAAGAAAGAAAGAAAGAAAGAAAGAAAGAAAGAAAGAAAGAAAGAAAGAGGGAGGGAGGGAGGGAGGGAGGAAGGACTGTTGACATCAAAAGAAGACAAATTTCCAAAGGCACAAAAAAAGACCTTTTGAAAATCACCCATCCTCCATCTCTAAGCAGAAGTCCACAAGCATCTTCTCACTGCCCTGCAGGAGAGACTTCTGAAAATTATAACCCAACTTTAAGGTGGTCGAAAGGGTAAACTGTGAAGTATGTGACTGAAGTGTAATCGGGATCACTCTCTTTGTTGTGAAACTTAAGTATAAATGAGGCCAATTTTTTTTAAAAAAAAATCGATCCTGGCCTTGGGAAAAATAGCACACCTGGATCCTGGGATTAAAAATGCATTTCAGAAAATGGCCGTTGCAAGGATTAGTACGTTTATCTCCAAGCTTCCCTCGGCCCCCAAACAGACTGTGGCTGTTTCATTACAGGGACAAAATCAATCGCCTTCCTTGTAAATAAAGATAAGGGTTGTTTTCTTAAATGAGGCTAGTTAGCTGGAACTCATGGAGAGTCAATTCTGGTTGAGATAGCAGAAGTCTCCCATCAATTGTTTCCATGGACACATCAGGCTATATATTGCAAATGTCGGGTCTATGGCAGGTGACTTCAGAACCTATTGTGGTCAGTAAAGTTGGGTGACCAGGGATGGAAACTTTAGGTCTTTCTGAGAAGATAGAAACCAGTGTTGGCTAGATAAGAGTAGCTGCTGGGGGGTGGGGGGTGTTAACTGAATAATGGTAGGTCTAGAAGTCTTTCTTGATGAGATGCAGCCCATTTCTCAAGTAAAAGCTGGGCGAAAAATATCTAGTGAAAAGAAGGATTAGAGGTGATATAATAGCAGGGTCCCAATATTTGAGGGGCTGCCACAGAGAAGAGGGGGTCAACCTATTCTCCAAAGCACCAGAAGGCTGGAAAAGCAGCAACGGATGGAAACTAATTAAGGAGAGAAGCAACCTGGAACTAAGGAGAAATTTCCTAACAGTGATAGCAATTAACCAGGTTTTCTTTTGGAAGGCTTTTAAGAAGACACCGGACAGCCACTTGTCTTGACTGGTACAGGGTCTCCTGCTTGAGCAGCAGGCTGGACTAGAAGATCTCCAAGGTCCCTTCCAACTCTTGCGTTATTCTATTGTTCTGATGTTCACCAGCCCCAGGATTTTGACCCTCCCAACACGAACACAACCTTGCATCCGTGTCTTAAGCCATTCCTTCCAAGGATGAGGGGGTCTGCATGTTTACAGGAGTGCCGCAAAGTGAAGCGATGCGGCAGGAAAACATGGTCCACTCTGGATCTGCACATTAGGATGTTGCACTAAGCCGCAGTGTGGTTTGTTTACCAGGGAACCAGTCTTGCACGAGAGCTTAGTAGGACGTAGCAACGACGTGGTGTATTTGCTTCATGTTTTTATAAGCCAGTGAGAGGAAGCATTCCGCTTAAACGGTTGTGCTCCGTCAATGCAGCATTTTCAGGAAGGACAAAGTAGAATCGTAGGACCAGGACCAGAAAGGCCCAGTTTAGAACATGCATGACATTTGCTACAGGTACAGTTGTTCTCGACTTCCAACTACCGTAGGGATCAGAATTTCCATTGAGTAGTGTGTTTTTAAAAAAATAAAATTTATTGTTTCATCATAGAGAACAAAATACAGAACAGTAAAACAAACCAACAAAAGGAAACAAAAAAAAACATACATTCAACCCTAACGATGACAACAACAACAAAAAATACTGTACAAAAAAGGAGGAAAAAGTGGTCGGCTAAATTCAATATTTTACATGTAGGATCCACCCTGGCTGAGTGCTGAAAGAAGAAAAAAAAAGCAATAAATTCTCCTCCCCCTTTATAGATAGATAGATAGACTAATGATATAAACATGATAGATAGATAGATAGATAGATAGATAGATAGATAGATAGATAGATAGATAGACAGATGATAATGATATAAATAGATAGATAGATAGATAGATAGATAGATAGATAGATAGATAGATAGATAGATAGATATGGACAGACAGATAGAAAAGAAAAAAGAAGAAAAAAGAGTCAACAGGTTGAGCTAAACATTACACTAATCTTCAAATCCCTCTGTTAACCATCTTTTATTATATTTAGCACATAGAAAGTCCACAAATGGTTTCCGGTCTCTTGTACAGCTGTCTAGTCCCTTACCTCTAATCAAGGCAGCTTATTTCACCATCTCTGCTCATTCCGTCAATTTCAAAATCCCTTCTTCAACAGTTGACATCTCTTTTTCTTCCCAGTGTTTGGCACGTACAATCCTAGCGGCCATCACCCCGTGAAGGAATAGCACCCCAAATTGTTTTTCAATTGACTTGTCTATCATACCTAAAAGAAAAGCTGCAGGTTTTATTAATGTTTGTATCTTAATTTTTTATTTTTATTTGTTGCATTGTCATTGTCTGGGATGTTTTCACATATTTGCAGGATTTCCGTTGCTAAGCAATGGTTCTTACGAGAGTCGTACCCAATTTTAGAACCCTTTCCCCCACAGTTGTTAAGCAAACCACATCAGTTGTTAAGTGACACATGGGGTGGCTTCCCCCATTGCTTATTGGACGTCGGCTAGGAAGGCCACAAATGGTGATCACCCTGGGACGCTGCAACTGTCGTAAACACATCTGGGTTACCAAGAGGCCGAATTGTGATCACATGACCGTGAAGGATGCTGTGACAGTTTTAAGTGCAAGGACCAGTAATAAGTCACTTTTTTCAGTGCCATTGTGATTTTGAATAGTTGCTAAGTGAGTGGTTTTAAGTCAAGAACTACCTCTAGCAGATACCAAAGGAAGGGAAGTTCCCAAATAAAGGGGGCGCCCTGATGTCCCAAAGGGGCTTTTTCAGGAGGCAACTGGACTTTCTTTGCTTTTCTTTGAAGACCTTTTGCTTCTCATCCAGGAAGCTTCTTCAGCTCTGACTGGATGGTGGGGAATGGAAGGATTTACATCTCTTGGAGACAGCTGGTCATTTGCATTCTTTCCGAGAGCCGTTGAGGCCACTTGGAGGTTTGTCTGTGTCTTTCAGGTCACCTGAGTAGTGCATATGGGTGTGGAGCCTTCTTGGAACTGCTTTCAGCACACCCAGCACACACTCAAGTGACCTGGAAGTGAAATGTCTTCAAAGAAAAACAAAGAAAGTCCAGTTGCCTTCTGGAAAAGCGTCTTTGCAACAACCATGACCTGGAGGACTGAGAATCTTCATAGACACTTAGCAGGCCACCCTAATCTTCAGCCTTGTTCCCTCTGTGTTGCAACTGCCTTTTCCCATAAGATTCATTTGCAGGACTCCTCAGCTCGAACCGACGCGCCAGTGATGGATACAATCTGCCCCACTCTCTCTGTTTCTGCCTCTGCTTCTTTTCTCCCTCTGCTAGGGTGCATCCTCCAGCTTAGTTGTGAAGTTTGCCGACACAGACAAGGAACGTACTCTGCGGCGGATGCATCAGATGGCAGGACAGCTGGGCATCTTTAATCCCATGACGATCCAGTTTGGAGCCTATGGAGCATACACACAAGCGGTAGGAGATGCTGGCTACCCTGACTGTAGGGCACCATTATTTCCCCTAAAGGTGAAGCAGGAACATTTGGACAAGCCAGAAGATGCTAGTTGGGTGAGGAATGAACCAAGACTTTCTGGTTCTCCATTCTTTCTCCTTGACCTGACGGGAGGGACTGTTGGAGCTAGATGATTTGGACTAAGTCTCGAAAAGTTAAGCAGAACAGATCTGGAGAGTTGTTGTATGGGAGATTCCCCCCAACCCATCAGCTCAGCTGGAAGGAGACTTTTTTTTATCATCAGAGTTGCCACACATCCTTGCTGGGAAGGACAGTGATGAGCACTGCCCTCCCCTGGGCAATGCAAGCTGCTGCGTTGCTAACTGGAAGGAGACAAACACCAATGGTCTTCTGCTGGAGATAGAACAACCATCTATGCTTTGAATCACAAAAAGGCTGGAAAAGTTGGTTCAAATCTCACCTTAGCTGTGATGGTTTTAGAAGGAACTAGACCACAAGATGGGAAGATGAGGTGACCTTCCTCTGTTCTCCACTCCAATTCCCATCAGCCCTAGACAGCACAGCTAGAAAACAGAGATGCCAGACATTCTGGAATATCTGGAGCAAGTCTGGTTCTCCAGCCTGGCCTTAGCACCAATCACTGGTTAGGATGGACTTTCTTACATGGCTCACTGTGAGGGTTGATGAAAGAAGTCATCTCACAGGTGTTTTTCTAAAGGCGACTAGACTTCCTTAGATTTTTCCTTGAAGACAATTCACTTCCCATCCAAGAAGCTTCTTCAGTTGCTTCAGAACTGGAAAAGGTTTGTTGGATGAGAAGTGACACATCTTCAAGGAAAAAAACTAAGGGTCAACCTAGCCTTTTGGGACAACCATGACCTGGGTGATTGAGAATCTCTATAGACGTTGAAGAGAGAGGCTGTGTCAAGGTTGTTGGCATCATTTTGATGTTCCTACGAAGCTAGTCTTCATAGGACTAGAACTTCCTCAAGAAGGCCAACAGGCCAGCCTCCACTTCCTTAGAAGTTGTTCCTGACTAGAAAAAGAAGACCAATCTTCATCAGTGAAGTCCATACTAACGTTGTCCTTCTTCCCCTCTTCCTTTTCTCCTGTCCTCCACTTTCTCTCCCTGGTTGTTCTCCTTCCCTCCTTCTCTCCCCCTGTGTGTCTTCTTTCCTTAAGATAATGCAGCAGCAGGCAGCGCTCATGGCTGCTGCACAAGGAAGTTGCCTCAACCCCATGGCAGCCATCGCGGCAGCACAGATGCAGCAGATGGCTGCCTTCAATGTGAGCGGCTTGGTGGCGGCTTCCATGACACCCTCATCAGGTACGGACGTTCCTTACATGGTCTTCTTGGGGTAGCCAGGAGGAAAAGCCAGATGGAAGTCTGATAAGCCTCAGAGCTTCCTCCACGGTAGATCCCTCCTCAACATCTTCCCATTAGGGAAGATGGCTGCCCAAGGTGGACTTCTTGGACCACTCAGCCTCTGATGAAGCTCTCCTGTTTTATTTTTAACAAGGAAATAGCCCTGACATTGTTGCTAGAAAAGGAAGAACTCAATGTTGATGTAAAGACATTGCCCCTCCCCAATTTCAGCACAGTAGCACATGTGTGCTGGTTTCGTAAACACTAAGTCCTGCTGTAGGATTTGACCTCTGGATTGATAGCAATAGCACTAGCAGTAATAATACACTGCTTCACAGTGCTTTACAAGCCCCTCTGAGTGGTTTACAATGTCAGCATCTTGAGGCCAACAATCTGGGTCCTCATTTGACTGATCTCAGAAGGATGGAAGGCTGAATTAACCTTGAGCTGGTCAGGATTGAACTCCGGACTGTGGGCAGAGTTAGCCTGCAATGCTGCCTTCTAACCACTGCACAGCCATGGCTCCCCCATCCACCAAAATCCATGTGACCCTCAACCTAAAGCTGGTCCTTAAAAACATCTCCAGGCCTTTTGGGGCCCTATTGGTGTTCTGTTAATTAGGACACTGTTATCCAGATGTTTTATCTTCTTTCTGGATTGCTTTTGTTTGGCTTTGTTTTATGACCCTGTTTCTCAAGCTCGGTGATTCTAAGACGTATGGATTTCAGCTCCCAGAAGTTGCCAGCCAGCAAAGCTGGAAGTTGAAGCCCACACTTCTAGGAGTTGCCAAGGATGAGAAACATGGTTTTAAACTATAAGCCACCTAGAGTCACTTTGAAGTTGGGTGGTCTCCAAAAGTAATGAACAAGCCAACAAATGTCCGCCGTACAAAGAACGGTTGCAGGAACTGGACATGTCTAGTTTAATGAAAAGAAGGATGAGGGGTGATATACTAGCAATGTTCCAATATTTGAGGGGCTGCCACAAAGAAAAGGGAGCCAAGCTATTCTCCAAAGCAGCTGAAGGCAAGACAAGAAGCAACGGATGAAAACTAGTCAAGGAGAGAAGCAACCTAGAACTAAGGAGAAACTTCCTGACAGTTAGAACAATTAACCAGTGGAACAACCTGCCTCCAGAAGTGGTGAATGCTCCGACAGTGGAAGTTTTTAAGAAGAGATTGGACAACAATTTATCTGAAATGGCTTCCTGCTTGAGCAGAGGGTTGGACTAGAAGATCTTCCAATTTGCTTATTCATTCCACAAGATTTCCAGAGATACAGCGGGAAGCAAACCATCTTAGCCATATTCATGCTTCCTTCCCCTTTCCGGCTCAGTCTTAATTTCTCTGCCTCTCTTTGCCTTCTCTCTTCTGGGTGCTTCAGGTACAAGCACACCTCCAGGGATCAGCACAGCTCCAGTCCCCAGCATAGCTACACCCATTGGTGTCAATGGGTTTAGCCCTCTCCCACCACAGACTAATGGACAGCCAGCATCGGAAACCATTTACACCAATGGGATCCATCCATACCCAGGTAAGATTTGGGACAGAGAAAGGGTCGTCAATGGAGGCAGTTCTGAGCGTAGCCATCTGTGCCAAAGCAGAGGAAAAATATCCTCTCTCAGCCCTGCGACTCGTTTCGTTCCCACCCCAGATCTCAGCCCCATACAGCCACTGAGCCCACACCCTGCCTTGTGATGTTTTCATTACAGGGACTATCACCTGTCCTCCTTTAGGATAGAAAACCTGCCTTGTGATTTGCAGTTTGTGACCTTTCCAACAATAGGGGAAGCTGGATTCCTTTAACCACCCTGTGCGTCACCTCATGTCCATGAAGATTTGCTGAAGGACCATGGCCAAAAAGAGAGAGAGAAAGAGAGAGAGAGAGAGAGAGAGAGAGAGAGAGAGAGAGAGACAGAGACAGAGACAGAGACAGAGACAGAGACAGAGACAGAGAGACAGAGACAGAGACAGAGACAGAGACAGAGACAGAGACATGGGCACAGCTTACTTAACAAGCACCTCACTTAGTGATGGAAGTTCTGATCCCAATTGTAGTTGTAGGTGGAGGACTTTCAGCAACTGCCCAGGGGAGAGTGACTTGATGCATTAGCCAGGGGGTTTCGTGGTTGCTGGGAGTCTTGCAATAACGAATAAGGCTCTGCAAAGTTGGCCTGGGAAGAAGACATGGATAACTTCATGAGCACAGAGAGTTAAAGTAAGAATGAGGAGGTCATTCTTGCACAAAAAAGACTACAGAGCAGTGTTTCTCAAAGCTGGCCACTTTTAAGACCTGTGGACTTCAACTCCCAGAATCCCCCAGCCAGCAGGTGCTGGCTGGGGAATTCTGGGAATTGAAATCCACAGGTCTTAAAGGGACCCAGTTTGAGAAACACAGCTAGAGACAGAAGCTTATAAGCTGCTTATTTTGTACCATCCATAAAGGGTGGCAATTCACGGTTTGCAGGAAGTGGAATCTGAAACCAGGTACTAGGTACAGCCTCAAATTCCAGTTCCTGCAAACTACTAACAGCTCATTCCAAGTTTCCAGCATCCCCAAAATGCAGTTCAGATGTTGCAAAGGTAAGGTTTAAGATGGCGGTACTAGGGCTTCCCTTAATTAAATTTTGGCTGAGTCCGTTGGTTGAACTACTGGTACTGCGGACTGTAAACCTGCCCAACAGGACACTGGGGTTGTTCCAGTTATGCAGGCAAGATCAATCATGACCTTCTTGGTAATGAGCTCCGCTGTTCCTCCAGATGTTGCTAAAAGCCATCTCCCACTTACGTGAACTGGGAAACCAAGAGGGGAAAGGAGGATGGGAACTGGCACGCCAACCACATCTGGATGGCCACAGGTTGCTCTACCAGGGCTTGCAAGTCAAAGAGGAGGATCAGGTCCCCTCCTGGTAACTTTGAGCCCTGGTCACGTGGCTCTGACAGCTGTTCCCCAATGGACTCTGCTTATTCTTGACCTTCTTCCTTCTTTTCTCTTCCCAGCTCAAAGTCCCACCGTGGCAGACCCCTTGCAACAAGCCTACGCAGGCATGCAGCACTATGCAGGTGTCAACATTGCTTTGGCCCTCTGTCCCCCCTTCCTCCTCCCCCCCCCCCCCGGTCTTTTCCTTTCTGGGCTTCTGTCCCTTGTGATGCAAAGTGGGAGCGGGGTGTGTGGCAGAGGCAACCGGCTTTGCTTGTTTGGCATCTTCTCCCGTGAAAGCAGAGTGTTATGCTTGCTTGGGCCTGATCCTTCTGTTTTTGTGTTCTAGCAGCATATCCAGCCGCCTATGCACCAATCAGCCAAGCCTTCCCACAGCAGACTCCCATAATCCCCCAGCAACAGAGAGAAGGTGAGTAGGAATGCAAAAGTTGGGTCTTGGGGAGGAGGAGGGGAAGCCCATTCCACAAGGCCCACAAGGTCTTCTTCTGAGCAACTTCCTTTTGGGGGGAGGGGGTCAAGATCAAGGTGGCTTTGTAGAAATGTGAAAGAGACCTGTCTAAAAGTCTCAGTAAGAGAATAGTAAATACACAAGAGAAGAGTTTAAAAAAAAAGAATCTAAATGTTATAGAAGTTAGTCTGCCTTTCAGGAGAGCATGCAGGGTTGAAAACATTGTAGATTATGCCATATGACTGTTGGCCATTTTAGCTAAGGATTCGGGGAATTGAAAACCAATACATTTGGAAGGCATCTGAGAGGGGAAGATTTACTTAACAAATCAATGGTGGGGATTAATTACTTTTTAAGCTCATTGACAAAACCCAACGCATTAAGGATTCAAATGCGACGGCGTACAAGAAAGTTGTTCAGTACTCGGTAGTTGACAGTTGTTTATACTTGGCCTTTTTTGCACTTACCCAACTTCTTGTCCCCTGTTTGGTGTACCCTACGTCGCCATCCTAGGTCCTGAAGGCTGTAACCTCTTCATTTATCACCTGCCCCAAGAGTTTGGCGATGCAGAACTCATGCAGATGTTCCTTCCTTTTGGCAGCGTCATCTCTGCCAAAGTCTTTGTTGATCGTGCCACCAACCAAAGTAAATGCTTTGGTAAGTTCCAACAGGCTTACTTCAATGTTCCCTTATCAGCTGCTTTTGCTTTCAACTAGGAATGCTTTGAGACAAGTTAGGCCAAAAGGCGAAATGTCAGCAAAGGACATGCTAGTGGTCAAAATGCGGATTAAAGTTGAATATTCACAAGACCCAAGAAATAGTCCAGTAGAATTTACAGTCCAAGTTAGAAATTAGAGAAAGAAGCAGATGAACAGACCGAGACTTTGACCTAAGTCCAAGGCACCCAGACTTGAGTCTAGAACGGAGATCAGAGATAAATTACTCTCTGAATTAATTTCCTAAATAAATAGGCTGGTAATCTCAGCGCAATAACTTCATCCAACCTTGTATGAAAATCTCTTGCCAGATAGTGGCATTTTCATCCTGGAATCTTGTAAGGTCCCATGTGAAAAGAGCAATATCTTGTGAGATTTGGCCAACTTCTCAGATTTCAGCCATTAAAAATTTCAGCCAGCAAAGATGTGCGAAAGCAATTAATTTTGGAATTTCCTAGAAGGCATCTGGGGCATGAGGGTGACTCCTAGGGCTGCTACACTACACAACTTCCAGGCTAGTATTTTGCTCGAGTTTTTATTTCTTTACTGGTTTCTTTAAACAATACCAAATTTCCAGTACCAGTGTTGAGATTATCGTCTTCTGAGCACAAAATTCAAACAGCCATAGTTGAAATCCGGTAGACCTTTATGCAACCAGGTGCTAACCAATTGAGAAGATTAATATCCACCTCCTTGGAGTTAGATAAAGGTCCATGGAATTGAAGGGCAGTTAGACTTAGTCTACTTGTCACTATCTAGGGACACAGTGGCTCAGTGGGTTAGGACGCTGAGCTTGTCGATCAGATGGTCGGCAGTTTGGCGGGTCGAATCCCGAGTGCCGCGTAACAGAGTGAGCGCCTGTCACTCATCCCAGCTTCTGCCAACCTAGCAGTTTGAAAGCACGTAAAAATGCAAGTAGAAAAATAGGGACCACTACGGTGGGAAGGTAACAGCGATCCGTGCGCCTTTGGCGTCTAGTCATGCCGGCCATATGACCACGGAGACGTCCTCGGACAAGCGCTGGCTCTGCGGCTTTGAAACGGAGATGAGCACTGGCCCCTAGAGTCGGAAACGACTAGCACACATGTGCGGGGGAACCTTTACCTTTACCACTATGTAGAGATTCTAGGCTGACACACACACCCCTTTTAACTCCACCTCCAAGTTCTGCCATTACTTCTCCTACACAGTTCAACTTATGGAACAAAAAGCCAAGGAGTGTGCCTTCTCTCATTTGCCTCTTCTAATCCTTTGCCAACCCCATCACCCCATCACTCACCTCTTTGGCTGGTGGCTCCCTTCCCAGGTTTCGTCAGTTTTGACAATCCAACTAGTGCCCAGGCAGCCATTCAAGCCATGAACGGCTTCCAGATCGGCATGAAGAGGCTAAAGGTCCAATTAAAGAGGCCAAAAGATGCAAATCGACCCTACTGATCCCTGTTCACCCCGGCTCGGAAAACAGGTAAGGCATTGGCAGGTGATGCTTCTGCCAGGTAACCAAGCTCAGGAAGACAATGGCAGAAATCTGCCTTTCCTTCCCAGATAAAAAGGGGGCAGAATGACCAACTTCTTAATTATGGGTGTCCATAGCGACTGGCAATAATGAAAGCCAGGCCATCCTGATGCAATGACTTGACTTACGTACCTGGGTCAAGGTGCATTGGGACACGTGTAGGTAAGGGTGGCAAGCTGAGGTCACCACGGGCAAGTCATTTGGGGCATCATTGCAGTTTGCTAGTTCCCACTATCCTTTGGGGAAGTGAAGGCCTGATTGGAAACTTTGCCCCAAAGAGAAACCAGCAGAGTGGAGAACCATGAAACGGGTGTCCAGTTTAAGGTGGAGGAACTCGAGGAGTTTGGCAGTTTGAGCCAAACTATATCATGGTGGGAAATATCTCACAGGGTACTTTATAGACGAAGTTCGCTTAATTTGCTCTTTGGTGAGTTACATAGAAAGAGGAGTCCTTTCTAAGCGGAAACATGTGAGTGTGTGTTTGCAAAAGAGAGGAAGAGAGGATCTGCCCACGTGCGTGCAAGTGCCTGTAGAAAGATAGAAGTCCAAGAAGAACTTTCTGGGTGAGATCAAAGGTTTATCATACTCCATTTTCTGTTGACCTAGCAAATGCCACTGGGAAATCCTCCAGGAAGAAATGAGTAAGAAAATATCCTTCTACTATTGATACTCAAGCCCATAACTATCTCCGATATGGTTGGGAATACAATGCCATCATGATTAGTGGTCATCAATATCCTTCTCCTCCATGAATCTCTTCAATGCTTTGAAAATTCATCCAAGTCGATTGCCATCACCAATTTTATGGGACTAAATTCCATCATTTGATGACCCGTTGGGTAACAAAGTACTCCCTTTTCTCATCCAGTTTTATTCAGCACCTCTGGGCTCAGCTCATATGAGACAGCCCCAGGCCTCCAATATGTACTGGGAGACAACACTGATTCTTACTCTAGCATAATTCCTGAATATGCTTAACACAGTAGGGCAGTGTTTCTCAACCTTGGGAAGTTTAAGACAGGTGGACTTCAACTCCCAGAATTCCCCAGCCAGCATAGAATTCTGGGAGTTGAAGTCCAGGTGTTTTAAACCTGCCAAGGCTGAGAAACACTGCAGTATGGTAAAGAAGAAAGTGATCGCTTTGTTAGTCCAGTTATCACTGCTGAAAAGTTAGACACTTATAGGGAGAAATGTTTTGGAGTAATTTACTGAGGAAAACTATAATGATGTATTTTAATGAGCACAAGTGAGGAATCAGCTTGATATAGATGTCCAGTTGAGGGGCAGCACTAGAAGAACTTACCCTCAAATTGAGCAAAATTTAGACTTGGTTACTTGGGTGAGAAATTCCAGAACTGGATGGGAATGTTAAGGACACCATCATGGAAAGAGGTTGGTAAGAAATATTTCCATACTGTTGCCAGGAACCTAATGGAATACAGGTCATCATCAGGAGAAGCTCAGTTTGAGGGAACATTTAGTTCTACTTTTAACATGCACATAGATGTGCAAATGCATAATATATGGGCACCGGGATAAAGATACACCTTTTGTGCATTGACAACCTCACTTCCCTCAACTACTCCATTGCTCTGCTTCTCTCCCAAGTGCCCCTTTTCTTGAACCCCCACTTAGTGAAATACCAGGTCAAATAAAAGGAGGAGAAAAGAGACTTCCTCTCAATTCGTACAGTTGAAATCTGATATAGATGCACTGATTGTAGATCTGTCAAAAAGAAGCCCAGCCTTTAAAGTCTTGTCACTACACCTCCTTTTTTATGACCCTGCAATCCCTTAATTCAGGATAGAGTCTGGGCGACTGGATGGAGCTGAGCATTTACTAGCCGGATGCCCTTCCTGATGCCTATGCGGAGTTCGCAGCAGATATTTGTCCTTTGCGCCCTAGGAGAGAAACATCTGCCTCTGCCTAGGATTGAACTCTCAACCTTCTGAGTGAGAAGCGAGCATCTTCATCAGTAGGCCACCACGCTGCTCATTGTCTTGTCACTGTAACAACCTCTTCAATTTCTGAAGGGCCATTGGAAACCATTCAGTGAGGTGGAGACTCCACGGAAAGGGGCTTGTGCCTTCTCTCCCCACCTCCCACTTCTCCAAACCTACTATAATCTACTATAATCTACTCCAGGATTGGAAGGAACTTGGTTTGACGAAGTGCAAAGGCTTTCAAATCATGTGGGATAGATGTAGAAAATCTATCTGATTCAGGGCAGGGGGCCCCAACCCCCGGTCCATGGACCGGTACTGGGCTGCGGCATGCCAGCAACCAGTCCGCACAAACAAGCAAAGCCCCATCCGTGGGATGCAGGCAGCACATGAAATCACACATTTTCCAGTCCACAGAAAAACCTCTCTCCACGGAACCGGTCCCTGGTGCCCAAAAGGCTGGGGACCTCTGATCTAGGGAGATGATGGAAGGAAAGGAAAATCTCCCTTCCTTGTAACATCCTCAGAGTCCAACTGATACTACTTCCAGCTCAGGGAATCTGGGGGTTCAAAATAGATAGTTGGCTTCAGGCAGCCAACATTGCGATTTCGAGCAACAAAGGGATAGATTTGTAGCTCAAGGGTTGAACTCTGGGGTTCCTGGTGCACTCTGAGCTTGAATGTTTGATCACAAGCAAACAACTCAGCTCAGAGAGCAACAAAATCTCCAGAGAAATCATTTTGTTTTCCTTTGAGTGACTTGCAAACAAGTTCATGAGTTTGCTTCCAATCCTAGTTTCGCTAGACGAACTCGGTAGAGTTGACCGAGAAGGCAGTCTTCTCAGCTCAGCATTCATTTTTATGGTTTGGAAAATGTTGAATGCCAATATGTACCAAACAATAGTTTGGAAGTGTAGAGAGCAGCTCTGTTCTTGGTTATTCTTGGATAGGATGAGCCGTTGGTTGCCAATAAGCTCATGCAAGAAAGCCATTATAAAACATGGTAAAAGGAGGGAGGTGTAACCAACCCCTTACTTGTGGGGTCTTTGATGCTCTCTGAGCTTGGTGGAGGGGTTTTTTCAGACAGTTCATTACCCAACTAGGTAACATCTTCTGTACACTGATGATGTTACCTAGTTGGGTAATGAAATGCCTGAAAGAAAACCACCAAGCTCAGAGAACACCAAGGACCTCTCCTCCTCCTCCTCCTCCTCCTCCTCCTCCTCCTCCTCCTCCCTCATTCTCTTCTAGAACTGATGATGTTACCTAGCTGGGTAATGAAATGTCTGAAAGAAAACCACCAAGCTCAGAGACCACCAAAGACCTTACAGTACTCCTCCTCCTCCTCCTCCTCCTCCTCCTCCCTCATTCCCTTCTAGAACTGATGATGTTACCTAGTTGGGTAATGAAATGTCTGAAAGAAAACCACCAAGCTCAGAGAGCACCAAGGACCCCACACTTCCACCTTGAACTACAAATATTCTCTTCAATTGACAAACTTCTACTTACAGTACTTTGGCCAAAGAAACCTCACCACAATAGGAGTCAGTAGAAAAGCAGTCAAGAAGGCTTACCAAAAGTCCAGTCCTAGATGTTGTTAATACAGTAGAAGTATCATATTTATGATTGGAAAAATACATTTACAATTCAATTTAGAATTGCTCAGGATAATTTACATATGCCTTCCCTAGAGTTATATTACTGAATTGAGATGAGCAATCACATAGTTTCACTTCTTTCTTTCTTTCTTTCTTTCTTTCTTTCTTTCTTTCTTTCTTTCTTTCTTTCTCTTTCTTTCTTTCTCTTTCTTCTTTCTTTCTTTCTTTCTTTCTTTCTTTCTTTCTTTCTTTCTTTCTTTCTTTCTTTCTTTCTTCTTTCTTCAGGGAATTGCTTTTTTAACCATCCCGTTTATATTTCAGTCTGGGACACAGTTCTTCTAAATGCATCACTTGGTTATATGCCATAAGGACTTTTTTTGACAATTTATTCCATTTTGAGTTCCATGGTTCCAAACCAAATTAGGAATTTGAAGAAGAACAAGGAGGGTAAAAAAAAAAGATTCCAAAGTGAAAAACCAAAAAAATAATTTGTCAGGCTTCTATCAGCTTTCTAAAATTATGGAAAGGAAGTTTTAAAAAAGCAAAGAAATCAACTTATTAGAAGAAATGCTGATGTCTCTTATTGACACGTTATTTTAATTTCTGGGGGACATGTTCTGGAATCAGTTATCCTATCTTCTGCTTTCCTAAGATAACATTTCTGCCTTCAGCTAGAAAACGGAGTTAGGAAGTCTACCTACCCATTGCTAAAAAAATGAAATCATCCCATACAAAAAAAGAAAAGAATTCAAGTATACATTTTTTTTATTTTTTATTTTAATTCCATTTATATCCCGCCCTTCTCCAAAGACTCAGGGCGGCTTACAAGCTTAGCAGATGATATCACCCTGTATTTGCTGATTCGTTGGTAGAAATGCAAATTTAATTTGTCCTACTTGAAACAGAAATGCAGGATCATCCACCCTGGAGAGAGGATTGGGACTAGATGCTCAACCAGAAGACTATCCCAAAAGTGCTTTTTTAAAAAGGCAACTGAACTTCATTCTCCCTTAAAGACATTTCGCTTATCATCCAAGAAGCTTCTTCAGTTGTGACGGAAGGGTGGAGAATGGAAGGATTCAGTCAGAGCTGAAGAAGCTTCTTGGATGAGAAGCGAAACGTCTTCAAGCAAAAAAACAAGAAAGTTCAGATGCCTTTTGAAAAAGCACCTTTGGGACAAACTACGATCTAGAGGACTGAGAATCTCCGTAGACTTCTCTGCAGAAGACTGTCTGGTCTCCCCCCCACACTTTTTTTTTAGCTCTGTTTGGACTGAACCAGTTCCATGAAAGGGATCCGGGATGGACAGCTGGGTGGGGGAACTTTCTGAAATAGTTCTAAAGTGGAAGCGGAACCACCAGAAGAAACAGTAACACAACCTGGGAACTCTATCAAACCAATTCATTTTTTTCCCTTTATATTTTTGTTTCCTCCGACCCACCCACTACTGTGTATCTCTAACCAGACCAGGCCAATCATAGCTCCAAGGATGACCCCACAGTTGCCTAGCAACCCTCTAGCTGTTATGGGAGGTCCAAACACAAAACTCTCCCTTCCAAATTATCTGAAACTGTAAGTGACTTCACTCATGTTGTCATCGATCTCTCCGATGACGCCATGTGGCCAGTTGTAATCTTGTTGCATGAACTTGACGTTGATCTTTCTATATCTCTGCTTTATTTTTTTTATTTTTTTATTTTTTATTATTATTATTATTATTATCAGTTCTTCTTCCCACCCACCCCTTCCTCTTCTCTTCTGGCAGTTGTGCAGTGCCATATTGATGCCCATGGTGGATAGTTTTTGGAGTGTTGATTGGTCAGTCTTTTACTAGTTGTGGATTCTTTGAGCCCATAAATTCCACTTTGTCCTCCTTCGTATCTTCTTCTTTTCCTCTCTGTTGTGATGTGACAATGATGTGTGTGCCCTTTATGTATGATCATGATGGCTGGATAAAACGGTTGGGGGTTGACCTAAGAAATCAGGCTGTAGAAGAAATAGCAAGATGGGTCACCCAATTTCCCTATTTTCCTCATACGAGTCCTGGTTTGTTGGATCTGATCTTTCATAATCCTTTTCTCTAGGGCGTCCAAGCAGCATCTACCTAGCTATCTAACAGGGCTACTTCAATCTGGATTTCTGCTTTGGAGGGTTGGATTAAATGGCCTCTTCCAATTCTTACCTTCTAGGATTCCCAAAGTTTATGGAAACTCAAATCCAACTTATCTGAAGATCACCAGGCTGGAAAATTATAATTGTTTATGTTTATAGTTGATACGTTACCCCACAAAAACAAAAGTCTATCGTTGCAGAAGCTTAAAAGATCTCCCTAGGGTTGATGCCAAATGCTCTTTCATAGGAGAGAAGTGCAGGCAGATGCTTTGTCTGTAGAAGCTTCAGAGTCAATTCCCAGCATCTTCAAATGGTGCTGGGAAGAAGTATCTGAAACTTTAGGGAACTTGCCAATAAGCTCACAGTACTGGATCAACAGATCAGGGATCTGATGTGGTATAAAGCAGGTCTGAACTGCGATGTTTCAACAGGTATACGTACTTCGCCAACCTTGTCTGGCTTCAAAGCTAAGCAGGCTGATTAGAATTTGGATGAAACACCCAAAAGACCAGAAGCTGGACAAAGAGGTCAGAAATCAACCAATACTAGTTTAGCTTTGAGGTTAAAGAGATCCTAGAGCAGTGTTTCTCAGCCTTGACCACTTTAAGACATCTGGACTTCAACTCCCACAATTCCTCAGCTAGCCATGCTCAATTCTGGGAATTGAAGTCCACCCATTTCCAAGACTGGGAAGTTGAAGCCCATTTCTGGGAGTTGAAGTCCACCCATTTACAAGACTCCAACACAGTATTTCTCAACCTGGGCAACTTTAAGAAGAGTGGACGTCCAACTTCAGCATGGCTGACTGGGGAATTCTAGGAGTTCTCTTCAAAGCGGTCAAGGCTGTTCCAGAGACTAGCCAGACTTCAGAATTCAGCTTTTCTTGGGGCAGACATTGAATGCTGTTGTCCTTTGGGGGAGCCCCAAGTCGGACACGATTCCTCCCGCCGAGAATTTTGGAGGCCTTCTGTCAGAAGAGGTTCCTCAACGGACAACGCGTGTCCCTCTTTTCACCTTCCTTCACCGTCTCCTTCTGTCTTGCAGACTGGATGCCACGCGGCATACGAAGAGTATTCCCCTTGTCCCACGTGCCGTTTCCAGAACTTGTTAACTTTCTTTGCAACATATCACGGCGGAAAAAGGAAGCGATCAAAAGAGGTCAATGCAGAAGCGAAGCAGAGGTGCTCGGGAAAAGAAAGAGCTCGTTTCGCTCTATTTTTTTTTCCCTCTCTTTTTTTTAAAAATTTTACTTTTAATTTTATTTTTGCCCCTTCTTTTAAACTTTTTCAAATCGGTTGGAACTCGGTTTTTCTTTTTCATTTTGGCTTTTGGTGTTGTTGGGTTTTTTTGGTTTTTTTTATGATGACGATGATGATTTTGGTCTCTTTAAAAGGCAAGAAAACAAAACAAACAAAACACAACAAAACAAAACAAAACCAAGAAGGTGGTTGTGGCCAAAACTTGGAACCTGAGGGAAACAGGTGATGATGCTCTTTGCCGACTCGAAACTCCACGGACGGGAACGAGGCCTGTCTAGAAGACATTTCTTTCTTTTGGAAAATAATAATGAGGAGGAGGAGGAGGAGGAAGAAAGGGGGGGGAGGGGAGACAAAAAAAAAACCAAGCATCCCTCGCAGCAGAAGGGTGGGACTTTGCGAGAGAAAAGGTTGTGGGTGTGACGCCTGCAGCCTGGACCAGCTTCTCTCCAAAGCACTTGTCCGATTTTCAAGATTCAGAAGCGGGAGGGAACGAAAGGCCTAAACCAAAGCTGATGGGTTTGGACCAGGGAAACGCTTTTGTTTTCAAAGGGGAATGAAGAAAGAAAAAAAAAAGAAAATTGTTTTTTCCCACCTCTGTTTGGGAAAAGAGAGAGAGAGAGAGAGAGAGAGAGAGAGAGAAATCAGTTAACTAAGAGGATGTTGAACCTAACAGAAGAGAGAGAGATATATATAAATAGGTCTATATATCTTTTTTCCCATGGATTGAATGAGGTCACAGGTTTTTTGCCCCAGTCCTGGGAGATTGGATTAACTTCTTTCAAAGTCATATCATTCCTTAGAGTTTAGGGACCAAAGGACTATTGCTTTTTTTAATATATATATAAATATAAATATATATATATATATATATAAATTAATTAATTTAAAAAACAAAAGAAAAAAACTCAAAGAGGTTTAAAAAAAAAAAAGAAGAAGCAAGCAAGCAAGCAAGCAAGAAAATAACCGCTTCAAATCCAAGCTACAAAGTCATCCCGAAGAGAAGAAAGTGAGCGCCACGCAGAAGTCGCTTCGGGAACAACCTGGCTTAAGGCTGGTGGCTTTGTGACTGCATTGAATGCTGTAGGGCTTCAAGGAGCAAAACTGGGGCGCGGGTGGGGTTTTTTTGGGGGGGGGGACGGAACTATTTATCCCAGTAGCAATTTGTGCTCTCTCTTCCCCCCCCCCAGGATAGAGGCTTAGTTTACAAAAAAAAATGTTGGGGAAGGAGAGGAGAACAGGCTGTCTGCCCCTGATCTACATCTCCCAGGTTGAAAAAGAATATTTGGTCAGTGCCAGAAGATACACAGAACTAACGTGAACATCACTAGTGGCCCTTCTGTAGACTGTTAGATCTTGTGGCTCAGCCTGTCTAACTGAGGCTGCCCTGTTTGAGACTCAAAAGGCCAACGTGGGCCTCCTAGGTTGCGCAGGAGAGACCCTGCTCCTAAAAATAGGCAGAGTTCATCCAGAGCAAAACTAAATTTGATTTAACTTACGTTCAAGATGGGCTTATTTCCCATGTACTTCAGAACGTCGTTTGGCCGTTCATTGTGAAATTTGGGGAGGGGGGGCAAATTCTGGAGGTCTTTGGAGGATGAGCCCAAAACTTTAAGGAGTGGCAGAAGAGGCTGGGGACTTTGCATCCCGATGTCCATGGATCAAGAACAGCTGCCTGGGATTTAGAGCAGTACTTTAACTGGGGGTATTTAGCCCAAAGGGTTACTTTGGGCCCGTCCTGGGATAATGGAGCAATTTGCAAATTGCTTCTTTGTGAGTTGAGTTCCATTTTAGGATTGAATTGCATTTTAGGATTGTTCTTTTATATTTGTGTAAAACGAGAGTCTTTTTTGGGGGGGGGATGTGGAGATAATTATATTATTCAAGACTAGAGAAAGGAATTGTTGGATCAAACCATTTAAAAACCACTGATTTAGAGACAGGTTTTTCCTTTCCATAGTAAGAGCTGCTTAGAATTAAACCCGGAACGTTGTTTTGGTTTTTTTTTGTGGAAAAAAAAAACCCCAGCCTGTTCCTTTATTCAGAATTTCTCCTTGCCCAGATTAATGGAACTTACTCTTAAGTAAGCATGTGCAAAATTGCATCCTTACTCTATATTTGAGGTCTTCTGGTTGCCCCATATTCCTGGAAGAAAACCAGGGATATTGAACATAACCCCCAAGACTAACTAATGTATCTTACTTTTCAATTCACTTTAGTATCCCCTCCCGCACCCGCTCCAAAAAAAAAAAAAATTAAAAAGGGTTTAGGCTCCAGAAACTGCCTTAATGCATTAATACCCAGTCCCTCTGGAAATTATCTATTATCTATGTTAAAAAAAAAGAAGAAAAAAGAATCTAACCGAAATTCAGGGTGAATCAATGAAAGACCACTGATGTATAACATCTGGCCACAGATAACTCTATATCACTAAGTTTTGAGTGGTCATTAGCCAAAATAGAAAATTCCCACTTTTAACTAGTGTACTCTTAGAAAACTTACATGTTTGTTGCATGATTTGCCAGGGAAAAAATAAATTAATGCCGCCCGCTCTCTCACGATCAACTGAAGTCAAAAGGATGGAGAGTACATTTCATATCTGTCTTGAAGCCCAAGACAACTTTTGAGTAACTTTTCAGTCTTTTTTTTTTGACTGAAGGGGCAGCTGGTAGATTGGGGATGCATTTGTCTTTACTCCCAGTAATCATATTTTTCAATCAATCCAACCCCAACCCCCCACCCCTCCCAATAGAAGAGACTTTTTGAGTTCTGTAGAGCCACTGAAGGTATGGAAGAAGCTTTTCCAAACCGTATTTCAAGGGGCTAAACTTGGTTTTAGACGCTTAAAATGTCTACTAGAGAAAGGGACACAGTATTCATCCATCACAAAACAAAATCAAGGACGATGTTAAAATAACACCTTCATGATGTGTACGTGTGTATGTGTGTGCGTGTGTATGTGAACACACGCATAAATGCATGCACGCATACATTTCCTTTTTATCCTATTACACATGAAGGGCAGTTCTGAACACCTGGAAGGCAGTTCTGACCCCTGGAGCCAAGTAGCCATTTGTAAGGGTCAACCCAGTAGAGGCTTCCATGAAAGACAATACAACGAACTCCTGTCAGTTTCCACCACCATCTCCCTTGGACCACTTCAGAGCCCCAGAGGGCCATCTCCTCCCCATAGTCAGGCTCAGCCAATCCAGAAAGTTTGGGCGTAAAAATGCAAGTTCTTTCATTCCTGAATGAGCACCTTTCAAGGAGTCAGGATTTCATCCTTACTTATCTCCCCTCACCCTGAAACTATATAACTCCTAAATTCCTGATGGGTGGTGGAGAAGAACTCATAGTTCTAGCATGCTGGATTTTGCTCCAAGAAAAGATCTTTTAGAAAAACATCTCCCATCTAGTCTTCACGGCGTGAGCTCTGGCTTTGCAAGGGAGAGTCTTCAACAGGCATATTGAAAAGACACAAGACTTGTGGTTTTTTTGTTTTGTTTTTCATTTGATCATCACTCAGTAGAGGTCGATTGTAGAAGGGGGGAGAAAGAGGCCCGCAGATCCGTTGCCTTTGTAGAACCTTATCTCTGTGTCTCTTGTTGCACTGGTATGATTGCAGCCAAATTTAATATTGCTTTCTAGAATCTGCTGGATAGGATGAGGTCAGGGGAAAGTGGGAAGGAGGGAGGGAAGGGGAATTCAATTAAGGAAGTGCCAAATAAGAATGAAAGACACTTAAGATTCATGAAGGATCTGGAGGTTATCTGTCCTTCATGATTCATGTCCCCCAATGCGGTCACTCGGCCACTGGACTTCTTCGAATTCTTCTCTCGTTTTTTTTTTTCTCCCTTCCCTCTTTTCTGCTTTTTTAAACTTTTTGTGCTTCATTGTTAACATTTCCTAGTGGTTTTAGAACAGGATGCCTTTTTTGTAGCGTGATTTAGCACTGAACATAGAAGAGCGCCCCCCCCATTCGAAACAAATGAAAGCAAAGCAAAAAAAAGAATCAAAATGGGGGGGGGAAAACGACAATCGATTTTAGTGACCTTGTGGAAGTGGACTTTTTTCTAAGAGTAAAAGAAAAAGAAATGGCACACACACACACATATAACACACACCACGACGCACCCATATGTGCACTCACAAAAATACACATGCACGGCGACTGTTTTGAGGTGGGGAGTGGCATATGATAGTCTATTTATTCATAGCAGGGTAAATGGATGAAATGCAATTCTTTTTCCCACCGGCAATGAAGAATGAGAGGTTGGACGTAAAGCTGAAGTCCCGTGTATGAATGGTGCTCTTTCTTCTCACGCCTACTTTGAAAACCAGGCCGTGTGACTGTGCAAAAATAAGAAGTGGGATCCGCTTGCAGCAGGATCTCCATAATGGCTCGGTTCTTGGGATCCTCTGCACCAGGACAGGGCAAATTTTCAATGGCCAGGATCTATAGATCTATAGCCTTCCTTCAGAAATACTGAAGAGAATTGGGTCTCATATTGAGGGGGAGAGTTTGCTAAGATTCATGGGAAATTTGAAGGTTTAAAAAAAATTGATGGGATGGGATGCCAGATTGAGCCACTGGAAGGCTACCTGAGAAACTCATCTTTCAAAACTGCTTGACTAGCGCAGTTGCCTGGAACTAACAGCTGGCTAGACTTTAGTTTGGACCGAGAACAAAGCCATTGTGCTTGCTTATGTTGTCCATATTTCTTTCATCTGCTGTTCTCTCTTCATCATTTCTTGAAGTAGTTTCCCCAAAGCTAGTGAAAGTTGCCAGAATCCGTAGCCAACCATCAGGCTGAAGAAAGCTAAGTTACGGGGCTTTGTTTGCCCTATAACTGATTCTGTCCACCTTGAAGAAGTCCTATGAGGACTTATCTGCAAGACCCTTTCAACTGAAGCAACTCTCCTTGCGGTTTTTGTTGACGAGCCCTGGACACTTGACTTGAGAAAGGATGCTTGGAGTAATGACAGTAGATTGGGGATTTGGGGTGTTCATTTGGGTCCTTTCCTAGCAGTTTTAATCCATTCCCCACTTTTAAATAGTAGGAAATAGTTGGGTAATGAAACATCTGCAAGCAAACAACCAAGTTTAGAGAACACCAAGAACTCCACATGGTAGGAAAATCGTTCTGTAAGAAAGGGGTGGATGCATCATCTCGGCTTCTTCCTTCAACCTCCACGTTCAGTTTGCCACTATAACAGCAGGACCCCATTTCTGCTCATGAAAGATGCTTCATTTCCAAAGCGTTCTTTGGCCACCCAAACAGTAGGTCACGAGCAAGGAAGCCGTCATCTGGGTTTGAAGGTCTCTTTCTGGTTCATCTAGTCAATGTCAAAAATCTTTTATTTACATAGGAGCTCAGGCAGTGTGGAAAAGACAATGGACAACCCTCGTGAAAAACATTCCTTGCCTATCTTCATCGTAAGGTCAGGATGTGGAAGAAGATATTCATTGAGACATTTTTCTTGTCCTTTCAGCCCTTATACGGGGGAGAAATGGAAGCAATCTTTCCCTGGAGGGAACGTTGGATGGAAATTGACTTGTGGGTCAGGCCAAAGATCTGAGATTTTATTAATGCCAGGAGATTCCTGTGAGACCTTTCATTTTCTTCAGGGTCTGGGCCAGTGTTTCTCTATCTTCTTTTGAACCAGCCCTCTGACCTTTTGAAGGACACATTCTTGCTCCTTCTTCTCTAACCCTGTTCATCTAAGGGTGATAGACCCTGCTAAGCTCCATGTTTATGGCTTCAGAGAGTGTTCATTGCTCCCTCTCCATAACTGTTTCTACAGAGGTAGAGAACATAGAATCTGAAGGTTGGAGGGGACCTTGGAGGTCCTCTAGTCCAATCCTCTGCTCAAGCAAGAGACCCTGTACCATTCTAGACAAATGGCTGCCCAGTCTCGTTTTGAAAACCCCCAACAAGGAAGCATCCACAACTTCAGGAGGTAAGCTGTTCCACTGATAAAATTGCTCTCGCTGTCAGGACATGTCTCCTTAGTTTTAGGATCTCTCCACCCATTGCTCCTTGTCCTGCCCTCTGGTGCTTTGGAGAATAGACTGACCACTTCTCTGTGACAGCCCCTCAAGACTGCTATCATGTCACCCATCAATTGTTCATCATATGGTTTAGCTTCCAGAGCCCTAATCATAATAACCATAATAGAGTTGGAAGGTACCCTGGAGATTTTCTAGTCCAACCCCCTACTCAGGCAGAAAACCCGAGTTTGTCCAATGGCTGTCCAGTCTCTTCTTAAAAACTTCCAGTGTTGAAGCATTCACAGCTTCTGGAGGCAGGCTGTTCCACTGGTTAATTGTTCTCACTGTCAGGAAATTTCTCCTTAGTTCCAGGTTGCTTCTCTCCTTGATGAGTTTCCATCCGTTGCTTCTTGTCCTGCCTTCAGGTGCTTTGGAGAATAGCTTGACTCCCTCTTCTTTGGGGCAGCCCCTGAGATATTGGAACACTGCTATCATGTCACCCCTCGTCCTTCTCTTCATCAAACTAGACATATCTAATTCCAGCAACCGTTCCTCATATGTTTTAGCCTTCAGTCCCCTGATCATCTTTGCTGCTCTTCTCTGCATTCCTTCTAGAGTCTTTGTTGCGTTTCTATGCACTCTTTCTGAGATCTCAATATCTTTTTGTATCATGACAATTAGACCTGGATGCAGTATTCCAAATGTGGGTTGTAATACTCAGAAGCCCCTGCTGATGCTTTCCCAACTTCAGAGAGAGTCAAGAGGGGATCACACTATGAGCAAGGGGAAGTTGTTCCACACAAACTCTCCTTAGCGTTTCAGTCTTGTCAATATCATCATCTATCTTGCCATCCCTCCACCTACATAGCTACCCAGCCTATTGTTATGCTGGTAGGAAAGCTAATCATAGACAAGGGAGGCTAGAGAGGCTTCTCTCAAGGCCAGCTGTCAAAAACCATCAAGGTTTCCACTCTCCAGTTTTCCAGACACATTCACAAAAAGAAGACAATGTTGTCTATAAATCTGTAAACTAGATTTATGGCCAATGTTTGTTACTCTCGTGGTGTAGGCCTTTGTAAGGGGCAACTGGGGGGTACAAGAAAATCCGTCCGTTGTCACAGTTGATTTTGGGCCAAGGTCAAGGAAGCTTGGGAGGAAAAAAAATCTGTCAAGGAAATCCGTCATATTTTTTTCATGATATTAAAAGCACAGAAAGATGCATGCCGCTTTCAGTAATATCCCTTCTTTGCCAGCCATTTCTTTTTCTTCCCAGATATTTGATCAGGAAAACATGAACAACGATCGGTGGAATATGTTGGGTGCACATATTGTGCCGTTGTGAATGTTGCAGGGTGTTTTTTTTTAAATGCGTCTATTCTCTGCCACTGCTTGATACCTTTAACAATGATGACCAAGGAGAAGGATTGATAGCTCTAATTTTGTCAACATTCTAGGCTTGTCAGAATGAAGGGATCCGAGTTTCGCCTTACAGCAAAGCATTTTTTTAAAAAAATGTAAATAACATTCCTTTTAGTTTTAGAAAAAGAAGTCCAGGGATGGTGGAAATGAACAGCCTTGCAGGGTATGAGGTGAAGGCAGACAACTTAAGGTGCCAAAGCCTGAATGTGTCCAGTTCTGTATATAAAATGGAAGAAAGATAACATATTGTGGTATCTCCTTATTTCTAATTTTAAGGAGCTTCTCAAACATAGGTACCCTCTAGGTCAGCGGTCTTCACCCTTGGCAACTTTAAGACTTGTGGACTTCAATTCCCCAAAATTCCTCAGACAGAATCTCTGGGCGTTGAAGTCCGCAAGTCTTAAATCTGCTAAGGGTGAAGACCCCTCAACTAGATGGGTTGACTTCAAGTTCAAGAATTTTCAATGGTGGATATGCCACTCTGAACATTCTGGGATTTAAGTCCACACATCTGAAGAGTGCCCATGTTAAGAGAATGCTATCTACTCTGTTGGCTACTGTTTTCATATGCTAAACTCCCAGTGTCCATAACTGCTGAGTGATGAATGTGTAGGTCAGAGGTGGCCCCCACCCCTTATTTTAGAATCGCAACATCACCGAATTGCAATATAAAGCTTCATTTCAGCTTGACACCTTCTAAAGCGTTGCAAAGCACACAACAGAGGAACTGGGCCAGTGGCACTATATTCCGTGCGTGCAGCACAACCTGGTCAAATGTGGGCCTGGTGGACATGGGGAGGTGGGATTAGCTGTGTCCTGGGAAAGAGGAGAAAGGGTTGATGGAGGGGTTAACTCTCTCTGGAAGAAGGCAAAGTCATAGATTGGCCCTCCCCCCCAAAAGAAGGGGGGGGCTTCTCTATGGATTCTGTCTCCGAGTTTGACTTTCCATCATCCCGCAACCAGATTGAGCAAAGGGTGAAAGGAAATGGAGGTGCAGATCCTGTTGTAAGTATTGATTTCCAAGCTTTGTTTCAAAGACTTTTTCAAAACAAAAAAGCTGGCCCACCATTTTTGCAGCACCTGAAAGTCAGGCCCTCCTGTGGCATCAAGACTCTCCTGCAACAATATATGTGTTCTCCTCTTCCTGCCCAGATTAACAGCTGACTGGATCAGCTGGATCATGACCCAAACTTAACGGGAAGGAGAACTCAAGGCACAGACACATCCCACCAAAAATGGTCGCCCGCTACTGCCATAAAGCACAAACCGCTGACATCTTTAAGGGCTATGTTTTTGCTATTATGGTCTAGACATTAGATGGGACACAGAGTTGGGCAGTGGGTCTTACTGCAAAGCTACCTCTGATACAGAACCATCCTTCTTTTTCGTGTAGCCAAGTCCTTGCTGAAGATTTTTGTTACTTGTCATTTCCTAGAAAGCATAGAGGTTTTGAAGAAGGCAACTTGTAAGATTTTTATTTTATTTTTTAATTTTATAAGGGATTGCTGTAAAAGAATTATCCCTTAAAACAAATATTTTGGAACGTGAGGGGGCTAGTCTAGGCCGTGAATTCAGATGGGATCAATAGGCTTTCCTTGTATGGATCCCTCTAAATTCCAGCAGAACCAGCCCTTGCTGCTTAAATAGTAGGTCTATGAAAACGTACTTTGCTCAATATCTATTATCAAAAACAGTGCCATAAAATTAAATCTTCCTTTCTGGTTTCTTCAGTACAGACATCCTCCATATATCTGGAATTAAAGAACTTTTGGATCAAAGATTAAAGCTCTCCAGAGATCCATTTTCTCCCCTTTTTTTCATTCAGAGCATGATAAATTGGTAGGTCCGAGAATTTAGGCCACCAACAGAAGGCATGGAAAAAGGGACCACTGTTTCTAAGATGATGTTTGAAGGCCACCACCTCCAGCAAAGTGGCCAGTTTATGTGAAGGACTATGTTTGAGAAAATGACCCATTTCAAACAAACTTTCCACAACTGTTGTTCCTTTAGAAAGATCACGGTATGAATTGTAGATTTGGCTTTCTATATTTCTGTTCTTTCCCTCCATGAAACCACCAGTTTGACGTCCAGACTACAAGCACAGGGAAGTGGAAACATTTGGTTGTAAATGCAGTTATATTACTGAGTCAAAACCTTTTAAGAAAATCTGTACATTCTGCATTTTTTTTTCCACCAGGGTCATTTGAAAGCTGCCATCTCAGGTGGGCACACGGGATTTCAATAAAAATTACCCCTCCCCCACTCATTACCCGAATCTCATGCTCCTCTTCACCCCTTCTTCATAACTGCGTTGTTTTCTTTCAGCCCCACTAAGACTTAAAAATGTCAGCAGCAGGAAGACGTCGACAGCTATTCCCCAAATGTAAGATGCACATGAATTATGTAGGAAGCGGGGAGGTTTTGGGGTGGTAAGAATGAATTTGAGGAAAATGGCAACTTCAGTCATCATTCTCCAATCTGGTACCTGCTTAGAGGCTGATAGAAATTCAAGTATCTCCAGGATGGGGAAATCTGAATGAGGGTTGGTGAACAACCAAGTGAGGGTCTTCATCATCCAAAGTCTACTGTTGGACCAATTAATGAGATTTTTTTCCCTCAGTTGGTTACTCGTTTTAAGTAAGATCTTTGGCTACAGCATTCTCACCCTGGATAGCCAAGTTGATGTCGCTGAAGGCCCACATACAATGATTGCTTGTGCTCAAGTTTGGCTTTCTGAATAGCAATGCTCCTAATCTTAAGTCTCTCTTTCTTTTCCCATTCCCCTCCTGAATTTGGGAAGAGGAGCTTTAGGCCATCTCCACCCATTCCCATTCCCATTCCCATTGCACACAAAACACAAAACTCGTGGGCTTTTGGTTTCCATCCTTCAAAAAGGAACACTGCCTCCCAACGGTGGGGAGCACTTTTTGGCATTCCAGTGGATTATACGATTCTTTTGATTGGTCTTTCTTATGATTTCCTTGTAGTATAATAAAGACAAGACAAATGGGCGTTGTGATCTCTGTAGCTCTGTAGTTAAAAATGATAATTCTGCTTAGACTGAAAATAAAGCACAGTCCAGTGGGAATTTGACCAGATTGTTTGCGTGAGTCTCTTCTCAAGGAGTTCTCCTCCAAAACCTCTCCGCTCTTTGGAAGCAGGCTTCTCCACTTTATTTAACTAGTCTACTTTAAACCTCACCGTACCCTTGTATTCTTGCTGGGCGGAACAGCGCCAAAAACCTCACTTGGCTCGTGGTTATGCTTCCTGTCCAGTCTCCGGGAAATTCGTCAGCAAAGCTTAACTTGAATCTTGCGACACAGGTACTTCCTGCCTCCACAGGACCATAAATATGTTTCAGTTCTAAATGTTCAGAAGATACAGCTGCAGGGCTGACCATTTGTCTGTTAGAGCTCTTTGAGTCCAAGACAGAAACATTCCCAGCCCCAAAGGAAATAAGCAGATGAGGTCTCACTCTACGACCAGGTATTAAGCATCCGAAAGGCACCTCCTTGTAAGTAGAAGCTTACTCAGAACACAGGAAAGAAAAAGGATCCATTCCTAGATATGGTTATCTGATAAGCCTACTGAGCAAAAGTTTGGAACATTAGTAGGTCTCCCAGATGACATGTTGTTTAGACCAATGTTCCTCAACCTTGGCCACCTTTAAGGTGGCTGGACTTGCAGAACTCTCCACCCAGCATTCTGGAGAACTGAAGTCCACTCATCCTAAAGTTGCCAAGGTTGTGGAATGCTGGTCTCGAACCTCTTGTGCTCGATATCAACTCTGTCCCTTATTTTTTGCTCTGTTGATAGTACGAGGACTGGATTCCAGACTCCTACCCCCAAATTCCTAACATAACCTTTTTTTCAAATAAAACCCTACTTTATCTCCTCTTCATCCTTGACCTTCTTTCCTATTGGCCCTTCCTAAGATAGCACACAACACAGCAGACAACGGAAAGTGAGAGGGAGATGATCCGGGAGGCAAGAGGGCAGTGACCTTAACTGCATCTTCTCCTAGTCCAGAAGTGGACAACCTGTAGCCACAAAGAAGTCTTCAGATCACGTTGGCTAAAACCCAAGTTGTGTTTCTCTGCCGTTTGCAGCAAGGGATCAATTGAAACTCAAGCACAGTCCAGAAACAAAACAGAAAGAGCAACAACAGATTTGCACCTCCAAAGCTGGTGTCCATCAATATATGTGATACAACAGTGCTTTTTTTGTATAAGAAAAAGGTGCCAGAACTCACACGTCATACAACCCGGCTTGCCTATCCTACAAGGTTCCATCCAAAAAAGGTGCCGGAACTCCGTTCTGAGCGTTCTATGAGAAAAAAAGCCCTGGATACACTCCTCACTCCCTCTAACTTGCCACAAAAATGGTTCAATGTGGCCTTGGGTCCCCCAACAATGGATTCCCCAGACCACCTGGATACAGGGAAATATATAGTCAGTCTTCACATAGTCTGGGAGGAGGAGAATAATAGAAATCCAAATCTTGGCACATCTTAAATCCTACTCTGAACTGAAACCGGATTGTTCCATAAAGGACCCAAAGGTCTGAAAGTGTAATCGCAACAAACAAATGACACCTAATCCCATGCACACAAATGGAGAAAGGGTGTGCAAAGGAAAGTTTCACCGCTGTCCTGCATAAACAAGAGGAAAAACACAACCTCTGCCGGCTGGTTTTGAAAAAAGGACCTCACAGGGGCACGAGAGATGATGTTGTTTTTTTCAAAGAGAATTTTAATAAGCTAAAACCACTTGCTTGCACGCACACGTTCTCTCTCTGGGGTTCTCTGTTTCATTGTGTGTGGGGGGGGGGGGTTGTTTTTGTTTTTGCTCATTTTCACGGTTAAAAATGCCGTCATCGAAAACGTGGGCATGCAAACTCAACCATTCCAACCGTTCACAGGAATTGGTCCCAGTCCACCCACTCAACTCTACGGATGGGCGGGGTGGAGCTGCTGTGCCCCCTCCGGAGATGTCCCCACCCCCGACCCTGGCATCCGCGGTCCAGACGTTGACAGTGGTCACTCCCTCCGGTGGGTCTGTCTTCAGCCGGGCAGAGTCCATGTATGGTCTCCAACAACGGTCCCTTTCCTGCCCCAGGGGCAGCGCCAGCCCAGTCTGAAGGGAGGGGCTCCTCCACCCCCTCAGTTTGTATAGACCTGAGTGCCAATTACACGCATGATCTCCTTCTGAATTTTAGGGTCCTGAGTATTGATGTTGGCGTCTCCGACTTGGCCATCTTCGTACCTGGCGGGAAGGGTGAGACCGGCGTGAAGAAGTGCTCTCTTTGGTGCCCCCTCCTTGCCATCGAGCTGCAGACCCGGCTCCCGAGCCGTCCCACAGAGAGAACAGCCTCTCCTCCCAACTTGTTCGGGAGACCGAGCATACTCACACAAAGAAAAAGCGGGTGCAGACGTGATCAGACACAGGACAAACCCAGATGTTGCCATGCTTCTGGAGATCCTTTGATGTGATCACTGCGAAGGAAGGAGGGGGTCAACAACGGAGCAGTGAGCAAATGGCACGGTTTGCGCCAGTCTGCCCCCCATTGTGCCAGACAGCCAGATTGGGTGGTTCCAGGGTACCAGCTTGGCCAATGTTGACATGGGCTGCAGGAGTAACTGGGCCTGCAAAGCCTGCAGGATGTCCCAAAGGTGCTTTTTCCCCCAAAAATTTTGACTTTTCCCCTGAAAAGATATGAAAAAGCTTCTCGGATGAGAAGCGAAATGTTTTCAAGGGAAAAAAACCCCAAGCCAAGTCCAGTGGCCTTTTGAAAAAGCACCTTTGGGACAACCATGACCTGGAGGACGGAGAATCTCCATAGACAAGGTGTTTCCACCTCTTTCCTTCTGTGAATAATCTATCAATTAGCCTTGGCACAAACCAGGAAGTCGGTTGACCTTGGCGCTGAAGTGGATAGGCGTGATGGAATACAATCTCACGGGAGTGAACCGGACAGGTCAGCTGAATGCTCACTTTCCACTCACCTTCACAAAGTGCGATACAGTTCAGATTGCGACTCTGTAGGAATCTGGACTGGATGGATCGTGTCTGAGAGGAAAGCGGAGATCCAGAATCACCCCCTCTTGCTCGGCCTTCTCCACAAATTTCCCCATCCCTGCCCTCCTTGGCTTCTGTTCCTAAGCCCCCACAGGTGCTCTCCCTAAAAAGTGGGCAATGAAGACAGATCCCTCCTTTCCCTGGCAAGCGTGGGAAATGCAGGCAGTTCAAATAGTTATAAAAAGATTTACTGCAAGCTTAAGCTCTCTACAAGAATCTGAGCTACTAACGGTCAAAGCAAATTGGTGGTAGATAAAGAATCAATGGAAATCAAGGTGGGCTGGACTCGAAGGGACTCAAGACTGACGGCGCACTTGACCCCTCCTTTGGGCTCAGCGCAGTCATCTCCTACATCTGCTTATGAAACCCAATGGGGCAGGTCCACGGCAGATCCAAAGAGCTGCATAACCACTACGCACGCACACCGTTACCTGGGGAATTGTGTTCATCCGGTTGTATCTCTGCACCAGCTCATCCTTGGAGGGCATTCGGTGCTGCCCTTTCCCCATCCCTGCGGGGACAAGAAAGAGGGTAAGAAGCAGCAGCCATGGGGGAGACCAGGAGTGGTTGATCTCCTAGCCCACAAGCGAGTGGTGCTCTTAGTCACGGATGCAAAGGTTTGTGGAGGGCGGAATAATGCAAACAGGAAGCATGATCAAAAGAGATCCTACAGATCGACAGTCGTGACCCAAGCACCCTTGAACTAACTCGTGGGTTTAGGACAGATTCCTCACTGCCTGCCAAACTATTTCTCTCTCTCTCTCTCTCTCCCTCTTTTAATCCTTTAATTAAAATAAAATGAGCTCGAAGCTAACACGCTGCAAAGCTAAACACCACCCTCAAGGATATTATATTCTGTATCCCACAAAGACTCCAAAGGCATTTTCAGAACAGAGAGACTGGTTGCAGCCCAACAGGTTGCTGGCTTCCCAATGGGTACTGATAGAAGAAGACATTGGCAGCTCAGGGTTAAAATGAGGGGGTCCTTGCTGCTCTCTTGAGCTCTGTGGCTTTCTTGAAGACATTTCATCACCCAGCTACGCAACACCATCAGTGCTAGTAGGATGTGGGGATTGCTCTCACTTTATATACTAGTGCTGGGGTCTTCAGACTTGGCCCTTTTAAGACTTGTGGACTTCAACTCCCAGAATTCCTCAGCCAGGCTGAGGAATTCTGGGAGTTGAAGTCCACAGGTCATAAAAGGGCCAAGTTTGAAGACCCCTGCACTAGTGGCTAGCCCTGTCAGTATTGATGGGAGTGGCTTGGCAGTTCCTTAATCGAGCTGTTGTTGATTGTTCACTTGTTTTGTCTGATATGACCAACTCAATTCTAACAGTACAATTCAACCCGAACGTCGATCTCACACTGCCTCCTCCTCCTCCTCCAACTATTAAGCAGAATTTAATAAATGGTCATCCCAAAAGAAACAGGCTCATCTCACATTCTCCACTGATTTGTAAGGCCAGGTCTAAACATTCATGTGGTGTGTGGTTGGTACCCAACTGCCTTCTTTATTCCTTTATACTCGGGAATAAAGCTTAAAGTCTGTGTTCATAAAGTATATTTAGCCTGGTTACTGAATTAACTCATGTTCAGGCTTTGCATAATGCACTGAACCTTAAACTAATCAACAAGCTGAGCACACGTTAACACATTCAGCCACAAAAAAAAAGGTTAAAACTAATCTAGCATAACATGTTGCCACCCGCAACCCCTTGAACCGTAAGAGACTCTTTCGGATGGTTTCCCCTCACCTTCTCACTCCAGAACCACCTGATATGATTTGCAGTGAACACCCCCCCACAAAAAATGGGATGCATCTATCTGTAGATCTCCATTCTTTGGAGGACGAAGGGCGTGTTTAAAAACAACAACAATAATAATAAATTTAAAAAGGACATTGTGACACTGTCACGTTCTGTGTTTTTGAATTTTGATCCATCTGCTTAAAGAGCCAGCCAACTGATTGGATGAAAGAGGAGGTTATCGTATTTATCCTTAGTTTAGTTTTAAATCAATCAATCAATCAATCAATCAATCAATCAATCAATCAGATGATAAAACAAAGCAGCACAAAGTCAACCCCAGCTTTCCCTCCTGTTCTGTTTGATTAGCTACATCCCAAATGAGTTTCTCTTGGTTGGAGAGAATTAGAGCTGGGGCCCAACCTATCTGTAGGACATCAACCTAAGGAGGCTGGAGACACTCCTGGCAGGCAGCCGAGTGCAAACAGTAGGAAGCAGAAAGTCTGGGAGTGTCAAAGGCCAACCATGCCTTCCTTGAAAAATAGCTCTGTGTCCTTGGAGGCCCATAGAAATAATTAATCACTGGAACTCCTTGCCTCCAGAAGTGGTGAATGCTCCAACACTGGAGGTTTTTAAGAAGAGACTGGACAGCCATTTATCTGAAATGGTATAGGGTTTCCTGCCTGAGCAGGGGGTTGGACTAGATGACCTCCAAGGTCCCTTCCAACTCTATTATTATTATTATTATTATTATTATTATTATTATTATTATTATTATTATTATTATTATTATTATTATTGATCATCGCAGTCAGCCAGATGTTCAGACTGGATTTGGCATCTTTGTCTACCTATTGAGTCTCTACAAAGGAACTGGGTTAGGCAGATGTGGACGTTTGATGGTATTACAGATTTCGTCGCAGGATGGAAGCAGTTCCCAGTAAGGTCGCCTTTTGCAATTGACTAATGGCGAATTTGTCAATGCTGATGATGGTGTTCAAGTGGTGCTCCAGTTGTTTTGGGATTGCACCCAGGGCACCTATTACTATTGGTACTACCCTTGCTTGCCATCATCATCATCATCATCATCATCATCATCATCATCATTACATATGCCTATAAAGACAGGCCACAAGTGCATGATGCAGCTGCCATATTGAACAGGGATCACATTTGTCTGGATTTGTGTGCACGGCTTGCTTGGGAAATTCTCAGTCTTAAAACAAACCTTCCCCCGAGGCACACCCATCTCCCAACCATCACGACAATCCATTGCGATGGATGGCAGAGCCCACCCATTCCAATGGCCTCAAGTTGGCAACCTACTCCACAGGCACACAACCTTCTCAGGACACAACAGAGGGGAATCATTCTCAAGGGCAGGGAGATATTTCGGAAGAAGGATGAATAGAATAGAGCTGTAAGGGACCTTGGAGGTCTTCTAGTCCAGCCCCCTGCTCAAGCAGGAGAACCTAAGTGGAATTTTCCTCCAATGGGATTTCCCATGTATTTTACCAGGAAACATAGATAGGGCAGCCTAGAAAAGTCAGTGCCCTCCTAACCAAACCCAAGCACTCCAAGTTTGTTGGCGATGTCCATTTTGCTGTATGAGTTCATGGGGACCTAACCCTAAGTGGAATTTTCCTCCAATGGGATTTTCCCATGTATTTTACCAGGAAACATAGGTAGGGCAGCCTAGAAAGGTAAGTGCCCTCCTAACCATACCCAAGCACTCCGAGTTTGTTGGCGATGTCCATTTTCCTCTCCGAGTTCATGGTGACATAACACTAACCCTACCATCTCAGACAAGTGACTGTCTAGCCTCAAGGGAAAAAAAAAAACATAGGGCCAAGGTTAGGTCTGGCTGCCGCCCCCCGCGCAAGATGTCCACCAAAGAATCAACCCAGATGCGTGGCGTGAATGGCTCCCTTCCCCACCCGGAGCATGTGGATGAAGAACACGAGGGGGGAGGGAGGGAGGGGGGGTGAGAGCGGCTCTTGGACGCGAGGCAAGCGCATGTGCAGGACACGAGGTGCACTGACAGATGGAGGGACGACGAGAGAGCCGCTTACCTGAATATCCAAAGGAAATACTGGAGATGGGGCTCAGATAGATGCCTTTGCCATAGGCTGCTCCATGCAGCTTGCAGAAAAACACCAATGTGAGCCAGAAAAAACAAAGCAAAAAAAAAAAAACGAAACGAAAACAAAACAGGCTAGGGCAGTGATGGTGAACCTTCTAGAGACCGAGGGCCCAAACTGCAACCCAAAACCCACTTATGTATCGTCGGGTGCCGGGTGGGCGTGGCCCATTGGGTGGGCGTGGCCCATTGGGTGGGCGTGGCTGCCGTGGTAACGGCAGACTGGGTGGGACTAAAAAGTTCAATCAATCAATTCCAACTTTGCGAGATCTTTTTTTTCCCCTGCGAGAAGTTGAAATTGATCGATTGAACTTTTTTTTTTTTTGCACACGGCGGTGGAGGCCTAAAGCGAAAAGGTTTTATAAAACCCAGCTGAAAGGCCAAGGACTGGGGTGACGGCGCGTGTGCCCACAGAGAGGGCTCTGCGTGCCACCTGCGGCACGCGTGCCATAGGTTCACCACCACGGGGCTAGGGGCTAGGACACAGGACAGTCTGGACCCTGAAAAACTGCGGTGTGTCCCTCTGGGATTATCTGGAAACGTTGGCGTTTCTCCAGCCTGTTCCTCTGGCTGCAGAGTCCCCTCCTGTGAGTAAGGAGCTCCATTCTATACAGTAGTCAATCGCTGATCGGAGGCTGGGTCTTCCCCCCAAAAGGAACACCCAACGGGACCCCAGGTGACCTTATCTAAGAGAAGCGGGCTGCAACTGAGTGGGCCTTCCCTGCAGGCAACGGGAGATGGTGCATCCTATCTCACCCCGACTGGAGACAGCACGGGGGGGGGGGGGTCACGCCGGGAGGGGGCTCTCCTCTGAGGCTGCTGCAAACTCTCAGCATATACCCGGCAAGGTTGCGATTTCGATCTGCTGGATGATAGGGCCGGCCCTGTGCATTCAGCTCTTCAAATTAAGACAGGGGTTTTCTGCGGGTGGGGGGGGGGAAATATGCACTGAAAAGGAAGAGTTAAAGCCTTTGAGGGTGGGTGGCTCGGCATGCAGCACAATATAGTACTTAGCCACAGCACTTAGACCAGGGGTTTCCAACCGGGGGTGCGAGACGATATTCCAGGGGGTGCGAAAACGTGGGTTTAGAACTATAGTATATATATTGCAAAATTCGTTTTGAACTTTTTGTAAGGGGTATGAAAATATATCAGAAGCATTCTAAAGGGTGTGGGGTATAGAAAAAGTTGGGAACCGCTGACTTGGACTTATATATATATACACCGCTCCGCAGTGCTTTATGGCCCTCTCTAAGCGGTTTACAGAGTCTGCCCCCAACAACCTGGGTCCTCATTTTACCCACCTCGGAAGGAGGGAAGGCTGAGTTAACCCTGAGCCGGTCAGGATCGAACTCTTGGCAGTGGGCAGAGTCAGCCTGCAATGCTGCATTCTAACGGCTCTGCCACCACCGCTCTTAATAGCAATAGCACTTAGACTTATATACCGCTTCACAGTGCTTTACGGCCCTCTCTAAGCGGTTTACAGAGTCAGCCTCTTGCCCCCAACAATCTGGGTCCTCGTTTTACTGACCTCGGAAGGATGGAAGGCTGAGTCGACCTTGAGCCGGTGAGAATCAAACTGCCAAACCGCAGGCAGCCTGCAGAAGTAGCCTGCAGTACTGCATTCTAACCACCGCACCCCCACGTCTCAGTAATACGCAGCTAATTAAAGAGAGGACGCTGAAACGGCCACCTTCCCCTAGTAGTCCCTTCTTTGTTCTGTCACTTTTTAAAATAGTCTGGCCGAGAGTCTGTTCTTTGATTGCCCCAGAATTACCTGGTCTTTCCTGGTCTCCTTTGTTGAACACTCCCCCACAAAAAAAAAAAGTCTGCTGCAGCTATTCACTCACAATCAGAAGAAATTCTCCCTCGGCCACAGAGCTGATTCTGTGGCTTAAAGAGGAGGGCTAGTTGTTGCGGAGAACTATTTGAAGTTTTGGGTTGTTTTTTTAATTATGATTTTAACTATTTTTTAAGGCAGGAAGAACGTGTCCTCTGGAACTCCTCAGAAGGAAGGGTAAGCAGAAACAAAACCAGACTTTTAAGGCCACAGCACACTTGTACGGAAGAGTGGGGTTTGTTTGAGTGCCTGCAGCAGGTATGCGGATGTGTTCATTTCAGTGAGCACGACCGAAAGGCAATGTGAAGTGCAAAGCATTTCCTCCAAGACACGTCGTTAGGGATGCGCTGCGGTTAATCCACGCTCGGTTTGCTAAGTCACGCTGGCCTCCAAGACTGGCACAAGGCCCTGTTGCACTGAGCCACACAATGCTATTACGATGGCACCGAGGGGAGGGAAGCTGCTGCAGTCCAGCACATTGAGCCCTTACGCTCTGCCAAGGGACTGGGGAAGGACTGGATGAACAGTGGCTGGGCGGGAGAGCTCAGGGTCCAAACGGTTGCTCCGAGAGGGTCTTGGGAGTGGCCAGGAGTGTCACGGGGGGAGGAAGGGGGGGCAGATTGGGGGGGACAGACATCCAGAGCTGCCTGTAGCCAAATGAAGCAGGACAAGTCAGCTGGCTAGCCATGATTATCATCTGAAGAAGTGGGGGGGGGAAGGAGGGTTTGTTAGCCCAGGAAGCCCACACCCTCCCGTTGATTCCATCCGTCCGGCCGAGAACGGCAGGAGCACACCACAGTCCCTTACCTGCAATTTGGTGTAGGATGCATTGACCAGCCCATTGCGCAGGATGGAATGCCAATTCTCAATGTGAGAGCCACTGCAAAGGGGGGGGGGGAGGAAGGAGGAAGAGAGAAACGCATCACTCGGGAGCCCTTTTTCTGCCGCCACGGAGAATCAATCACGTCAGCATGCGTGCATCGATGCAAGATCTCCCGGCAGGCAAACCGCCACCCTCCAGGCTAAGTGAAATCTGCAGAAATTGCTCGCAAAAAAAACACTGCTTCCCGGAGCGCTTTGCATCCAAAGCAAAGAACCCCCCCCCCAAAAAAACACACACAGAGAATGAAAAAGAAAATAAGAGGAAAAAAAGCCTGAACAATCTCTTGATAAAGCACCCCAAATCACCCCCAGAGTTTTCCCAGGCTTCCCCCCCCCCAACGCTTTCTGTCTGTATCAAAGGCCAGGAAGAGGGTCCCCAGGGGTCATCCGCACCACAGAAGGACACCACAGAGTCCACATCGAGGACCAGAAGGGAAGCACCGCTAGGCTTGGAGGGAGTCCAAGCTTAGGAGAACAATCAAGACGTGTCTCCAGCAAGGAAGACTGAGCTGTTTTGTTTTTTTTTTAAGGCCCCATTAGTCATTGAGAAGCAGCAGGTGAAAAGTCAGGAAGCAACACCTGAGCTTCTCATCCTGGCTGGAACTGGGAGGGGGAACTGGGAGGGACTGGGAAACGAAGCCTGGAGACTTACTGGAAGGCAAAGGTGCTGCCGTAGAGTTTCTTGGCTGTCCGGAAGCGAGCCTCCTTCGCAGGAGGACTGCTCAGCAGGAGAAACTGGTGTGAGGTGTGCATAAATTTCAGCTGCTACCAAGGGAAACCGACCCACGTGAAAAGGAGAAGGGGGTGGGGGGAAAGAGGGGCAGAACAGCAGAAAGAGAGAGAGAGAGAGAGAGAGAGAGAGAGAGAGAGAGAGAGAGAGAGAGAGAGAGAGAGAGAGAGAGAGAGAAGAAGGACCATCATGCAAGGTAGTTTTTGCCGACAAGCTCCAGTTCTGATTTAACAGCCTTGCCTTTTCCTAATCCTGGTGTTTTGTTTTTTTTAAAAAAAAACAAATTTTTAATCAGCATTTTAGAAAAACGGTAAATTATTCTGGCTCATAACCCAGGACCCTCAACTTGAAGGCAACTTTTGACTCTTGTTTAAAAACAGCAGTGCAAGCAGGCCTGGGACGGAAAAAAAAGCAAGCCGTAACTTAGCAAGGACCAGCAATAAAATAACCAGTCATGTGGAAGAATCCCAATAAAACTCAAATTAACACAAGGCCACCGATGCTGGCAAATAGCCTGTTGTAGGAATGCTAACTCAAAAGGGAGGGGGGGGGCTACTACTAGGGAAGTGGTTACAGGATGACAGCTTAAGGCAGACGTGTCAAACACAAGGCCCGGGGGCCAGATCCGGCCCGCGAAGTGGTTTCATGCGGCCCGCAAAGCCATCCTGGAAACAGTGAGGGAACGGCCCCCACTGCCTTGGCCCTGGCCCAGAGACCCTCCTCCTGCCAGAGACCCTCAGATCTGTCCCACTCCTGCCCAGGACCCCATAGGCACCCTTGATGCCAACGATGTAGAGCTGGCCATGCCCACCCAGTAGGCCATACGCGCTCTAGCCACGCCCACCCAGGAGGCCACACCCACCCAGACCATACCCACCCGGCCCCCTGAGGACAACCGCAATGCTGATGCGGCCCTCAATGAAATTGAGTTTGACACCCCTGGCTTAAGGGTACCTAACTTTGCAGCATTTAAAAGGGGTGGATGGTTAGGGAACCAGGTGAGATGGCTGCCAGGTTAAATGGTTTGCTGCATCCTCTAACTCAGGGGTGTCAAAACTGCCGGCCCACAGGCCGTATGCGTCATGGCGAAACCACGTCCACCCCGGCTCCGGCAATGGGGGAAAAAGTCACGATACGTTGCGACACGTCACGTGACGGGTTTGACACCCCCTGCTCTGACTGGAAAAGATGGGAAACGAACTTGGGACCGGCTGCGTGCGCAATCTGCAGTTTACTACCGAGTTATGGGATGCTTTACTCTCAGGCTCCACCTTGAGTGGGTTGATTACAAGCAGAAGAAGGGAGGAGGGTCACATACCCTGCTGAGAGGTAGCTTGACGATGTGAGATCTGTTGCTGGAAATTATCCTGGGAAGGGCGGAGAGAAAGTCAGAGTAAGGAAAAGGCACAGAGAGCACAGCCCAGAGAACCTCCACCTAGGCTACGGGAGGAGCAGCCAGGGATTCTGGGAGTTGAAGTCCACAAGTCATGAGAGAGCCAAGGTTTCCCCACCCCTGACCTAGGGCAATTTAAGCAGAAGATGCCTGGTGGGATAGCAAGAGTGTGGAAAATTTATCTTCCCATGAGCAGCTCATTTTTCAAAGATCCTTTGAGAAGGGAGGGAGACCGAGGTTCAGAGCGGAGATTAGGGCAACCAGCCCCATGTGGCCCCCGTTCGAAACTCAAGATCCTGAAATCAAACCAAGGTCTAGTGCAGGGGTGGGCCACTAAGCCCCTTTGCAACCTGTGGGCTTCCAACTCCCAGAATTCCTGAGCCAGGGCGGGTGGTAAAGAGGCCCCCCGTTGCCCGCCCCTCGCCCAGTGGGATATGTTTCCATAGGGATGTGCTGAAGGACTGCAACCACCGCAGGGGTGATTCCACTTTCTCTCCCAACCCCCACCTCACGCCTTACTCTTACTTGGCTTCCCAGCAGCCTCTGCGGCATAGTTATTATCTGCTAACTTACCACTGGAGGAGGGGATGGGCCAAAGGATCCAACTTGTCCATTTGCTTCTTGATCTCCAGGTAAGAACCCTGAAAAGAGAAGGCAGCCACTTCAGAACGATGGCCACGCTTCCTACCGTCACTCTGAATGGGCCAACCTACTGATTTCACAACTCTACCGAGGGATGCGTACGTACAAAGCTACATCCACACACACAGGGGTTCACGTGCTCTAGTTCACACCGCTTCTATGCATTCCATCAAGATCAGAGCTCTCTCCTGACGAGAGATGGGCTTCATCTGACCCAGACGTAAAAGTGCAAATGCCTACTTGAGTCATTTCACGGATTGACATGACGCTGTCCAGGGCCTTCTGCAGCCTCTCATAATTCTTTTTCTATAGGTCAATGAAAGAGGAGATACGGATCAAAAATACAAATAAGCCACTCTCGTGTCCTTCTGGTTCTACTGGTTGAATTGATGATAGACTACGAAGTTCTTGTGGCTGACCAGGGGCCCTCGGCTGGTGTCCGAACCCCAGCTCAAAGCTTCTCATCCTTGACAGCTGTAAGATACGTGGACTTTTAGAATTCCCCAGCCAGCATGGGTGGGGAATTCTGGGAGTTGAAGTCCACCCGTCTTAAAGCTGCCAAGATTAAGAAACGTCGCTCCAGCTGAACAACAAAATGACAGGTAGTGGTTTTCTGTAAGGTCGGCTTCTATAATGTGGATTCCTAGGGTGAATGTTATTGGCCATTACAAATCCCATCGCAGATAAGAACGCTTTGTGCTGAAGAACGGCACCAACCTTGGGGTTGAAGGCAAGGGTCTTGGGGTCACTGGGATCCACAACAGATGGGTAAGGCTCAAAGATGATGCTCTTGCGTGGGGATTCCAAAGCCGCCCGGCACATGGCCACCAGCAGATCGACTACCTGAAGGAAAGTAGACACGGAAGAAAGACTGGGACAGGCTCATCTCCACGATAACATCTCTCCTACTCTGACACTTCCAACTGACAGCCCAGATTGTGAGCTGCCCAGAGCCATTTGATTTCTTGAGATGGGTGGGGAAGGAAGGAAGGAAGGAAGGAAGGAAGGAAGGAAGGAAGGAAGGAAGGAAGGAAGGAAGGAAGGAAGGAAATCTAATATTTCATTTCGGGGGGGGGCGAATTTGATATTTCATTTCCATCTTGATTAGCAAGTTATGCAGAAAGATTCAGAGACACCAGTGTGGAAATGAATATGTATCAGAATCACCAGGAGTGACTTTTTTCACCCTCCCTTTCACTCCTCTTCCTGTTCCACACAGCACATGCATATTTGGGGAGGCCGTATTCAAAGCCAAACTGTCAGAGGTGCTGTCAAACCTTTGGGTGGGTGAAGAGCGCGTGCCTCTCCAACCTGAAGCCTTCCGAATGAGTTGAGTGAGGGCTTCGTTAGAGATGAGGTCTACTGGGATTTGAGGGCACCAAGTTGGGATAAACACCAATAAAAGAGTCCCTCTTCTAAAAGTGGCCCCCACACTCACACTTCACGGATAACGCAAGAATTAGCCCAGAGTTTAAGTCAGACCTTCGGCCAGAGGCCTAACCCCTTTATACCGCATATCAGGGGGTCTTCAAACTTGGCCCTTTTATGACTTGTGGACTTCAACTCCCAGAATTCCTCAGCCAGCGTGCTTGGCTGAGGAATTCTGGGAGTTGAAGTCCACAAGTCATAAAAGGGCCAAGTTTGAAGACCCTTGCTGCATATGCTCCCCTTCCAGTTTGGAACCCCAACTCTTCGTACCTCTGCTCCTGTGGCCACCTCTTCCGCAGCACCGGACATCACACCCAAGGTGTAGAAAGAGAAGACACAGAGCTCTCGTGTGCACACAGCTGGCTAAAAACAAAAGCCACACCACGAGTGAGAAAGGACGCCAAAGCCATTGACAGCCCTCATGGATCCTCCCTTAAGGCCACGTTTTCCTCCATTCACAAAGGGATGGCCTTCTCTCTGGCAGAGGAAATAAAGAGCGCGTGGGAAAGTCAACATGCTCGTAGTGTAACACGACAACCAGGCAGGACCACGTTGTACATACAAATATGAGGTTGTCACACGCAGGTAGAAAAGCCTGAGACGCGTTGCTGGTTTCACCCTTTTGAGGAGAACGCTGCTGTCTGCTAAACCAGCTAGTTAGTCCTCGTGTTACAGCCAGCATTGAGCCCAAAATGTCTGTTGCTTAGCGAGACGTTAAGCGGCTTTTGCCCCATTTTACGACCTTTCTTGAACACGGTTGTTAAGTGCCTCCCGCTTCCCCATTGACTTTGCTTGTCAGAGAGGTCACAAAAGGGGATGGCAACCGTCACATATCTGAACCAATTGCCAAGATCCGAATTCTGATCACGTGACCACGGGGGAGGGGATGCCACAAGGGTCATGTGAAAAACGGTCGTTAAGTTCCTTTTTTTCTCTGCCGTGGTAACTCTGAACGGTCACTAAATCGATGCTGGTGAGCTGAGGACTACCTGTGTTCTGCCTCACCTGGCTTACCACTTCCTGCTCCGTTAACCTGGGAATGTTTCCAGCTCTTCAGTTCTCTGCTTAAACGAGGCCAGCAAAGATCTGGCAAAAGAGCCCCAGTGACCCCTGAACTCAACCTTTCCATAAGGGTGCAGGAAATATTCCGCTTGGTCCCTTCCCAGCCATTTATGCTGACAGGAGGAAGTGGAACCAGTGAAATCAAGAGCAAGTGCACACAGCCCGCTAACAAGAGCGGAGCTACCTGCGGTGTATAAACAGGGAGGAAACCCGACACCCCACTAGCACTGATGATATAACTTAGTCAGGTAATGAAACGTCTACGAGCAACAAGCAAGCGCAGGAGGCACCAAGGACTCCGCAGAGAAATCGGCGCTTGACGAGGTGCGGTACCTTCAGCATGGACCCATTCTGGAAGACGTGCTGCTCGTCACACACCACGCAGTACTCGTTCAAAGTAGGAATCCTCTGCTCTGCATATTTCATAATCTGAGAGAGACAGAGAGAGAGAGAGAGAGAGAGAAACAGAGATAGACAGAGAGACAAAAAGAGAGAGATGCAGAGAGACAGAGAGACAGAGAGCGATGCAGAGACAGAGAGAAACAGACAGAGAGACAAAGAGAAAGAGAGACAAAAACAGAGACACAGAGAGAGAGAGATGCAGAGAGAGACAAAGAGAGAGAGAGACAGAGAGAGAAAAACAGAGACAGAGACGAAGAGAAAGAGACAGAATCAGAGAGAGAGATAAAGAGACAGAGAGACAGAGAGAGAGAGAGACAAAAAGAAAGAGAGAATCAGAGAGACAAAGAGAGAGAGAGAGAGAGAGAGAGAGAGAGAGAGAGAGAGAGAGAGAGAGAGAGAGAGAGAGAGAGAGAGAGAGAGAGAGAGAGAGAGAGGGGCCGGCCACAGGGAAGTCAGAAAAACTAACTCCCCTAGTCCTAGTGCAGCCTCAGCTTTGAGAAGATCCAGAGTCAAAATCCTCAGCCTTTTCCATCAGTGGGTCTCAAAGCAGGCCTGGAAAAGCCTTGCCAGGCCACTCAAGCCAACCTCATCTCAGAAACAAGGGATCAGCAAGGGGACGTGACAGGCGTGGGATATAATACTGAATGAAGTAGAATATATATATACGAAAGCAAAGGAGGATGCACGGATATTTACCTGGACGAGAAAACCATATTCCAAGGTGGGGATGTTTTTGCAGTGGCCACCAACCTATGGACAAAAACACAAGGAAAGACAGCACGACCTGACTTGGCACCTGCGCACTCATCGTCCAGACGGCCCCTTCTTCCACACCTCAGACCCCTGGTCACCCCAGAAAATCTCCTCGTGAAGGAACTGGGAATGTCAGCCGAGAACTTAGCAGCCTATGTGAGGTCACTCTCTTTCTAGGTAGGGGAACCGGTGGCCCTCTCTCTAAGTGGAGGCTGCCATTCCCATAATCCGCAAAAAGTGGAGCGTCCAGGCTGAAGCTGGCACCTCGGGAGGGCAACTGGCTGCCTATCACTGCAAAAGGGCCAAGGAAAACTGCTTGTTTATCCCCACAGGGTGAAGAAGGAAAGTCATTCCTTCAGCTTGTAGTAAGGAGCACTCCGAGGGGATGTGTCCAAGATATGTTTTGCAAAGTTTTAGATATCGTCTGTCAAACTAAGACCCTAAAAAAAATACCCTTTAGCTCTGACGGGAAGCGCACTGTTGACATATATGACTGGGCAGCTTAGTGCCAAGGAACCAATTTTACAACCAAAAATCTTTCTCCCAGTTAAAACGCTTTACGGAGCCCGTGATGGGAAGGTGTCCCAGCCATAGATTAGGTGGGAAAGGGGCCCTGACAGCTCTCAACCTTGGCTCTTTTATGACTTGTGGACTTCAACTCCCAGAGTTCCTGAGCCAGCATGGCTGGTTCTGGGAGCTGAAGTGCACAAGTCATAAAAGAGCCCAGGTTCCCCCCCTCCCACTGATCCAGGACGTTTGCTTTGCTTTCCTCAAGACAGCCAACCCAACCTGGCTTCCTACATATTGGGGATATGAAAATGGAAACAGGGATGCTATCCGATTCTCTAGGCAGAGTGAAAAACAGACAGGCAATTTCCAGCCGGATTCCAGCGAAAGGGTTTTTTCCCCCCTCAGCTGCACTTGGTAACTAAGAGAGACTAAAAAGTCTCTGGGGAACTGCAGAACAAAAATCCAAATAAAACTTTTAATAGAACTACAGTCGTAGAAATTACTGGACGGAATCTTTTTCTAGATTCCAAGTAATGAATCTTTTCAGAAAGTGAGCGACGGGCTTTTTAAATTTTGCTCTTAACCAATTCTTTTTTTAAATAATAAAATAATAATAATAATTCTCAGCTCCCAATCAAGTAACGAGGCAGTGGAACCTCAACATTCTGCTGAAGGTGCTATTTTGAGATTGCAGGAGGTTTCCTGAATGGGTAATTGGAGTAGAGCAGGTGGTCTTCAAACGTGGCCCTTTTATGACTTGTGGACTTCAACTCCCAGAATTCCCCAGCCAGCGTGCCTAGCTGAGGAATTCTGGGAGTTGAAGTCCACAAGTCATAAAAGGGCCGAGGGTGAAGACCCCTGGAGTAGAGAGAGGCCTCCAGATCTGTTCTTTCCCCCGCCTGCAACCCAAGGCACTTAACGCCAGGAGTCCGCTGATCGTCTCTTTCGATTCTAATTTCTCCGAGGAGGGAGGCACAACCCAAAGATGAACTCTCCCAACCAGCCCGAAGGGACAAGGGCAGAGAGGGAAACCCACCAGGATGTTGAATGGGACGACACCTGCCTGGGTGCTGGGAGGGTAGCCAAAAACTTCCACCTTAGAATTCTTCATCGTGCAGGAGATAGAGCGGTTCATGAGGCGGTTGACCCGTAGCTCTGGGACGCCAAGTTTGCCCTTGAGCATCGAGTCTTGGATGACGGGGAAACTGGGAGACCTGCGTGTGCCAAGGAGATGTGCGTCAATTGAGGGATCTCCAGTTTGGGGATGAAAAAGGAGAATCGTGAGAACCTTGACTGGGTAAGGGCTGAGTTTCATAGCTAAGGGCCAACATGTGGGATTGGGCTTCCCTCCGTTTCCACGTCCAAGTGGAGACTTCCCAACTACTTCCGTGTCTCTCTTAGGAAAAGAGGACCATAAAGAGCAGCCCAACCGCCTTCCATGTCCAATGGAGGCTTCCAACCACCTCCACCACCCTCGTAACAAGAGAGATGAGAAGACAGCAACCCTACTTGGGAATGGGTGAAAAGATGCTGAGACCGGCACGGAATTTTTTGATTGTGCCGCTGGCTTTGAACCAGCTGTGCCGCTTTTCCTGCTGGGACTTGAGGAAGTCGTTGCTGAGGTGTTTCCATTGCTGGGATGTGAACATGCCCAGGATCCTGTGAAGATGATCAACAAGGACTGATCGAACTAGACAGGAGAGAACACCACAAGGCGTACTCTTTGGGGCTTTCCCCCCGCCTGATCTGAACGGGTGAATGAGAAAAAGGAAGGAAGGACAGAGAGAAAAGACTGCCAAGTACACAAAGGACAAAAAGCCAAGGACATTCCTGTGCCACTTACCCCTGTAGTTTGCCACACCCTGATCCTGTCTGAATTGTGCCTCTTTTCGAAAATAAATCAGTTTCATCACTAGACAAATAAACTTAGGATGACTAGCGATGAAGCTGCTGGCTAATTTTTGGAAAGAACGCTCGTTCCGACAGGGTGTGACAAACTACTTCAGGGATAGGTGGCATAGGAATGTCCTTGGCTTTTTACCTTTTGTGCACTTAGGCCAGGGGTGGGCAACCTTGGCTCTTTTATGACTCGTGGACTTCAACTCCCAGAATTCCTGAGCCAGCATGGGGGAGCTATGGCCCCTTCATGACTCCTGGACTTCAACTCCCAGAATTCCTGAGCCAGCATGGGGGAACTATGGCCCCTTCATGACTTGTGGACTTCAACTCCCAGAATTCCTCAGCCAGCATGGGGGAACTATGGCCCCCTACCTGACTCGTGGACTTCAACTCCCAGAATTCCTCAGCCAGCATGGCTCAGCTTGGAAACCTTTCCCTTTCCCCTCAGCATGGCTGGCTCAGGAATTCTGGGAGTTGAAGTCCACGAGTCGTAAAAGGGCTGAGGTTTGCCTACCCCTGACTTAGGCATTTCAAGGCAGGAGAAGGGCTTGTTTTGCCTTGCAAAAAATAATCCCTCTGTCCTGCAGTCGGAGGCCTTAGGAACGGGTGGCTCTGTCTCAGGGCCCAGGATTAAAAGAACCAACACCAGACTCACTTCTTCAGCTGCAGGCCCAGTCCAAACCCTTCCTTGTTGGATGGTTGGAAAACCTCGATGGACGGTTCTGGAGAACAAAGCCAGAGTAAAGGGTGAGCAGTGAGCCAGGAGTCTAGTGTGAAATCCACCTAACCCTGATCAAAGTCACATGTGGAAGGGGAGAGACCACCATATCCCTCAAACCCCCCCCCACTCCTCACTTTCAAACACACAACTGTTTCCTGGTATGTAGTAAAACAGGGGTCTTCAAACTTGGCCCTTTTATGACTTGTGGACTTCAACTCCCAGAATTCCTCAGCCAGGCACACTAGCTGAGGAATTCTGGGAGTTGAAGTCCACAAGTCATAAAAGGGCCAAGTTTGAAGACCCCTGTAGTAAAAGAAAAGCCATTTGATAAGGATGGGGGAGTTTTTCTCTCTCTCTCTCTCATAAGAGCAACTAAAAGAGACCATCTTGATCAGGATCATCTGATCAGGGTCTGTGGGTCAGAAGAGTTCCCTTTGTTCCAGTAGAGAGATTATGTCAGAGCGTGCACAGTCTTATTGCGCTGAGATAACCCAGGAGTAAATACAGCAAACAGTGGTCTATATTAAATGGTGGTTTATCTTACACTATCTACAATATCATACACCAGGAACGATAAGACATACATGTGGTAATACAGCAAACTCCAACACGTTACAGCAGGAAACGGACGAGAAAAAGACACTCCAGCAAAGCCCTCCCTTTTATACTCAGGCTCTTAAAGGGACACAGACCCTGCTGAGTCATTCCTATCATTGCATCATCCACCTTATGTTGCATCATTATATAAACTGTTTAGCTATTAAATCAATACCTTGACAGATTAGCAGAGTTCTCTTTCCCTACTGCTAGGAAATGAAAAGGAGTAGAACTTACACCACCAGTCCCCCCCCCCCCGCACGCACCCCAAAGTGTATTACCATCCCAAGGCTCACAAATGAGAGGCTGACACACACACACACATACACACACACACACATTATCAACCCCTGACTTAGCATAAGAGGACCCTTCAGGGGTTTCTTATACCAAGGAGCCAGCAATCAAAAATTCAGCGTTGTGTGTCAGCAGGAGCCAACTCTGTAAAGAAGCTGATGAAATGTGACAGAGAAAAAGCTATACAAAACAAAGGTTTATCATTTATTTATTCCCTCATTCACCCATCTCACTGTCAGCTGGCCAACAGCATTTCAGCTCAGAAAACAAACCGTATAAATAACATTATGTCCACAGCTGGTCCTTGACGCACAACCACAATTGTGCCCAACATTTTTCCACTGCTAACTGAGCCAGTTGTTAAGGGCCTCATTTGACACGGTTGTTAAGTGAATCACTGCAGTTGTTAAATGAGTTAACACGGCTCTTAAGTGAGTCTTGGCTTCCTCCGTTCGACTTGGTGGGTCAGAAGGGGGGCGAAGAAAGGGGATCACATGGCCCCAGGATTGTTTTCACTGCCGTTGTAACTTCAAACAGTTACTAAACCAATGGTTTTAAGCGAAGGGCTGTCCGCAATGGCAACTTAAGGGTCGGACATGCATTCCTCAAACAAAGGGCACGTCAGGTAATGAACTGCTAAGATGAGATAGGACCCCTCGTCTCGACCAAAAGGTCAACAAGCAAAAAAGGCTGAGAATCTCGAGCGCTCCTTACGTGTCTCCTCAAGAGGCATGTCACTCACCGGGGCCATCCAGATACTGGGAAAGGGAGAACCGCAGTCGGAGAACGATGGGCTCGGTCCGTAGGACCTTCCAGGCTGTGGCAACCTCCTCCTACAACGAGAAACAATAAACTTGGGAGGGAGGTGGGGGGGGGGAAGTTCTTTCCTCATCTGTTTGTTTTGATGAGAGACAGAGCAATTCCAGACTAAACACACTAGGTGTTTCTCTGGGCAAAAACTGGCAAGTTTCAGCAGTGCTAACTCGGGGCCTCTGAGAAGCCACCGGAAAGGCGACATGCCAACGGAAGAGAAGGTCTGCAGCTCAGGGTTGAACTGTGGAGACCTCGGTGTTCTCTCAGCTTGGCTGTTTTCTTGTGGATGTCTCACTACCCAACTAGGTAATCTCATCAGTGTTAGAAGGGAGTGGGGGTTTTGGAGGAGGAGGAGGATTATGAGGGCTTTGGACCTCCCTGAGCCTGGCTGTTTTCTTGCAGACGTTTCATTACCCAACTAGGGAACATCATCAGTGCTAAAAAGGAGGGAGGGGGGTGTCTGCAAGAGAAAAAAAAAGCCAAGCTCAGAAAGCACCAAGGGCTCCACAGAGTACTTTCTACATAACCGCCCCCCCCAAAAAAAAATAATGTCCACTTCTGATTTCGGCAACTATTTTAGTCCACCTTGCTTCAGGCTTGCACAGGGAATAGCAAGTATGTTATTCTGCCCTCATGACTACAGAATACCAGGCAGGGGCGGCAAGAAATCGGCGAAGAAGAAAAATGGCAACTTGTCAGCCCTTTGCCAACCTCCATCCCTTCGGCACAAGAAATGCGCTCGCACGCCCTGCGACTTACATCTAGGAAGCCGATGTTGATATGCAGGTCGATGTCCACATCGTCGATGGTCCCATATTCCCTACAGAGGGGGGGGGGGAAAGGGGAGGTTAGGAAAAGGCCCGTGAGACGAGGATGCTGTGGGGCAGAGGCCGGAGGAGAACCTGGCTAACCCACAAAAGTTTCTCCCAGGTTGTGACTTATGGCTTAAATGATTAGACGGGAAAGATTAGAGAGAGGAGAGAGTTAGACTGTAACCACAGGTTTAAGTGGTAAAATTATCACTGTTCTTGTAACTGCCGTAAAAAAATATGGGAGGGGAGGGGAGGCAAAAGGGAAGGGGGGAAAAAGGGAAAGGAAGGCAAGGGAAGAAGGGGAGGGAAAAGGAAATGGAAGGGGGAAAGGGAAGGGAAGGGAAAGAGGGAAGGCAAGGGAAAGGGGAAAAAAGAAGGCTTGACTCCACCCACCCAGGCCTTCTGCACAAAGCTACTCCTTTCAGGATGGTTTCTGCTTCTTTCCAGCTCTGCAACTTAGCTGCCCTCCTCCCACCCCCACCCCCCCAGGCTTTGATACGCTTCACTAGAAATCCTCCCTGGTTTATTTCTCTGACCTTAAAATTTCTGCTGCTGCTATCTAATAATTGCTGCTTCTGCTTCAGAAGGCAACAAAAGAAGCAACTTGTCCTCCGGGCACAAGCAGCTCACAAACACACACACACACACACACACACACAGAGAGAGAGAGAGAGAGAGAGAGAGAGAGAGAGAGAGAGAACACTGTCCTGCAAATCACCTGAGAGAGATTTTATTGCTTCTCCAAGGAACTATATCTCCCATGCCTGTATTTAAACTTAGCTTTTTGCATTAACCAGCACATGCATGTTCACCAACGCTCCGACCTCAAAGCAAATTCTTGTTTTTCTTGCCTTGCTTGAAAGGGCAGTGGCCGGTCTGCAGGGCAGGGCTTACCGGACAGATACAGAATTCTCACTGTAGAGTTCTTTCACGGCTTCAATGTCCACATCCAGTTGAGGGTGTCGATACAGGTCTGCGGCACAGGTTCCCTGCAAAACGACACAGGAAACCGTTACGGAGTTCTATCCAGAAACACTGGCAGCTTCGTACATGACGTTAGGCGTAGTTTGGCGGATGAGCCGCAATGCTTCGCTCACACAGAGGGCTAAGCCAGAAGCTGGTCTAAAGGCATCGTGGTTTAGCATAAGCTGACAAAAGCCAAGACAGTGAGATGCCAAGGCCTTAGACATTTAATCAGGATTCATGGCTAGATTTCACTGTAACATGATTTAACATTATTTCTAGTTATTCCAAGTCAGAGAGGGCCGGCATTTGAAAAAGAAGGCTCCGTGTTGGGGATCCAATAATCAAGGTAGGATAAAGAATGATTGTTATTTGATTTGAGCGAGAGTGGTTTTATGCTGTCCCAAGGTTTCTAGGAAACCTCGCTCCCACCTTAAGTAAGTCACCATAACTCATCATCTTGACCTTTCAGAGGTCACAAGGGCCTGACCTGTACTCCATATAAAAATTCCTCGGTCTCATTTTCTCCATCCGAATCATCATCAGTCCAGTACTGGCCTTTGATGTCCTAAAAGACAAGAAAGGTACCTAGATTGACAGCTGGAAAATCGACATGTTCACCCCAGCTAATATTGCATATCCTGAGTCACAGAAGTGCTTCATATTTGGGGTTTAGGTTTTTCAACAACTACAAAAAAAAAGTTAATCCTCAGCAATGAACTCGGCGACCTGTTAAACTATCTTAAATCTGCATGTATATATAAATCGGCATATTTCCCCATCCCTGCTTGTTCTTCCATCTGTGGAATCAGAAATTTCATATTCCTCAATGAGAGATCCTTCTTCTGGTTACAAACCAATAGTTAACGAGGAATCGCCATCATTAACCACTATGTCATGAGCTATCTCACACACACACACACACATGTGTATAAATATATAATTTTATTTATATATTAATTTATAAATAAAATTATAATAAATATTTGATTTATAAAATGTATAATTTATACACGCATACACTTACACAAATAATGATGATGATGATGATGATGATAACAATAATAATCTTGTAGCACTTTCAGATCCAAACAGACAAGACATTTGGCCCACATGCCTGACATCACTATCATGAAAAAGGAAAAAAAAAGTCTGGTTCATTGATATTGTAATACCAGGTGCTGTATGAATTGGAGGGAAAGAGCTAGGGGAAAAAAAGAAACTATCATGATTTGCACATTTCAAATTTGAGTGACCATAGAGGAGGAAATCAATGGTTGTATCAATAGTAATAGGGACCCTTGGAACAATACTCAAAGGGCTGCCTAGGTGGTGGAAATTTTGAACTTTAAATTAGACCCGAATATCCTGACTTTGCAAAAAAAAACCAAAAAAACAATTTACTCGGAACTGCCTATATACTCAGATGCTACCTTAACAACTCTTAGGTCCTTGGTTAGGACTTGAACTGTTAAGTGTTTATAGGCCCAGACTGTGAATTGAAGATTAGATCAACAACAACAACAAAAATAATAATGTATTCAGATGCAACCTTAACAGCTCTTAGGTCCTTGAGCTGTTAAGTTTTTACCAGCCCCAGACTGTGAACTGAATTGAAGATTAAATCAATAATGATGATGATGATGATGATGATAAAAAAACCTCATTTTTTACCAATCCAGACTGTGAATCGAACAGAAGATTAACCATAATAATAACAATTCCAAGATGCCATCCCTGGAGGGGGCCATTCAAAGGCTTCTTCCTTTAAGTTCCACCCTCCGGGAACACAAAGGACATCCTTTTGCAGGGATGCCTCCCCCCCCATACACACACACACACACACATACACACAAACTTTTGGTTGGGTTTGAACCCAGGATGGTGGCAGAAAACCACCTCCTGAGACTCTGGCTGCCACAGAGGGTCTGCGACGGGGGTGCCAGTCAGCACTGCTGCTGCTGCTGCCTCCCAAACAGAAGCAGCCTGGGAAAATAACGCCAGGGCAAGGCGCAACCCCCAGAGAGGGCTATCAAACCTGGGCTGCAATGCTGGCGAAGGGCACTAGAGGGCAGCAAAGAGAGACCAGCCCCGGCCCCCTAGCGGAGCCTCGGGGTCCTGCAGCCCCTTCCAGAGGGGCGCCTCTCCTCCTCCCACGCCGGCCGCAGCCGCCTCCCCAGGGCCCAGCTGGGGGGGGGAGAGGACAGAGCGGGCCCCCGAGGCCTCGGCGCCGCCCCTTCCCCTCCGCCCCCGCCAGCCCTCTTCCGCCGCTCACCATTTGCCTGGCGGGTTCAGAGGCGCTGCTTTCCGCTCAGGGCCGGGCCTCGCCCCTCCATGCCACCAGCCGCCAGCCTGCGAGCTGCCACACGGGCATCCGGGCCGGGCGCGGGGAGAGGAGGCCTCGGGGTCAGGCCGGGCGGCCGATTCCTCCGTCGCCCCGGCAACCAAGGCTCCGTCCGCGAGGAAGCAGCGGCGGCGCGGCGGCGGTGACGTCAGCGCCTCCTCATTGGTCTGGGGAAACTCCGCCTCCTGAGGGGGAAAAAAAAAGAGAGAGAGAGAGAGAGAAGGGGAAACCCAGGAGGGTTGGGTGGCTTTCTGTCGGGGCGCATGGGAGCTGTAGTCCCATCTCATCTGGAGCTGGGAGAAGCTGCCTTGCCGTGAATTCGTTCCTTTTCCTGAGTTGGCCTTTCAGGATTAATCTTGGGCTTTCTTGTTATAAAGGATGGATGCAACAAACGATGGATAGATGGATGGATGGACAGATAGACAGATATGAATGCATAGATGCAACAGATAGGTGCATGCATGCATGCATGCCGCAAATGATAGATAGATAGATAGATAGATAGATAGATAGATAGATAGATAGATAGATAGATAGATAGATAGATAGATAGATAGATAAGAGAGAGAGACAAATTAGAAGATAAATGATAGGGTGGATTAAATAGAAGATAGATGATAGAAAGACAATAGGATAGAGATGGAGCTAGACAGAGAGAGAAAAGATTTATCTTCTAAGTACACAGAGTAGCCATAAGATACACAGATACAGAAGCTAGAAAGACAGAGAGAGAGAGGAGGGAGCTATGTATATTTACGTCTACACATATATTTCTATCCATTTATTTCTATTTCTTCCTTTTTTCCCCCGCAAAGCAAGTTTCACACTATTAAATGGCTTTGCTGCTGTTGTTACACTTTTTTTCAGAAAAGGGAGGCCACATATTGGTTCTTGTTTTCCTAGACTCCGAAAGGTTCCTTGTGGGAACAACCTCAGTAGGCTAGCAAAAGAAAAGTGTTACAGTATGGGTACACATTTGAAAATGCAGAGAAATCAGTTGCTATTAAAGGGTTTTGCAGGATATTTCTGGTTCATTCGACTCTTTTTCCCATATCAACTGACTTGGGTTGTGTATGACTCTTTCTTCCATAATGTCCAAACTGTTTTTCCATTTATTTTTATCTTTTAGATTTATAATTTTTCTTGCATCCATTTTTAGAGCAAGGGTAATATATATTAAAAAAAAAAAGTAAAATGGACACAGTCAAAAGCGGAAAGAAAATCTGAAGCACGATGTTCGAAAATGGATTAAACCAGTGTTTCTCAAACTTGGCAATTTTAAGACATAGGAACTTCATTTCATAGAATTCCCTAGCCAGCGTGCTGGCTGGAGAATTCTGGGAATTGAAGTCCACAGATCTTGCAGTTGGCAAGTTTGAGAAAGTGGATTAAACCAAAACCAATGCATTTTATGGCTCAGTTTAGAACAGGGATCTTCAAACTTGGCCCTTTTATGACTTGTGGACTTCAACTCCCAGAATTCCTCAGCCTGGCACTGCCCCTGGTTTAGAACAACAGACTTTTCTTTCCCTTGTCATAAAATCCAAACATGTTGGCATATGATGCAGGAAATGTCCAAAGCTCTCTTTCCTTCCTCGGCCATAAGAATGTCATAATTTAATAGTCCAACCAAATCACTTCTTTCTCCTGATATCCTGCTTCAGCAACCCTCAGGTAGATGCTCTTCTCCTCCTATGTGGGCGGACCAGTCGCTTTCAGTTAATATATTGGAAATCAGCAAAACCCTGATGTGACACTCCTTCCTTCCAGCACAGCCCTTCACACACACCCCAGTTGTAGGGAAAGGATCTGGATTTAAAAGCCCTCTTAAGGGCTGCTTATGATCAGATGTCACCTTCTGGGCTGTTCTTCAAAAGCCCTGGTTTCTTCCTTAGCGGCTGATCAGGAAGAATTGCGATGCGTCTAACACGCCTACCAAATCCCTGGAGTGTCACTATCTGGCAGGACCCAATCCTCTTATTATTACACGCAAGAACCAGAGGCCACCCCCGTCCTTTCCTAAAACCCCAAGAAGCTGTACATGATGTATGCATGAATATGCATGAACGAAATCGACCCCCATCCTTTGTGCGAGATTCACAAGACCAGACCGAGATTCACAAGACCAGACCTTGGCTCCCTTCTCCCCAGGCAACCTTTAACAAGCAAAACAGAGGCGATGGTTGTGGGAAAGAGTTGCTACTGGTATGTATGGGTTGGAGGCCATTTCCCCCCCACACACCCCCCAGCAACTCTTCTTCCAGACTGATCCATGAGCCTGCTCTCTCACACTATCCGTTTTCCACCCTACTCACAGCATTTGCCACCCTGATGGGGGGACCTCTGCGAGGGAATGCTCCAGGGAAACCAGGCAGGAGATGCTGAGCGCCAGACGGAGACTGTGGGATCAGCCTTCCCTGCAGGAGAAAGTGGGTCACGAAAACCTCCAAGCTGCCCTGTCTGCGTTGACGGAAACAAAAGGCTTGCCTTCCACCAGCTGCAGCTTTCTTTGTTGTTCTCCACAAGCACCAGCTTGGCGGCCCAGATGGTTGTGCCCATGCTCGGTGCAACTCGTGAGCTGGGGTGGGGGTGCGGGGGGGTGTCACATGATTGTTCCCTGTCAGCAAATGGTGCTTCGGAGAGGTCTGCTGCCGAAGGAGCCAGCCATACACCGGGATCTGTGCACGCACGGTGGGTGGCACAAGAAAGTGCCAGCCGGCCTCCCTCTGACCAGAATGCAGCCCGTTTCGCCTGCTGGCTCACAGGCCCTCTGGTGGGATTGGCACAGGTGTGCCACCAAAGGAGGAGAACAGGTGTCAAGGCTTTGAGCTGGCACACGGTTGCACTTTCTTTGAACAAGTGCCACAGGCACAATCATTGAAGGAGAATCCTTGTCGGTCAGGGTTGAACTGTGGGGTCCTTGGTGCTCTCTGAGCTTGGTGGTTTTCTGGCAGGCATTACATGACCCAACTAGGTAATATCATCAGTGCTAGAAGGGAGTGGGGTTTGTGGAAAAAGGAGGGATGATGAGGATTGTGGGGTCCTTGGTGCTCTCTGACCTTGGTGGTTTTCTTGCAGGCGTTTCATTACCCAACTGGGTAATATCGTCAGTGCTAGAAGGGAGTGGGGTTTGCAGAGAGGAGGAGGAGGTGCTCTCTGAGCTTGGTGGTTTTCTTGCAGGCGTTGCATGACCCAACTAGGTAACATCATCAGTGCTAGAAGAGAGTAGAGTGGGGGGAGGAGGAGACTGTTTTTTAATGCTATATATTATTAATGGTTATTCTCATTGCCCGCAACTGAGAAACTCATTACCTGAGTTTTGCAGTCTTATAAATGTATGAAACAAATACATTAGGTTGTTTTTTTCTCCCACCATCGTTATCTGAAGAACTGGATCTTTTTGTATTGCTCTGCTTGAATGTTTACGGCAGGTGTTACCTCAAATAAAATATGCTATCACTTCAGCTATTAAGGTGACTTAATATTGTAGCTTTTTCCCCCCATGCCGTTGGACAGATACGCTTCACGTACAGGGATGGTGTAGATTAATTATGTTGCTTTCTTCTGCTGTGGCTGGAGGCAAGAGCTTTTTTTAAGCTCCCAAACTTGCAGCCAGTAAGGATAGGACATTTTTAGTCATTCTCAGAATCATCTTTCCAGAATTTGAAGCTCAAGAGCAGAGACAGCTACTCATGATGTTGGAAGCTTCGGGGAACGATTTTGAAGGCTTGGCGAAACGCATGAGAAAGAACATCAAAAGAATGGTATGAGAGGAGAGAGAGAGAGAGAGAGAGAGAGAGAGAGAGGGAGGGAGGGAGAGAGAGAGAGAGAGAGAGAGGAGAGAGAGAGAGAGAGAGAGAGAGAGAGAGAGAGAGAGAGAGAGAGAGAGAGAGAGAGAGAGAGAGAGAGGATTTGAATGGGTTTTCAGCATTCTGTTATTCGACATAAAAAGGATTCCTGACATCCTTGTTCTTGCCTGTTTCTTATTGAAAAGCCTGCATCCAAGATTACTCAGGACCACCTATGAAGCTGGGTAGCCTCTCCTGCCCTCATTCACCTTGGGGGAAAAAGCTCCCTTGGATCCATGATCTTCATTTTAATCTCAGATGTTTGGCAACACAGCCTTAAGGCTGTAGTGTTGTTGCCAAGACGTTCTCAAACAGCGTGTCTATTTCTTGTATCCCTGAGATTTTTACACAGAACTGGACACTGCTTGTTCTTTCTTTGGCAATAAAACTTCTACAGTGTTCTTGTGTTTGCAGAATGCAAAAAATAACACTGCAGGTAGTCCTCGATTTACGATCACAATTGAGCCCCCAAATGTCTGTTGCTAAGCGAGACATTTGTTAAGTGAGTTTTGCCCCATTTTACGACCTTTCTCGCCACACTTGTTAAGTGAATCATTGCAGTTGTTAAGTTAGTTGCCTGGCTGTTAAGTGAATCTGGCTTCCCCATTGATTTAGCTTGCAAAAGGTCATAAAAGGGGAATCACACGACCCCAGGACACTGCAACTGTCAGTTGCCAAGCATCCAAATTTTGTTCATGTGGCTGTAGGGATGCTGCAAGAGTCGTGTGAAAAATGGTCATAAGTGCCGTTATAATTTTGAATGGTCACTAAATGAATCGTTGTAAGTCAGGGACTACCTGTATTCAGTTCTCTAACAAGTAAACACTTGAAAGTAACTAGTCGGAGAAGACAGCAATCCAAGTATGCCATTTTGTGTTTTTATTATTTGTTTGAAGGAACCAACAAAAGACAACTCAACCCTTACCAAGTCAAGAGTTTCACAATGCATCCTGGATAAATTCATAATACTGAACAGCTTCTAGCCACATGCAAAGACTCTCCATAACAAGCCATCTTCTTCCAGGCCAGCTTCTTCGTCCTTCTAGCCCACACTCTTGATGTAGTAGTCAGTAGTAGTAGCTCTCCAGCAATCCAGCAGAAGTCTTCCACATCACAGTACAACTTGATTCTTTTCTAGTGGAAGTTCCTGGGAATTACATCTGCAACCTTTGCACACCAAACATCCGTTTTACCACCGAGAGACGAGAGACGGGCTCTGTTTTCTAAATCCTTTGTGTTTTCCAGTCTATTAGCCATCACAGTCTAGATAGCAATCTTCTCAATGAATCTGCTCTCCAATCAGCAACAGCAGAAATTCGTCAATCCTGAGAGTCAGGTAAAAAAAACATCTAAGAGAACTCTATTCTCTGAGCTGAAAAATCACAACAGCCTTCTCTATCTGTAAAAATAAAGAGCCTTATTCGATCACGGGATGGAACCCACCAAAATTAATCTCATTAAACCTAGTTATGTTGATCAGGGCTTCTTGGCTGGCTAGCAAGTTACAATCCACCACGATCTAAAGAGTGACACATGTATAAATAACTCAGTTGAGGAATGGCATTTTGAAAGTCAGGGATGAAATACAGTGGCATCTCCAGCATTAGCTGATTTACTCCTTCCCTTGTTGTCGTCAAACTTTCAAGCTGCCGCCCAAGAAACGTCGGCGGACACAATATTGGATTGTGCAGACTCTTGATCTGCAATGCCTTAGGCTGTGGTGAAGAAGTAAAATAGATGTACCCAAGAGGTACGAATGGATGAGCATGGAGCAGAATTCCAAATCTAGGATGTGAGGGTGTGGACACTGGCACCAAAGACCGGATTCGATGACACTCACAAGGTCAGTCTCAGAACTGACCACTCCCTACATGGAGAAGGATGATCTGGCACCCTTGAAGAATGCTTTTGAGTCCAACATGCAAGATGTGGTTGAGTTGGCAAATATGGAGCATACAATACAACCATTCTTGGATCCACAGACCTCTGCCTCCAACCTCAGGTGGATCCTGCCTGCTCCATGCAACAAAGGCATGTAGACCACAAATGGTCCACCCAACCGGGGATCTTCATGCACACCTCTAGCCTCTGGCTGTTGGGTCCTTCAGTGCAAGTCACTGTTCTGCGGCCAGGCAATTGGAGGGCTGAGTAGAGACTGGGTAGAGCAAGGACATGTGTTCAGCCCCCTGGATGGGCAGCTTGTGGCTGGCGTAGTGGTGGATGACCTCTGGGATGTTGTTGAAGGGAGGGCTGTGCTGACCCAAGACAAATTTGTTGTCCTCAGTCTGCAAGAGTTTCATGTGAAGGAACCCTTGGTTGCTCCTAGGGAGAGAGAAGATCCTGTGATCAAGATGCCAGCCATTCCCTTTTAGCAATAGCAATAGCACTTACATATACACCGCTTCACAGTGCTTTTACAGCCCTCTCTGAGCGGCTTACAGAGTCAGCCTGTTGCCCCCAGCAATCTGGGTCCTCATTTGACCGACCTCGGAAGGACAGAAGGCTGAGTCAACCTTGAGCAGGTGAGAATCGAACTGCTGGCAGTGGGCAGAGTCAGCTTGCAATGCTGCACTCTAACCACCACCACCACAGCTCTTAATAGCAAAGGAACTTAGACTTATATACCCCTTCACTTTGCTTTACAGCCCTCTCTAAGCAGTTTATAGCGTCAGCCTGTTGCCCCCAACAATCTGGGTCCTCATTTTACCAACCTCGGAAGGATGGAAGGCTGAGTCAACCTCGAGCCGGTCAGGATCAAACTGCTGGCAGTGGGCAGAGTTATCCTGCAATGCTGCATTCTAACCACTGCGTCACCACAGCTTTTAAAATTGAGATACCTCCTCTTACCGACAGGAGGAATCTTTCGCAAATGCACACTCACTTGAGGGAGAGGGAAAAGGCATTATGGCTACTTTCACTGTTCCGAACCAGGTAACTCGCTTCCCGGCAAAGTCGGAGAAGACTCTCGGCATCCACCCGACTCAAGGTCCCATGATACCACCTGCAAAGAAGAGATTCCTTTCTTTTTCCTTTCTTTTTTTAAATTTAATTTAATTTAATTAAAAAAAATTATTCAAAACTTTAAAATACAAATTTCCAAAAATAAAAATAAAAATACAAGCAAAAAAGACTCCAGCAAACAAAATGGACAAAATGTTTTTAAAAATGGCCATTAAAAAGAACAAAAACAAACAAACAAACACATATGCATATATGTATATGCAAAGAAGAGATTCCTGTATACGGGCCGGGGTCTCTCTGGGTGTGTGTGTGTGTGTGTGAGGTGGGTGGTCTCTAAATCAGCCTACTTACGCTTGGCTCTCTAGTGGCAGCGCAGGATTGACATATTCGCCAAAAGCCACCCCAGCCTCCGGGCTCAGCCAGCAGGGGGCGCTCTTTCCCTCTATGCAGGCCGGCACAGGGTTTTTCATCGTTGTTGCTGCACCTCGGAGCAGAAGCACATAATGGAATGTGAAAGGAGGAGCGGGAGTTGTGAGACGCGGCTGCAGGACCAGAGTGAAAGGCAGGATCAGGCCCCAGGGAGGGGGGGATTATGGGAGGTGGGGAATGAGATGGAGATAAAAATATAGCTGAGGATTTGGCAGAGACAGACAGGGGGTATCTGCAGTGGGATCAAGAGGATCGTTAGAATTGAAGCCCCGCCCCTTTTGGACACATCACAGGTTGGGATAGAATGGAGTGAGGAGGTGACTTTCCCAGGAGGGAGGGGCTGCATGCCAAAGGAGCGAGAGGCAACTCAGCCCAGATATTTTGTGGGAAAGAAAGTGGGTGAAGACAGCTTCTCCTCAATAGTTCCCAGAGTATACTGTAGAGGCAGATAGGAGAGTGCTCAGGCTGGCCAGATTCTGCCTATAGGTGTGGGACAATAAAGAACTCAGCTGGGTAAGAATTGCCACATCTCATTCTTGGTTTGGGGCCTGAGATACGGTGACTGAGGTGTTCTGAGACTTGAAGTCCACACACGGTAGCTGATGAATTCTGGGAGTTGGAAGTCCACAAATGATGTGATGGAATGCAGTGAGGAGGCAGATTCCCAGGAAGCAAAGGGTGCATTCCAGAGGAGGAACTCAGCCCTGATATCATGTGTGAGAGAAAGAGGGTGAAGACAGACCCTCCTCAATAGCTCCCAGAATATATTCCCAAATAGGAGAGTCTTCAGCCTGGCAAGAGTCTGTCTACAGGTGAGGAAGATTCACTGCGTGTCTCTCCTGATTTTGGGCCTGACGCTCACATGTGGGGGGGAAAAAGGAGTGTGTGTGAAGCTTTGCATAAGTGGTTACAACCAACGTGACTTTCCCCCCCCTCCTGCAAAGAGACCCCTCTGGACACAGGATGAAGCCCCAATTCTGTCTCCTGCAAATTCTGAATTTGCTCTCGGTCCCAGTTGAGCTACGCAATCTGGCAAGGCGATGTCACTCTGCTGATTGCAAATGAAAGCAGAGGAGACCAGGTCGGCAGGCAGAAATTCTGAAAGATCAAGGTGGGAAGACGAGGAGAAAAGTGGAGAAAAATTAAAAGGTCAAGGAGGTTCAGGCTAAACCTGCCCTGGATGGCCTTGGAAAGATCTGCAGGGTTCCCTGGGAGGCAGAGCTACTAAATACCACGGGAATCTGGCACAGGCAGTCCTCGACTTACGTTGTAAGTTGCGGCGGCCATTAAGTGGGTCACCAAGGTGACCACGTCTGATTTTATGATCTTTTTGCAGTGGTTGTTAAGTGAACCCGTTTTACTCCATGGGCAACCTTTGCCAGAAACCAAAAGTAAAGACTGAAAACTGACGAAAAGCACTTAGACCCACAGTCACAGAGCAGGGATATCTGCTGTTTCCAAGCATCTAAAATGCAGTCGTTTGCAGGGAGAGAGGCACAGCTGTCAGAACCCTGAAACCGGGTCATAAATAAAGCTGGGGAGGTCCGTTGTAAGTAACTCTGAATGACTGTTAAGTCACTGTTCATCAAACGAGGACTACCGATAGCTGATAGTGCAGTTGCCATTATGCCCAAAACCTACGTGCTCGGTGATACTATTTTAAAGGCTGTAACACACAAAACGCCTTTGTTCACACAACCAGCTTACTCACTATTGACTTCCAGGGGACAGGACAAAGCAGAAGAGTCCGGAGTGCCGGGACTGGCATTCTGGAGGCCCGGGGGACCATCTCTGGAGCTGGTGCTTTGGAGAAGCAGGTGTTTCTCGGGTTCGGACAGGTGAGTTGAACCATCCAGCTGTCCAACTGGCGGAGGCCACGGCAGGTCCTTGATGCCTTCCATCTCCACTGGGAGAGCCATCAGGAGAGAAGAGAAAAATTTGAGGAGGGGGCGGGGGGGCTGGCTGGCTGAAGATGTTCAGAGAGCAGGAGGAGATCACCAGGGGTAGGTAGCCTAGTGACCATGGGTGGGAGAAGACCGGGTTGAGTCCAGTTCTCAGGGCTTCTCCCACTCAAGATGATGGGAAAGAAAGGTGGAGAGAATCAGCTGCGGATTCTGTAGACTGCGGGCAAGTATCTTGCAAAGGGGGTGGGGGGAGAGGGCTTCAGGAGGGAATGAACAAATTGATGGAAGGGGTTTGGCCTCCATTGTATTCCTGCTCTGATTTACACCGAAGCCGAGCTGCCTCATGAGAGGGAGGGAGGGGACGAGGGGGACGAGGAGGAGGAAGAGGAGGAGGAGGAGGAGGAGGAAGAGAAAGAGGAACAGAGGAAAAGAAGGGGGAGGAGGAAAGAGCCGGAGAAGGGACTTGGCATCTATCCTTCTCCCGGGTCTTCAGGGCACAATCTAATGGTGGAGCATCTTATCCAGGCTCACCAGCGAAGACTCTGGAGATCCGCTCTTTCTTCCACTCCCACGGCTGGTCATACTCCTCTGGAGGCCTCTCATCCTCTTCTGGCAACCACGAGTAGCGACAGGAGACAGCAGGCTGGGAAGAAGTCTGGACCTCTGGAGCCGCTTCATTCTCAGGGGCTTCGTAAGGCGTGTCATACAGGTGGAGAGGCTTCTGAGTGGCCAGTCCCTCCTTGGACCCATCCTTCTGAATCTCTAGGTCGCAAAGAGGAAAAGAGGGTTGTACATGCAGCACAACACCAACTCTCACCTTGGAAGAACATTCGGAGGAGGAGGAGGAGGAGGAGGAGGAGGAGGAGGAGGAGGAGGAAAAAGAAGGAGAAGGGGAAAGAGGAAGAGGACTAGGACTGTGGGGTCCTTGGTGGTCTCTGAGCTTGATTGTTTTCTTACAGATTTTTCATTACTCAACTAGATAACAGCATCTGTCCGCTGATAATATTACCTACCTGCGTCATGAAATCTCTGCAAGGACACACTAAGGACCCCACAGTCCTCCTTTACCGAGCAGGGTCACGAAACGCCTGCAAGCAAGCAACCAAGCTCCGAGAGCACCAAGGACCCCACAGTTCAACCCTGAGCTACCAATACCAATATATCCTCTCCAGTGGCGTAGCGTGGGGGGTGCAGGGGGGGCCGGCCGCACCGGGCGCAACATCTGGGGGGGCGCGCTCGCACTGAGCTGCTCAGGGAGCCCCAAGGGCTGCACAGAGTCGGCTTGGCTCCGCTCTCGAGCTGCTCTTTCTTGCAAAGCGAAACGAGTCCGGCAGGTGAGATGGGCGGCCACATAAACTGAATAAAATAAATAGAAGCGCCCAACTCTCCGCCCAGGCTCAGGCCAACCGCAAGCGCCCCGCAGGCGCCCCGGCAGGCTTGGCCGAGCGAAGACGGACCCGCCGGCCGGCTGGCCTAGCTTCGTGCGCATGCGTGGCTTTATTTAGCGGGGCTCACGTGCGAGCTTGAATGCAGCGGCTCTTGCAGGTCGGAGCCCCGCTCAGCCGCCCTCGAGAGGGACCCGGAAGCATCCTGCATGCGCGCGACTCTTCTTGGAAAGTCTACGCCGCTGCGGGGCGCGTCTTTTCGGCGGTGCCATGACGTCACCGGGTTAGGGGGCGCAAATTGCCCCGGGTGCTGACAACCCATGCTACGCCACTGATCCTCTCCTATCCGTTGAACGCTTCCCTTACCAGCCAGCAGTTTCTGAGCTTCGAACGGTTCCATGTAGCCTTCATTTTTATCCCTCTGCTGCTCCTGCACTTGACTGTGAGTTTCTTCCCTCATGTCGAATGGATCTGAGTACTCCTGCAGAAGGGTTATCTACAAAAGGAAAGGACCCTTTAATGCAGAGGACCCCAACCTTTGGGGGCACCAGGGACCGGTTCTGTGGAGAGAGTTTTTTCCTCGGACCGGAGAACGCGTGGTTTTGTATGCTGCCTGCATCCCACAGATGGGGCTTTGCTTGTTTGTGCGGACCGGTTGCCGGCATGCCACAGCCCGTTACCTGTCCATGGACCGGGGGTTGGAGACCCCTGCTTTAATGGATCTAGCAGTAGCAGGAGAATAGCAGGAGAATGGAATTAAAATAAAAAAAAATAGCAAATTTGTGTAGGGGGCAAGGAAGAAGGACACCCACCCACCCCCCGCCAAGCCAAGATGCACCCATGTCCTTAACTCCGAAGGTCCAATTCGATTTATTTTGCCCCGGCCGTGCTGGAGGATTTTGAGAGTTAAGCGAGAAGCAAAGTCACTTGTCCACCCTTTTCATTCATCGGCAACCCAAGGAGAGATATTTTCATTTATTGCTAAAATGGAAGCAGAATCTACAGCAAGGGAGCACCTGTTTCTGCTTGTACATTCAAAAGCAAGGCCTGTACACAGGATCCTTAAAATCTACCAAACCAAAAAGATCTACAAAAACGCTAAAAGAAGGTTGCAACTCCAGGTTGTCTGTGCACATTGTGTGAACAAGAAGTGCATGTTGTGTGAACGTGAAGCGCCAGCTCATCACTTCGAGCTGCTGCAAGCAGGGGGTGTGAACCCAGCACGGGTGTTTCAAGAAAGATTTAGCACCTAAGGCCAGGGATTTTATTGTTTTTAGATAAAAGGCCCACCACTAAAGCATATAAATACAGCTCCCACGGCGGGATGCAGAAGGAGCTTTCGGCTTTTCTAAAATGCAAACAAAATAGCTAAAACCCCTGTCTTAATTGGGGGGTTATTTTTCCCACCTTCTTTTTGCCTAACTTGTTTCACTGAGCAATGCCCACATTTATTTTGCTTTCCCGAGGCGCCCTAAAAGACGCTACCCATGCATGGATTCCAGTCTACACACAGCAAACGAACACACCTTACACACGCAATCCCCTTGCCCACTTACCATCCTTTCAACCCCAACACCGGGGGGGGGGGGGGACCTAAAATACACGACAGAGAGCCCTCCCAGATGCTTTCCGACGACCAACTCCGTCGACCCTCGCCTTCAGCAGTGGCCCACGGAGGTTTGAGTCCCAAACGGGACGCAGACGCCCTCAAGCTGGGGCGTCCCGGGGCAGCCCACCCCAAAGAACCAAGGCGGTTCTGTCGCCTCCGCGGGAGAAAAGCCCCTTCCCCACGTTACCCCGGTTTCCCCTACACACACACACACACACACACACACACACACACACCCCGGGCAGGGGAAGCGCACGGCGGGGGGATCTCCAGTCCTCCTTCCTCCCCAGCCCCCCCACGTCCCCCTCCCTCCCTCCCTCCCTCCCTCCCTCTCCCGGCCGCAAGACCTGGTTCTCCTTCTGGTCCGGCGGTTCCCCCAGCCCGGGGGCTCCTTCCACCCGGACGAGCCGCCGGCGGGGCGATCGGCAGCGGCGGGGGTAGGCGGGGGGAGGCGTCGCGGAGCCTCCGCCGCGGTAGGGATCCTCGAAGTCGCGCTGGCGCTGCAGGCGGTAGGCGGCCAGCAAGTCCGGCTGCTCGGGAGCCGCCGCCGCGTAGTCCGGCTGCGGGGGCGCCGGCTTGGCGCTGCGGAAGAGAAGGCGGTCGCGGAGCCAGCGCGCCATCATGCGACCCCCCCCCGTCCCCGCCGCCGACCCCCGGCCCGGCCCGAGCGGAGCGGCGCGGCGCGGGTCTAGCCAGCCGGCGCCCCCATCCCCATCCCGGGCTCGATCGCTCCGCCGCGGAACCCCGGGCGCCAAACGGTGCGCCCTGCTCCGGCTCGCCTTCCCCGCCGATGCGTCCTTGGGTGGTCGGCCGGGCAGGAGCCCCCCCAGCCAGCCCCCCCAGCCGCGGACCCCTCCCCGCTCTTTGCCCGGCCTGGATGGTCTGCCCGAAGCGGCCGGCGCCGTCTTTAAAGCCGCATCTTCCGCCTTTTACCTCGCGCCGGCAGCCCTTCCAGATGCTGCCGGACTACAAGGCCCGGCAGACCCGGGCGGGCGGCTCTCGGTGAGGGATGACGGGAGATGTAGTTCGCAACTTCGAGGTCTTCTCGCCCCCCCCCCCTCCCCTCCCCGCGCTCAGCCTCTGCTCAAGGCAGGGCGCGCAGAAGAAGAAAGCGCGCGTGGCGATAGCCGGCGCCCCGCCAGATGTTGCAGGCGTAGCAGCGCCGTGGTGGCCGGCCATCGGCAGTGGCTGATGGAGGTTTGAGTCCCAAGCAGGTGTCCCATCTCGCTGGACTGGTCGGCCTGAGCTATCTAGGGCAGCGTTTCCCAACCTTAGGAACTTGAAGATGCGTGGACTTCAACTCCCAGAATTCCCCAGCCAGCTCTGCTGGCTGGGGAATTCTGGGAGTTGAAGTCCACGCATCTTCAAGTTCCTAAGGTTGGGAAACGCTGATCTAGGGCAAGGCGAGCCCTAAATACAATACAGCAAGGGTCTTCAAACTTGGCCCTTTTATGACTTGGGGACTTCAACTCCCAGAATTCCTCAGCCAGCGTATGCTGGCTGAGGAATTCTGGGAGTTGAAGTCCACAAGTCATAAAAGGGCCAAGTTTGAAGACCCCTGCAATACAGTAATGAACTCAATGCACTTCGTTCTCTTTAAGGGTGCGTTGGAGTAACGTGTGAGCAAGCGAGAGAGAGACGGAGACGTGTTTGGGCTCATTTGTGGCCCCTGTAGGCACGTTGATGCCAAATCCACAGGCAGATAGAGTCTACCTGATTTATCCGGAATAGTATATAGGGTCTCCTGCTTGGGGGATGGGGGTGGACTAGAAGACCTCTACGATCCCCTCTTTGTTTATTCTGTGTATTCCGAAAAATATTTTAGGCTTGCCAAGGCGTGATCGGATAGCCCTTTGTTTAAACAGGCCTGTTGATCACGTGTCCTACTTCAATTCGGGCACTACACTCCGAACTGGGAGCTCTGAGCAGACGTCACTTATGAAAAAAGACACGCGTGTTCACTCAAAACGTGGTCTGAGTAAAACCTGCGTGCCTTTTTTCACAAGTGACGTTAGGCCGGGGAACTCGGTCCTTGGCGGTTGCTTAGTTTTCATTGATAACAGTTTGGCGTGTTGCAGGAACTCAGCCAATTGCAGTCGGCTCAGGGCTTGGTGCAACGTGTGAACGCAGCCTGTTTCAGGAAGCAGGTTTCCCCACAGTGGGGCACAATGAATTCGCGTGATTAAAAACCCCGCTCGGTTTTTCTTACCCCCCACCCCCACCCCCTTGGTCATCTCCCTAGGGTATACTACACAATTAAACCAACATCTTTTAATTATAAGCATTCTAAGAGTTCATTGGCCTTAAATGGGTGAAATAATCTTAAAAGCAGCAAAATGCACACCTCCTGGGCAACAAAAACGAAAATGCAGCCTAGGGTGCTCCAGCAAGCTTACAACGACACCTCCTGCAAATGCACCCAAAATGCACATTCAGAAGCACATTCACTCCGAATCTAGAACCGGATTCCAGCTTGGACCGCCGAGCCCGCTTTCCATCTCGACCCTGGTGACTTGAATTTTGCAGGAGCCCTTCGCTTTTCCATTACTTCCGAATAATTCTTAAAAGCACAGGGGAGCTTGCTTGTCGTTAAATGTCGGAAATGCGAATTTAGAAAGCGGAAAAAGACAAAAGAAAAAGAAAAAAAGTAAAAAAAAAACCCGCACCATTGCCGTGACTCGGATTCGAACCGAGGTTGCTGCGGCCACAACGCAGAGTACTAACCACTATACGATCACGGCGAGCCACCCAGGCGCTGGGGAAAGAGCTCGGCAACCACCTCCTTCATTTCTACATTCACTGACGTCATGGCGTCTTCGAGTGGGGATTCGTGCCTGTCTCGCACAGCGCCACCTTTGGTGAATAGGCTGAAGAACAGGATGGAAGGAACTAACTAGCCTTTAAATGACTTGCAGAGGCTGGCAATGGCTTTTAGACAGGAGTGCAGAGTCCCGAAGCACTGCTTATGGAGGCTTTCCATCCCTATAATGATATATTTTTTTCCTCTGCATCCTTCAGAATTTTGCCTGCCTAGCTTTGCATTTGGCTGCCACAAAGAAGACAGGGTCAACTATCCTCCAAAGCACCTGAAGGCTGGACAAGAAGCAATGGATGGAAACTAATCAAGGAGAGAAGCAACCTAGAAGTAAGGAGAGATTTCCAGACAGTGAGAAGTTGAGAACAATTAACCAGTGGAACATCTTGCCTCCAGAAGTTGTGGCTGCTCCATTACTGGAGGCTTTTAGGACGAGATTAGACAACCACTTGTCCAGAATGATATACTGGTAGGGTCTCCTGCTTGGGCAGGAGATTGGATTTGAAGTGGTCGTAAGTTGAGAACTACCTGTACTGATGTGAAGGAAATGTACAAGGCTGAGTTGTGAGATTGACTAAGAAACCTTGTAACTGGGTGGCACCCAAGCGTAAAGTCTACCAGACAATCATGGCACGTAAAATCAACCCTAGTGGAACTGCTGGGTTTATACTGCAGAGATCTTCTTATCTCCACTGTCCAAAGTTGATAGTTATGCAGTTGGAATCTACAATGTGCAAATCAAATTCCCCAAGGAAGTTTTTCTGCATTGCATTCTCCTTGAGTGAATATCTCAAAGTGTAAAGGTCATTCTTCTGCTTCTGATTACGTGTTCGTGTTGGTCCTGATCATCTTCTTGAATGCCCTTTGATGCTAATAGCTAGAACCAAGTAATATTTTTGCAAGCCGACGTGCAATTTTTGTTCATTCATAGGATCTGGCGTTCATTTGTCATGCCACAGCCTCCCAGAACAAGCCTGACAAATATTAGGTATGAATACTAATAAAAGTATGACTCATCATAGAAGAATAGAATAGAATAGAATAGAATAGAATAGAATAGAATAGAATAGAATAGAATAGAATAGAATAGAATAGAATAGAATAGAATAGAATAGAATAGAATTACAAAACAGAATAAAATAGAATAGAAAGAGAATGAACAGAACAGAATAGAATAGAATTACAAAATAGAATAGAATTACAAAATAGAATAAAATAGAATAGAATAGAATAGAGAAAGAATAGAATAGAATAGAATAGAATAGAATAGAATAGAATAGAATAGAATCAGAAACAGAAACAGAAACAGAAACAGAAACAGAAACAGAAACTTTATTTATATTAAATCCACTTAATACAATCCACTTCTGGGTGCTCCAACATTGGAGGTTTTAAAGAAGAGATTGGACAGTCATTTGTCTGAAAGGGTATAGTGACTTAGGCTTGAGCGGGGGTGGGGGGGGTGGACTAGAAGACCTCCAAGTTCCTTTCCAACTAAGTTATTCTGTTCACTTCTGTTCCGGTGACATTTTTCTTTGTTTCCCTAATGACTTAGTTCCTTCTTAACTATCCCCCTTTCTTATCTGTCTCTTGAAGGGATCTTGTAGACTAGACTTCTCTCCTCCGGGCTTACTGTACGTGTATGCTTCATCTGGAGGTATGGCAATTTCAACCTAGTCTCACAAGAGCTCCCCCCCCCAAAAAAAAGTTTGTGAATGAATTGCCCATTGTTGAAGATTCATTCTGAGCTTTCCTGGCCTTTAATCTACCGCAGGCGAGTTTATTTGCCCTTCTGGTTATTTTCAAGCTATCCGAGAGTTGCACTGTTTAATGTGTAACTATCATCAGAGCAACACCAAGGTTGTTGATGAACCATCAGCATGTTTTACACTGCCAGGAGTACAATAGGGCACGCAGCTGTCCTGCTGAGCACACGGTCTAAAATTAGGGCATTGTAGTGGGCTACAGGGTTTTCAGTTTGTTTGTTTTTAAGGCGATCCAGGCATTGCAAGAACTACCGGAATTCCACTTTATTGTTGTAGGTTATAATAAGAGGATCTCGAAAGCCTGATAAAGTCTACTTCTATTCCTTCTTCTGCTGAATAAAATCAAGGCAGGGTTATTATTATTTTTTCATGCTTTCCATTTTTCCAGCACTGAATGAACTTTTCTTTTCCTTTAACTGCTCCTGCATAGACGGGAGATCTTGAAAGGAAAAGATCGAGATGATTTTTTGCATTACACTGAAGGCTCTGCCTAAAATATGACTTGAAGAAGCTAGAGAGAGCTAAAATGTTGAAACCCATTCTAGCCCTTCTCTGCTCTTGACCCCTAGCTCAGTGATGGCGAACCTTCTAGAGACCGAGTGCCCAAACCACAACCCAAAACCCACTTATTTATCACAAAGTGCCAGAGCTGCATCAGCATTGTGGTGGCCTGGGGGGGGGAGGACATTGGATGGGCCTGGCTGCAGGGGTCACGTCAGACTGAGTGGGCTTGGCTGGGGTGGGTGTGGCCACCTTGATGTTGCTCGTGGAGGGGATGCCTGTGGAGGCTGGGCAGGATTGGGGAAGATCCGGGGGGGGGGGTTCTGGTGGGTGGGGCGGTGGGCAGGAGGCTTGTCCTGTGGGGAGAGGCAGGGGGTAGGGCAGGGGTGCCATTGCTGCAGAGCAAGGTGAGGCAGGGGCAGCTTCTGCCTGATGCCATCAGCCCCTGCACACAGAGGCCAGCAAGCGCATGGGGGCATGCTCTACCACCTCTGTTCGAGCTTCCTAGCCAGCTGCTTCGCCTCTGTTGTGCTGGGTGGGGCTGCTGCTCCGGGTGCCAGTGGCGGCCTAATGGACCTGCGTGAGCTGGCAGCGGTGGCAGCAGGTGTGCCCAGAGAGAGGGCTCTGAGTGCCGCCTCTGGCACGCGTGCCATCGGTTCGCCATCACTGCCCTAGCTTGAATGTATCATTGGCATTTTGCTCTAGATAGTCTTCTCCATTTCTACCTGCTCTTTATTTAAGGAGTAGGGTCCCTTTGCTGTCTATCTGAGGGACATCAAAAATCTGTGGTCCTCAGGAGGACTAACAAGTCTCCAGCAAGCCCTCCGGGAGATCTTTTTTGTGCAATCTACTAAATCCTCACCGCCCCTTCCTTGTCGTTGTTGGAGAATGGATTTTGACTTTGACCGGATTGGGATCTTTCTTCTCAGTTCCCAGGAGGAAAAAAAAATGAAGTTCTTCCTGGAAACAGGTAGGTAGAAATATCGGAATGCTGCAACACAAGGAAACTCGCAGGCGTGGGAGAATGCGGAGGAGTAGGGCTTTTATGGGCTAATTAATTCTATCTCCAGGTCTTTGGACTATGCAGTTAATTGATTACTGATTTATGATCTGGTCTTTTAAGATTTAAGTGGTAAGAAAAAGGCTTCTTCTTCGTTCTGAGGGTAAGTTGGGCAGAGATTGATTTTGCTGTGAATTATTGATCAGGTAGTGACAATGGATATGGGTAGAGTTACTGTCAACATTGGGAAGAGAATTAGAAGAGGGATTGAGAGACAAGGGGTTCTCCTAGAGGAAGGATCCAGAGAGCAAAACGGTGGTGGTTCGTTTGTGATCTGCTGCTATCTGCAGATGTGAAAGGAAACCCCGTAGAAGAAATCACAGTGCATCTTGTTGGTTGAGCATAAGACCTGCACTTTGGTGATAGCAAAGGCCCAACCAATTTGACATCCCATACGCTCGGTTGAAATAGTGAGTGTCAAGTAATTGATTAACTCATCAGCTTTGTGTCCCCTGCAGATCTTTGTGGCCCATTGACAGACGCACTCTACCTGGAACTAGGATTATAAGATTGAAGTGCTTGGGGGAGGGAGGTTGGGAAGAACAGGGGTGTGACTGTGGCTGCTCTGACAACAGGAAGATGCTCCAGGGTGCAACTTGCCAAGCTGACAGTGGACCTTTTTCTTCCAGAACACACCAAGGCGGAGATAACAGCTTCAGAACCACAAGACAATGGACGAAGACAAGGTTTCAGCTAAAAACGGTGATACGGGCTTGGCAAACCCAGTATTTGAGGATACAGTAAGTTTTCCTCCCTCTCCTTAGCTTTGTCCTCTGCCCTTTTCTCAAAGATGGTAATCGTGTCTGTGTTTTTTGTCAGGAATCAGAGACAAATGGAAAGGAAGCACCATCTCTTGAGATTTCGGAAGAAAACCCTGTGCAGAAGAGTCATTTTGGGAGGTACTAAATATGGATGGCCAAGGAAATGTGGGGATGTTGTTTCAGCTGGACAGTCAATTGTTGTTTAAAATTATAAGATCCCCAGATTTTTCCCTTCTTAGAACTGCTGTTTTGTGTAATCCTCTGTAAACACTTGAGGGCAGCCTTAATCTGAGATCCTAGTTTGTCTTTTCATCCCAACTCTTGCAAGGAGGAAAGAACAATTGGATATATTGTCTGTTATTATTACTATCGATTATATGCTGCTCCATTTCCAGAAACTCTGAGCAGTTTATTGTACTAATGTAGTGAGATATAAAAAAGAAGAATGAAGTAATGGAATTAATCAAGCTGATGTGGTTCCATATGGAAAGACCCTGATTTTACTCATCCTTAAAGGCCTTTTGGGAAAGCCATGCTTAATGGCTCTCCAAATATGTTACAATGATGGGTTGAACCAGATCTTTGGAGGTTAAGCTATTAACACCAGGGGTCTTCAAACTTGGCAACTTGTGGACTTGTGGACTTCAACTCGCAGAATTCCTGGCTTGCCAAGTTTGGAGACCCTTGTAATTACACAGTAGGGACATTGCTGGTAAGGGCTGATATAGATGGCATTCACTGGTGATGGGATCTTTAGCTACCTGTCTCATCAAGATCTAAACAAGTCAAACAGATTCAGCTTGCAGAACACAGTCACTGAAACATGCAGGCAATCTAATCTAATCATCATAAATACCTAAAATGGGGCTCAACAAAATTACGTATAAGATCCCTTCTAGATGTTCTGTAATGTTGGTTTTCTTGACTGGCCTTTCAGCAGGTTCAAGAATGTGGCTCAGCCTTTCTCTAAAGCAAAGAGTTTTTGCAAGACTCATCGCAAATTATTCCACAAGGTCTTTTTAGCCATCTTATGTGCAGGTAAGTCTGTTACTCTCAGGTTGCCAGTGGTGATCACGTGACCCCAGGAAGCTGCAACTGTTAAAAACACGTCAGTTGCCAGACGCCTGAATTTTGATGACATGACCGTGAAGAGGCAAGTGTAAGGATCACTTGTAAGTCACTATTTTTTCCAGTGGCAGTGTACTTTTGAATGGTCACTAAATGAATGCTATAAATAGAGGACTACCTGTATTCCAGCTGGTGCTGGAACTTCTGCCCCAGACCTTTGAGAATGGCATCGGTCTAAATGAACAGTATGGACCAGCTGAACCCTAGTTGTGGTGGTTTCTGATGACTTGACACCCTGGGCTGTTCAATACTTTGATGTTTTGAGGTTCAATGCCTTCAGCCTTGTTGGCACAGTGGTTAAAGTAGAGTATTGCAGGCTAACTCTGCCCACAGCCAGGAGTTTGATCCTGACAGCCTTCCATCCTTCTGAGGTCGATAAAATGAGGACCCAGATTGTTGGGAGCAAGAGGCTGACTCTGTAAACCACCTAGAGAGGGTTGTAAAGCAGTGTGAACCAGTATATACAGTAAGTCTAAGGGCTATTGTTATTGCTCTATCTATCTATCTATCTATCTATCTATCTATCTATCTATCTATCTATCTATCTATCTATCTATCTATCTATCTATCTATCTACCTATCTACCTATCTACCTATCTACCTATCTACCTATCTACCTATCTATCTATCTATCTATCTATCTATCTATCTATCTATCTATCTATCTAGTGGCACAGTGGTTAGAATGCAGCATTGTAGGCAAACTCTGCCCACTGCCAGGAGTTCGATCCTAACCGGCTCAAGGTGGACTCAGCCTTCCATCCTTCCGAGGTCGGTAAAATGAGGACCCAGATTGTTGAGGGGCAATAGGCTGACTCTGTAAACTGCCTAGACAGGGCTATAAAGCAGGGTGAAGCGGTATATAAGTGCTGATTGCTATTGCTATTCTCATTTTAGGCTACCTGGCCTACTTCATTGCTGCTTGTTATTTGGACTACCAACGAGCCTTGGCGCTGATCATTCTAACAAGCCTGGCCCTGGCTTTCCTAGCTTATAGTATAGTCAAAAAATATTTGGGAGCCAAGATTATCCAGATGTTCAGCTCTTGCAGGAAATGCTGTCAGAAGGCCTGGCCGTGGCTGAAATGGTAAGGGGCTGATCTGCTGGACAGGTCAGTTTTAAGGTCAGGGGCTTTTTATAATAATAATAATAATAATAATAATAATAATAATAATAATAATAATAATAATAATAATAATAATAATAAGAATAAGAATAATAATAATAATAATAATAAGAAGAAGAAGAAGAAGAAGAAGAAGAAGTAGTAGTAGTAGTAGTAGTAGTAGTAGTTGGAAGGGACCTTGGAGGTCATCTAGTCCAACCCCCTGCTCAGGCAGGAAACCTTATACCATTTCAGGCGAATGGCTATCCAGTCTCTTCTTAAAAACTTCCAGTGTCGGAGCATTCACCACTTCTGGAGGCAGGTTGTTCCACTGGTTAGTTGTTCTAACTGTCAGGAAGTTTCTCCTTAGTTCTAGGTTGCTTCTCTCCTTGACTAGTTTCCCTCCGTTGCTTCTTGTTCTGCCTTCATAAGGCGCTTTGGAGAATAGCTTGACTCCCTCTTCTTTGGGGCAGCCCCTGAGATATTGGAACACTGCTATCATGTCACCCCTCACCCTTCTCTTCATTAAACTACACATAACCAATTCCAGCAACCGTTCCTTCTATGTTTTAGCCTCCAGTCCCCTGGTCATCTTTGTTGCTCTTCTCTGTACTCTTTCTAGAGTCTCGACATCTTTTTTACATCGTGGTGACCAAAACTGGATGCAGTATTCCAGGTGTGCCCTTACCAAGGCATTGTAAAGTGGTATTAGTACTTCACGTGATCTTGATTCTATCCCTCTGTTAATGCAGCCTAGCACTGTGTTGGCTTTTTTGGCAGCTGCAGCACACTGCTGGCTCATATTTTGCAAGAAGCCATGGAGAATCAGTCTCCACTCTGCTCTTTTAGATATTAGATTGTCATTTTTTAAGAGTGTTGAGTTGGTGGTTAGATTAGGCGACCTTAAAGGTGATTTTTCAGTCTATGAATCTATGATCATGGAGGAATAAAGACAATACAAAACCGTGCAATGCGATACAGTGAAAGAAATAACCCAAGTGATGGAACGTAAACAGAATACAGTGGACCAAAAAAAGGCTAAAAATGGATTGTGCCCTAGGATCCTCAGCCAGGTAAGTAAAATATAAATATTCTTGTAGTCCAGAATATAAATATCAATATTCTGGAAAATAAGATGGGATAAATTAAGTATTGCAAGCCTGATGCCCCAGTAAAGAAGGACTTTTCTTATATCCCAAATCTTTTGTTCCCCCACCCCTTTTTTTCCACTCACAGGTTTATCTTGAATGTATATTTAATAAATGGTTTATCACGGACGAATGTTTAATCAAGTACCTATTAATGTGCCTCCTCTGTAATTCTCTAGGGTTTTGTGTGCCATTTTTCTGATTGCTTTGATCACATGGTTGGTTCTGGACGTGTCCCAAAGGAAAGAGCAACTGGTCTCATTGGGAGGTTACTGCGTACTGGTGTTCTTGTTATTTCTCTTCTCCAAGCATCACATGGCTGTAAGGACCGTGGTTTTCTTTAGCTTACAATCTTCAATCTAACCAAGATTCAGTATAACAGGCTGTCTTTTGCTGCTGCTTCCCCCCCCCACTCTACCTCCACTCTCACTTTTCAGAGCAGTCTATAAACGATGTTGGCTTAGGTCAGGGATAGGGAACCTTGGCTCTTTTGTGACTTGTGGACTTCAATGCCCAGAATTCCTGAACCAGCAATGCTGACTCAGGAATTCTGGGAGTTGAAATCCACAAGTCATAAAAGAGCCAAGGTTCCCTACCCCTGGCTTAGGTAGAAGTCATTTGTGCATTGACGACACCCAACCGTTCCTCTGGAACTTGGTTCAATCTGCAGCCTTAGGAGAGTCTGAGTTAAGGTGATGCTGAGCACTGCTTGATTTTTTTCCAATTTTTGGCCTCTTTGGCTACTGAATGTCCATGGAGATCCTTAGTCATCCAGGTCATGGTTGTCCCAAGGGTGCTTTTCCAAAAGGCAACTGGACTTTGTTTTTCCTTAAAGACCTTTCGCTTCTCATCCAAGAAGCTTCTTCAGTTCTGACATGAGTCCAAGAAGCTTCTTGGATGAGAAGCGAAAGCTCTTCAAGGAAAAACAAAACCCATTTGCCTTTTGGAAAAGCACCATTGGGAATTTGGCTACCAAGTTGTAAAGATCAACGAGGCTGAACCCCAAGGCTTCCATCTCTCCAGTGTGCAAACCTGCTGTCTCTCATGGGTCTAGATGTTCACAAAATGTCCTGGATTGCAGGTATCCTGGAGGGCTGTTTTCTGGGGCCTCGGTCTACAGTTTGTCCTTGGAATCTTCATTATCCGAACTGAACCTGGATTTCAAGCTTTCCAATGGCTGGGCAATCAGATTCAGGTATGGTATAGTAGTTGTCAACGTCTGGCTGGCGTACTCGATATTGAAGAAACTCTACAGTCTTGAGGTGCCATAAGAGATCATCTTTATTGAATACACATTCTGGCACTGAAGAAGCAAAATCAACTCTAGTTTTCCCATGCAAAAATCTAATTAGTTAACAATAGCTTTTCATAACCACCCGCCCACCAGGTGTTCAACCTGTCCAATTACATCCCTTTGGTTTGTTATGGGAAAGGTCTATTTCTCTGTCAGACACCTGCTTTTGTGACCTTAGGTCTCATGGTCCATGGACGGCTTCTTGAAACTTCTGTTTCTTCCCTAGGCTCTCCCTCACCAGCACCACCACCCCATTTGTATGGCAAGTTGAGTAGCAACAGAGGTTAGCAAGCATCTTAGCAATTCAACCTTGACAGTAGTGTTTGAAGATGTTATATCCCATGTTCCTCAGGGACAAAATCCCACCTTTCAAGTCTCATGTCCAGTGGCTTCAGTTCAGAAAGGTCCCATTTGAACCATTAGCCAAATCAACCGGAACAAGACAATGCCCAGCTTATGATGACAAGATCTAGTGAGGAAGGAGAAGACGTAGATAGGTTCTTGAGCAACAGGGATAACGGCTTTGGGTGATTATCGTAATTATCACTGAATTTGACTTTAAGCTTCTGTAGATCAAAAAGCTGCTCAAATTATTAGGGATCCTTCATGTTGAATCATAGGTGTGCCGTAATTTTTTTTTTTAAAAAACGAACCTGACTCTATTTTGGAATGTTCCTTCTAATATTTTTTCCCTTTCAGATATTCCTTAACTATACCACCGCTGGATCCAGCTTTGTCTTTGGGGAGAAACTGATCCAAGAAAGTTTTGCCTTTCAGGTGAATTTAGATAAATATATTCTCCCTCTTCAAGCCATATGACCTGTATGCAAGCACTACAACAGAGGGCTGTGATCCTTACATCCAATTAGTCATTATTAATCTTATTGGCTAGGGATGTGGTGGCTCAGTGGGTTAGGACGCTGAGCTTGTCAATAAGAAGGTCGGCAGTTTGGCGGGTCGAATCCCGAGTGCCGCGTAACAGAGTGAGCACTTGTTACTCGTCCCAGCTTCTGCCAACCTGGCAGTTCGAAAGCACGTAAAAATGCAAGTAGAAAAATAGGGACCACTACGGTGGGAAGGTAACAGCGTTCCGTGCGCCTTTGGTGTCTAGTCATACTGGCCACATGACCACGGAGATGTCCTCGGACAAGCGCTGGCTCTTCGGCTTTGAAATGGAGATGAGCACCAGCCCCTAGAGTTGGAAACGACTAGCACGCCTGTGCGGGGGAACCTTCACCTTCACCTTTTTAAACTTATTGGCTAGGGTTGACAGGAGCTGTCATTTAGCAACATCTGGAGAGCGGCAGATGCCCTGTTTTAAAAATGCACACTGTTCTGATCTGTCTCCAGGCTTTGCCCATTGTTGTCTTCTTCAGCTGTGTGATGTCCATCCTCTACTACCTGGGAGTCATGCAGTTTATCATCCTGAAGGTAAGGCTGAGTTTTAGGATTTCAGAAGTCAGCTTATAATTTCCCTAATGGAGCTAAACAGCATATTGATCATGACATACATCTGCTCATAAGGCACCTGGACAGGTCAAGATACATTATAAGGAAACCAAAGAGAGTAATATTACTTCTTCCACTACTGGGAAGTGCTAATGCAAGGGACACAACATGATAGTTTACAAGGAAGGGGTGTGTGATGCTGTTGTGATGAAGTAGGCAGTGCAAAACAAAAGTGTGACTTTGCTGAGGCAACAAGGGTATCAGAGATTGAAGAAGGGAGAAAAACATGGAAGATGCTATCTCAAAATGCATCAAGGAATCTTTGTGGATGAGTGGAAAGCACCACGAGATGGGGGCAACACAGGCAGAAGGGTTAATTCTATTGACTGTGACATCTGTGCTGTCTGTGGACTTCATTCCAAGTCAGACCCCACTGCTCCATCTAGGTCATTGTCTAGAGACTGACCTTCTGGAAGGAGCTCTTCAGGATTTCAAATCCCTCAATCCTACCGAGATGGATCAGACTTTGGATTTAAGGTTTGCTGGGAGGCAAAGCATATGCTTGCCGCTGAGCTATGGTCCCATAGCTAAGGATGTGTCATTGCTGCCAGATTGGCAAATGAATCAGCAAGAGATTAAATCTAGGATATTCTGAACAATGACCCATAGGCTGCCAGTGTCCTCCAACTCACACTCTCCAACCTTTTCTTCTAACAGTTGTCCTGGCTCCTGCAAATCACAATGGGCACAGCAGCCACTGAATCCCTGAGTGTGGTGGGGAATATATTTGTGGGGATGGTAAGTGGTAAGTGTTCTTGACTTCCTCCATGGATGTCCTTGGTCAAGTCAACTTTCCCTTCTCTGAACAAGAGAGGGAACCAACTTCCATTCTGATTTCTTTCTGATTTGGAAAAAAACTGCTGGGAAAGGGGGTACATACTTTTGAGTGCATTTCTCTGAAAACACGCATCTTTCCCTTCCTCCCCCCGCTTCAATATAACATTTCTTGAGTTTATTATGCATTGCAGCATTTAAAGAAATGCAGACTTCAGATCTAGCTAACATTTGGATTACCTTTTGATTCTGAAGCGCAAAAACTAGGGAGGCGTGCATTCGGATGAATTACTCTTTCTTTTTTTCATGTGAAACAATCACAAATCTGGACACTCTCTCTTTCTCGTTGCATACCCCAGAACTGAGTATTTTGTTTAAGCAAAACATCAAATCATGCTATGTCCTTCTTGTTTCTGAGGAACAGAATTCTGAGAGATATCTCTGGGGACTACAGATGTCTTGGTAAAACGCTACTATTGGATTTTATCTTTTGTCCTCCAGACCGAAGCCCCACTGCTCATCCGCCCCTACCTGGGGGACATGACACATTCAGAAGTCCATGCTGTAATGACAGGTGGCTTTGCCACCATTGCTGGTAGTGTGATGGGTGCATACATTTCATTTGGGGTGAGTCTGGTGATGATGTTGTCCATTCAGTTGTGTCTGACTCTTGGCGATTCTATGGACCAAGTCTCTCCACGTCTTCTGATCTGGCACGACTTCTTTCAGTTGTTTTATGTTCTGGCTGATGCCAACTTTGATGGTGGGGGTGAGTTTACTGTACAAGAAAATAAATATCAACAGCGGTGTCTGCACAGCATCATTTTCTGTTGCGCAGATGATATGGAATCATCCATGGCAGATTACAAATGCGTTCATGATTCCTGAACCAGGATATTTGATGGCCTATGAGTACATTATTGGGACATTCCTTGGGCCTTTCCTAAGTGTAGACCTTGGGGTAAATTTCATTTAATCAGATGAAGGTTGTCTAGAAAAGGGATTTGATCGGGCTACATGGGAACTGGAGGAACATCTAAAAGACATGGACTGGAGTAAACCATTTTTTGACAAAGGCAATCTGCTTGGACTATTTCTGCAATTCAGTGTAAAGCTGAATCTTATTTTATTGTAATTATAATCTGGCCTTTGGTCTGAGTTGTTTTATCGGGGGAGGGGAATATTGTAGTAAAAGGCCATCTCGTGATGTGTGACTTGGTATTATCAGTATCATATTCCAATAAACTGTAGAAGCCCGGGCAAAATGTTCTGTATTTCCCAGTAAGCTAATCGCCTTTTGATTAGAAAGCTGATTGGAAGACTGAGCATATAATTATTTACATCGTACTTTTTTTTTAACTGCCTGGAAAACATTTAAATTACTGTTGGGAAAGAGAAAGAATCCACAAAATGCCAGCGTTAATACTGGTGGATTAAAGAACGCCATATTTGGATTAAAGAACACCATATTTGGATTAAAGAACACCATATTTGCCAACTCTTCAGTGGCAATTTGTAATTCTTCTTGCAGATTGATGCCTCCGCGTTGATCGCAGCTTCAGTGATGGCGGCACCTTCTGCTTTAGCTATGGCCAAACTTGTCTACCCAGAAGTGGAAACGTCCAAATTCCAAAGCCGCGAAGGCATCAAAATTGCCTGCGGGTGAGAGCAGCTAAAATCCACGCGATTCCCACGGCTTGCGGAAGGATCTGGGAAGTAGGTTTCAAGGAGAAAGTGGAGAAAGGAGAGGAGAAGACCAAGGTGGCAAGCACAGCTGGGGAGGGGGGGAGAGATTGGAGAGATACAAAGTGAAGACGTTGTGGCTCCAACTCCCCAACTGTTTTTATCTGGACAGGCGGGAGGGCCATTGTCCAGGTCCCGCCAATTAAAGAATGTCATCTAGCAAGACCTCTTTGTCCCAGTGCCTGCCTTTTGAAACTCCATCGCCTCCGGGTGGGATTAGATTGGCCCTAACCCTGTTCAGCGTGCTTTTCTCAGCATGTATCTCAGTTGTCTAGGAAGATATGGGCAACAAATTTAAGGAGGGAGGGAAGGAGCGAGGGAGGAAACAGAGAGAGGGATGGAAGATAGGAAGGAAAAAAGAAGGAACAAAGATGGAGAGAGAAGGGAGGGAAGAAAGGAAGATGGAGAGAGAAGGAAGGAAGGTAGGTAGGAAGGTAGGTAGGTAGGAAGGGAGGGAGGGAGGGAGGAAGGTGGAAAGAGAAGGGGGAGGAAGATGAGGGAAAAGGAAGGAAGGAAGGAAGGAAGGGGGGAGGGAGGGAGGGAGGAAGGAAGGAAGGAAGGAAGAAAGAAAGAAAAGGGAGGGAGGAAGATGGGGAAAGGAAGGAAGGGAGGGGGGAGGGAGGGAGGGAGGGAGGAAGGAAGGAAGGAAGGAAGGAAGGAAGGAAGGAAGGAAGGAAGGAAGGAAGGAAGGTAGGTAGGTAGGTTCTGGATCATCTCTCCATTTCCTTCTTTCTTTGTACAATCCTGCAGGGAGGAAAAGAATATTCTGGAAGCTGCTGGCAACGGTGCCTCTGTCTCTGTGGGGCTGGTGGCCAACATTGCAGCCAACCTCATCGCCTTCCTGGCTGTGCTGGCATTCATCAATGCTGCCCTCAGTTGGCTAGGAGGGATGGTCAACTTGCCCCAACTCTCCTTCCAGGTATCTCCCATGAAACACCCAAGCTGATTATGACAGGATGGTGAAAACATCAAGAGGCACGAGAAGTCGGCTAGCTAAATTATCGGGATGTGATATCCCCAGCCTGACCAGAACCACCTCTGGTAGAAGAAGGCCACTTTGTGTCTTCTACTAGTTCTGGGTTTCTACACCCAACTGCTATTTGAGCGTGCTCCCTAGTAACTATGAAATTGGCAAGTATCAAATGTACCCTGATTTAAGGCATGCACTTGGCCCAGTTTTCAACCATCATTTGTTTCAGCAGCTAGTACAAGAAGAGAATGCAAAAACTGTGTCCCACACTCACAATCTCCTGGTGTCTAATGGTCAAAAACGATTGCATTGTGCAACTCTAATACTTCAACTAGTTCTTTGTCGAATTTAGCAAAGGGGAGGGGGAGGGAGCTCAGGAGCAGAAGGGCCAATGGATGTGCAGAGAGGAAACCATGGCAGGTGCCAGACATTTATTGGGTGTCAAAATATGGCAAGAGACCAGTCGTGATCAGTTAGTTGAGCACTTTACTTACAAAGCTTTTAGAAGAATCGCCTTCTGTCTTTCAGCTGATCTGCTCCTACGTCCTGATGCCTTTAGCCTTCTTGTTAGGGGTGAGCTGGGAAGATGCTTCCCTGGTTGCTGAGATGGTGGGAATCAAGTTCTTCTTGAATGAATTTGTGGCCTACCAGCAATTGTCAACATACAAAAACAATCGCCTGACAGGTCTGCCCGAGTGGGATGGTTCTCAAAAGCAGTGGATTTCGGTAAGTACCCTGGTCATAACACTGTATGGAAACGAAAGCCTGTGGGCACTGCTCTTTCTCCTCCAAGCCCACCTACCCTACTACCCAAATCTTCTTGATTTGGTGGGAGCAATCTCAGAAACAAAGTCATGGACTTTGGCATGTTTGGCATGTGGTTAACAAAAGTTCTGGCTGACTTTTCTTCTCAGACCAATGCGTTTCAACCTTGGCAACTTTAAGACGTGTGGATCGCAACTTCCCCATGCTGGCTGGGGAATTCTGAGTGTTGAAGTCCACCCATCCTAAAGTTCTTAAGGTTGAAAAACACTGCCTTTGACTATCCTTGCTTGCATAGCCAGCAGCAAGTGCTGAGCAAGGCAAACTGGAAGATGCCAACTGGAAGAGGGATGAATGGGTGGTGGGTTTATTCTTTATCACAACACTGATTACATTCTCTCTCTCTCTCTCTCTCTCTCTCTCTCTCTCTCTCTCTCTCTCTCTCTCTCTCTCTCTCTCTCTCTCTCTCTCTCCTTAGCCCAGAGCTGAAACCATTTTAACCTTTGCTCTGTGTGGATTTGCCAACCTGAGCTCTATTGGGATCATGTTGGGTGGCTTGTGTAAGTCAACAAACCAGTGAGGAACATGAAGACTTCATAGTGGGAGAAAAGGACTCTTTCCTGCCAGTGGCGGGGAAGGAATGTACTGCCCCATAGCTACGTCCTCTATGGCTTAAGCATCCCAACCTCTCCTTCCATGGGCTTGATTATTCTCAGTTACCAAAATGGTTTGGTCCTGAGAAGAGCAATTCCAAAGTATCGACATTCATGTGACCCTGTTCCATCTGCTTTTCTTTTAACATGAAGCTTCGATGGCACCACAACGCAAGAGTGAATTTTCCAGCATTGTTCTACGAGCTTTGATCACCGGAGCCACCGTCTCCCTAATCAATGCGTGCATTGCAGGTGGGTTGGGAATAACCTCCCCTCCCTGGGGGAGGATAGTGGGGAAACAGGGTTAAAGTTAAAGCTCCGTCCAGTTGAACATAATTCTTGCTTCTTGAGGGACATACCCATATAAGGTTCTTATGTTCTCCCAGCACAGGCTCATGTTTTCCTGCACGCATTTCACTTTGCAACAATACAGTCTGGTGGGTTGGACCCGCAAGTTGGCAACTTCCTGTTCTCTCCCAGCCTACGTGAGTCCTTGTTATGCTCACAAAGAGAAACCCCTCTTCCAAGAAACAGGCAGGAACCACAAGAAAAAAAACAACCCCTTTGATTCTCACAGACCTGAGTCAATGTCCAAGGCAAACAAACACAGTCCACAGAAACTCCATCCTCAACAAGAACGGTTGCCTTTGGCAATCAGCACCTCCCACACTTTCCCTTTTATAATTCAGCCAAGGTGTGGCTTCCTAGTGCCTTCTTTTTCGCTTTTGGAGCCACCCCATTGCATTCCTCTGTCCTACTCGCTTCTCTTGCCGGCGCTTTCGTGCATCCTAGATTTCTCCCAACTTTGCTTCATCACTAATCCAACTCAGGCTCCCAGCACAGCTGTGTCTCGGCCTGAGCACGAGTAGAGGGGCCAGGGTCCTCGTCCGACTGTAAGTTTTGGAGCTCCTCAGAGCCTTCCTCTGACTCTAATGACACTCCAGGCCCTTCATCATCATCATCTGATTCCTCAGACTCAGCTGCCAGATCCACTGGCTGGCCAGGAATCACCATACTACCTTTCTCTTTAAGCAAAGGTGCGACTTTCCCCACAAGCTCTGAATTTCCCACCCACAGGAATCCTCTATGTGCCCAGAGATGTCCCTGACTGTCTGGACTTCTTCAGCAATACCATCATCAACTCTACCAGTTACTCTCTGCATGAATGCTGCAAAGATTTGTTTGGCAGGTGAGTGCTTCTTTGTGTAGCACATGTGATATACACAGTGAAAGAAACTTCACCTGATTCTTTTTGCTTTGCTTCAACACAACTTTGCAGAGAGTAGGGCGCACTGATCTTTCCACCAGCAAGAGGGAGTAGGAGATGGTAAGGACAAAGTATTACCAGTGACGTGTGGGTCAATGCCTCTTCAATAGCTTGATTCTGTGCATTAGTAGACACCTAGGATGATATTCTCTGTTTTTCTTTTAACCTTAATTGTCATGTGGAATGGATTTCGGGTCAAGGGCAATAGGAAAAGCTTTTGTCATGGTAGACACGTATCATGTGCTAATTCCTGCATTGGTTTGCAAAGCTGAGTCTAACTCATCATCAACAGCTTCCAAGATCCCTTGAGATCCCATGTTTGAAAACTGTATTCTAGAAATACTGGCATCAGTGCAGCCATAGAAATCCCTTGACTATTGTGTATGTGGTCTTCTATTTTCTTAAAATCCGTTTTTTTAAATGACCATGAGATGGCACCCTTTTGCCTTGGGAAAAAAAACACAACAGCTCAGCAATCAACACTCAACTTTGTAGTGGCTTGAATGGTTCTCTAACAGCCGGTCATTTAATTTCCGCAAAGAAACATTGCAAATCTATCAAGTGCTGAACAGATTTCCACATTACATTTGTTGTTGGGGTTTTTTTTAAAAAAAAACTGAGATGATCTGCAAGACGGGTTCTCCTATTCTCAATGTCAGCATTATCCGTGGAAAATTAGAGACTGGAGAACCATATTTTGGAGAACGTGGAGAGCTGTGGAGGCGCAGTGGTTAGAATGCAGTATTGCAGGTTAACTCTGCCCACTGCCAGGAGTTCGATCCTGACCAGCTCAAGGTTGACTCATCCGTCTATCCTTCCGAGGTTGGTAAAATGAGGACCCAGATTGTTGAGGGCAATATGCCAACATTTGTAAACTGCTCAGAGAGGGCTGTGAAGCAGTAACCATCAACTTTTTTGGGTGCCAGGGACCAGTTCAGTGGAGAATGGTTTTTTCTGCGGACTGGGAGAGGGGTGGCTTCACATACTGCCTGAATCCCACACATGCACTGATGGGGCTTTGCTTATTTGCGTGACCTGGTTCCTCGCAGGCTGTGGACCGGTGCTGGTCCACGGCCCGGAGATTGTGGACCCCTGCTGTAAAGCACTATGTGGTCAACAAGTCTACGTGCTATTGCTATTAACCCCTCATCTCTTCTTTTCCACAGTTCCTTACCTAGTTCCAACGGATCCCTCTCTTTTAGTGGCATTTGGGAGACCCTAAACTCCAACACAACACAGACCTATCTCCAGAAATGCTGTGGTTACTATAGCTCCTCCATATGTCCCAAACCTTAACTGATGAAGAATGAGATGGTGTAGCAGAAGAGAGCAATTCACTGGATACGAAGACGATGAATAAGGGAGGGGTTGGCAGTTGAAAAAAATTCACAGGATTGTGTGAGAAAGGGAAAAAAAGGAGGGGGTGAGGAGCAACATCTCACCTTGAACGGTAAAAGAAAGGGTTTTGTCAACTCTGATGAAGAATGCAAAGCTGCATTGTAATGTGTGAAAAGAATCCTTTGGGTTTTTCTACTTCGAAGTGCTCCAGGCCAAGCATCATGCAAATATAACACTCCTTTCGGGGATTTAATTTTGTGACAAGGCAAAGAAGGGTTCAAGCAATGGGTCTTCTCACAAAGTTGTTCTCCGCAGGAACGATCAACCCCCCCTTTTTTTTAACAATTAAACCCCAATGCAATTGAGCCCTAGTTGTTCTATTCAGCCTTCCTTTGACCTCTTCACATTCATTTCGGTTGGCTCTTCAGTCGCAGAGGCGGCTACGCGTGTCTAACCATGGAAAAGCCCACGGAATTTCAAGGAGACTTACGTGCTCGAGAGAAAACTAACCTCGGAGTTTCTTCCCAAAGTAATTTAAAAAAAAACAAAAAAAAACCCTCAAACTTGCAGGTGGCAAAATTACTTGCTTCGCAAATAAACCAATGTCCTCATTCACATTTTCCAAGGAACTGTGTCCTCAAGTCTAGGATTACCGAAGTCTTGGCAATCAGCCAGATTTCAACAGAAAAATGCACATACAGTACATAAAATTCAGAGAAGGCCTGGGCTGCTTCCACAGACAGGTTACATCCTGTTTCACTTTATTCAGCAACTCTTGAACCCCAGGTTGTTTATTATTATTTTTTTCAGTCCAGCATTACACAACCCAATCAGTCCCAATTTCTCCCAAGAAACTTGTATCCTTCTAAACCATTTTCACACAGGAGGGCTGCAGAATGATTCCGGCACCTGAAGGAGCTTTGAAGACAAGATTTGGCCCTGCTACATCAACATCACAGCTTCAGCAAAAGTTCCATACATTAAATGAGGTTCTACATGTTTTGTTGGGTGAGACACCGCGGGGAGAGTCCGCGAGGTGAACTCGGCTCCCTTCTTTGGCAACTCAAGCACTCATTTCAAGCAGCAATATTTTATAACACATCGCTTTCGAATTGGGAATTGCGCACAAAGAAAAAACATTTTAGCAGGACCACCCCCTGCGCCTCGGTGTTGCTCATCCTGCCCTGCTGCTTGCATCACATTGGGGTTCCTTTGGGGTTCCTCAGCTATTCTCTAATATTATGATGGAGGATGACGAGATTTATTCACAAGTGGTAGGGCTCCACGTTGTGGCAGGCAGATTATACAGTCGTCTTTGGTGAAGGAATGGCTGACGGGGCACCTCTCTTTTATAGAGCTGTTGCCGAGTCTTCTTGCTCAGGGACTTCTCCACCTCATGTGTAATTCAGTTGAGCTCTGGAGGAAAGGACAGCCCTGGGGCAATGTTATCTGACAGTAAAGGTAAAGGTTCCCCTGCACATGCGTGCTAGTCGTTTCCGACTCTAGGGGCCGGTGCTCATCTCTGTTTCAAAGCCAAAGAGCCAGCGCTTGTCCGAGGACGTCTCTGTGGTCATGTGGCCAGCATGACTAGACGCCAAAGGGGCACGGAACGCTGTTACCTTCCCACCATAGCGGTCCCTATTTTTCTACTTGCATTTTTACGTGCTTTCGAACTGCTAGGTTGGCAGAAGCTGGGACAAGTAACAGGCGCTCGCTCTGTTATGCGGCACTCGGGATTCGAGCTGCCAAACTGCCGACCTTCTGATCGACAAGCTCAGCGTCCTAACCCACTGAGCCACCGTGTCCCTCTATCTGACAGTAGGCAGGGGTTAAAATCTTGCTGGTTGCAGGCAACCGCTACACAGCCTGCATTTCTCTGCTAAGGAGAAATTTGGGGAAAAGCAAAATATTTAAAGTGAGTCGAGAGTGTTGCTCAAGAGAGAGAGAGATTTCTATCTAAAAGGTCTTCCCTAACTCTACATCCTAAAGATGTGGCAGAACCTGCACTTCCAGAATTCCCAGGGCTTTGAATCCTGGCTAATCCCAACACATCTAGAAGACGTTAGGTTGAGGAAGACTGCAACCGAGGCAATACACTCTAGCTACTTTCATACAATATCCTTGTCAGCTGCAAACTTAACAACTGCATCCATACAGGCTGGACTTGGTTATGGTTAACCCAGGTCTACTTTTCTCTTTTGGGGGGAGAATTGGGTGTGTGAATCCAGCTTCTTTGGTTCATTTATGGGTTAATGTATGATGTGAATCCAGAAAAGAAAAAATCATTCAGTAACCAAGTGAAGCTTGTTGTGTGAATGGGAGTGATCTGTGGTCATTAACAGGTAAGAAATATAACAAATCTGCTTTGAATATTCGACAGCATGTCCCAGAATCTCTGATAGAAATGTTTCCCAGCTCTTCCTCTCTGATCTCTTAAGTGGAGGTCAAAACATTGACTGAAATCAGAGCTTTCTGTGTGCAAAATATGTGCTCCATTTGCACCATGTAGTACCAGGCATGAGTGGACGGAACAGGAAGGATGGTCAAGCAAGAAGGGATTAGTCTTCCGTTAATCTCATCAGCTCCACTTGATTGACCAAATGTCCTCTCGGCTTAGCCAGGACATATTTGACACTTTAATATGTTTCCCAATCACAGATGCAGGAAGATATCATCACAGCCACGTCACATGGAGTCCCACCGAGGAAGCAGCATCTCCTCCAAAGGAGAAGGGAGACGTCAACTCTCTTCTCCTAGGCACTCTTTTGGATGTGGATGGGAAGAGAGGATCAGGCCAAAGTTAATTCTCAAGTGTCTCACTGGAGTTGTGGTGGCCCACACCATCATGGGAAAAGCAGGGAGCACGGGGTCTTTGGTAGGGGACGTATTGCAGCCAAGGGCATGAGTCCTGTATTACAGCCCAGAAGAGGTCCACCTGGCCACCTGCTGTCCAGCCCCCATCTTGGACTTCAACCTGTTGAGAGCCATAGGACAGGCTCAATATTCAAAGCCCGGCCCAAGCACCAAGGAGAACCAACACCACACAGGCACTTAAGTAAGGTGCCAGGCTCCTGCCTCATGTGATGGGACTGTGAAGACAGACGCCACTCTCTGCAGGGCCAGTAGTGACCACATTTGCATTCACACATCGTTCCAAACCTGCCCAGAGAGCCATGATCAGCACGGCTCTTTCCCTCAAACACTACACCACACAGACCTCACACATGGAAAGGTGGGGGGAGCCAGGGGAGGACAAGGCAATCCTGTCCCCTTCCTCAGGCACACACAACGTGTATGGCTGACGGCCCCCACTGCCCATCACTGCAGCTGTCCTGTCTTGTCGCTGTCTCTTCCTTTGGGCCATGCCGTTGATTGTGATTCTGCCACATGTTCTGGACACTTCCAGGCGTTCTTGGGGCTCACAGACCCTTTCCTGGAAGCCTGGGGACTAGAGAGGCTTTTCTTCTGGAGCTGAGGACTGGACTGAGCTGATGAGGCTTTTCTGCCCGTGTTGGGGCTCCGAGAGCCTTTGCTTCTTGGTGGAGGTTGAGGAACCTCAAGGCTCTTCAGAGCAAGGAGCTCACAGTAACGGTTGCATTGATGGGAGGTAACAAAGTGATTGAGGAGGTTGGGGCAACAGCTCTCCTTCAGGCCTTGGTACCTGGCAGAGAAAGAAGGTTACTTGCTGGTAAATTATGGAATCCACTGATGCTTCCCCCTGGTCTTGCGCCTATTAATGTAATCCCTCTGAGAGAGCCTCTGTGTTAGCAGGCACCGTAGGAAATGGCAAAGGATACATCTGGGGAAAGATTTCAGGTCACCCACATGTGACCTGTGGGTGGCTAATCCAGGTTTAAATGCCTACCTCACATCAGATTCCTTGCTCTGGATTGTACAAGAGTTTAGCATGGAACTAGACAACCATTGTCTTTTGCTAAAGAACAATGCACAAAGATCTCATGAATTTCCAATTCTGGAATATGAGCTGTACAGAAACCTGACACAGCAAGAGACAATACTAACATGGCTTCAGCCTAGAAGGAAGCTAGGGAAGGGTTATGCCCTGAGATACACTGAGAGTGGAGTAAAAAGGTGCCAAAGCTGTTTATTATTTGGCAGGGAGATAAAAACTGCTAGTTAGTGACGTTGGCGGACTCCTTCCTTTACGTGCCAAGAATATAGAATCATGGGGCTGTAAGGGATCTTGGGGGGGGGTCTTCTAGCCCAACCCCTTGCAGAAGCTCCAGTCTTCTCTCATTCTGGTTGAACCCAGTTATCCAGCTTGGATTGAAAGCTACATGACGTGGCTACTTACCCCTTGATTTTGGTAGCCATCTTCACATTTGTGACTTTCCATCCAACCCCTGCAAGGAAAGTTCTGATGAAATCACAAGGTAGGTCCACCACTCCTCATTTTTCTTCAGCAACAACATCGTGCTGGTACCCTTAGAACGTCATACTGAAGCCAGCCCCAATCTGTTCCATCTACAGCAGAGATGCAAAAATCTACATCTCTCCCAGTGTTGCTGACCTACAACTCCCAGCATTCCTCAGCACATCAGCAACAACAGACTATGGATATCTGACCTACGGGGTCTTCTGCTAAGAGGGCGCATCTAGTGGCCCACACAAGAGCCTCACCTTCCAAGTCTGTCACCAAGATATTGCCATTTGTCCACTGGTACAGCCAATGCTGGAAAGCAGAGCATTTCTGCCCAATCTCAGAAGGGTTGGGTGGAGCCAACCTGTTGCCATCTCCTTCTCGTCCACAGTAGCACTGAAATGACCCCGGCAAGTCTTCCTCCATGGTTGCATAAGGAATATTGTTGGCTGGGCGATAGATTAGGTAAAGTGGGATTATCCTGGGTCAAAGAAAAAGAGTGCTCCTATTAGGCACTTCAGATGTGACCATTGTCTCCCAATTAAGACAGAGGTTGTGGTACCAGTCAAGAGTTCTTGAACATTTAAGAATTAGCCGTGCTGGACCAAGCTGAGGTCTGTAATGCAAAATATGTTGGTCTCTGGCCACAATCGTGATGTTCTTCTCTTCTACAGTGCCCAAATTGGGTCATTCATGAAACCTCTCCCTCAACCGGATGTGGTCACATGGTGACCAGCTTAATGACCGCCATAATTCCTGACTCAGTTATGGCCAGATACCTAGGGCTACTTGAAAACCTATGAAGATTTAAACAGAGAGAAGAAAATATTTGTAGCTCTGGGTTGAACTGTGGGGTCCTTGGGGCTCTCTGAGCTTGGTTGTTTTCCTGCAGACATTTCATGACCAAGCTAGGTAACAACTTCAGGGCCAGAAGAGAATGGTGTGTGCAGGCAGCAGCAGGAGGAGGAGGAGGAGGAGGAGGAGGAGGAGGAGGAGGCTGACTGTGGGGTCCTTTGTGCTCTCTGAGCTTGTTAGTTTCCTTGCAGATGTTTCATTACCCAACTAGGGAACATCATCAGTACTTGTTGATCATCACCATCAGCATAGCCTGGATGATGTTAGCTAGTTTGGTCATGAAATATCTGCAAGAAAACAAGAAAGCTTAGAGAGCACCATGGATCACACAGATTTAAGCAGGCAATTCCCAGCCCGGAAAAGAAACAACTTACTCAGGTATTGACCCAAAGTCCACGATGGCCCGGGCCTCTGCAGCAAAGATCTTGCAGTATTCCCGACTTGAATTCTGGATTTTACACTCCTGCAAGGAAACAGACAGTTCTTGACAGCTTCTAACCAGACTGCAAAACTCGTCTCTCCTCTCCCCACCCAGGCAATGTTGTGAGGAGCTCGGCTTGTTTTAATCTTGGTTTGGTTTTGGCAGCTCGCGTTTGAGGTTAGCTGGGGATTCAGTGCAATGAACAAATTGGAAAATGGGATGGTGTACAGGAATTGACGTGGAAGTTTACCCCGAACCTCCAAAAAGCTACTTATAACCCATAATTGAAGTTCTAACACCCAACAACCTTACCCTCCCCCCACCCTGGGTGCTTGGAAATTGATACTGTTTGGCAACTAGCTCACATTGATGGCCATCTGTGGTGTCCCCCACGGTCACATGACTACAAATGTTGGCATTTGTTTTGCTTTTTTCCCCCCTCCCCCAACCCTGACTTCTGGTTTCCAGCAAAAAAAAGTGCCCGTTGGACAAAATAGACTTGTTTAATCACCGCTGCATTTGCTTAACGACTGCCACAAAAAAGGTCCTAAAATTGGGTGTGGTCATGCGGTGTCCCACTTTGTCACTGCCACAATTTATGATTGTAATTCCAAGCTCATTTGCGGTCACAAGTCGAGGACCACCTGTACATTTTTGCTTGGGGAACCATTTCCTGCTGTCAGGTAAGGAATTTATCTAATTCTTGATGATAGAACTTGAAGATTTGCTTGACTCCACAGCTGAGGTCAACCAAGGGGTGCCGTGTCTCTTTCTACCCACCTGAATGGTGATATCATAGTTCCTCTCCACCAGGGTGTTCTCACTGCGTCCACCAAATGCAATGAGGTTGTAGACCTTAATAATGCCGGTATGCCCAGACTCAAACACCGGCTCAAGGCCATAAATGGCACGGGCCCGGCAAGCCTTGCGTAGAAATCCTCGTCCAACTTCCAGGTCCTCCACCATGATGCGACCAAAGAGCTTATCTCCCCAGAAACCAGAGTCAGCTAGACCTTTGGCAAACACCATAGGGGTCATCTCAATCTCCTCTCCAGCTGAAAAGAATAGGAAAAAGTGCCTTAATTTTAAGACTGGAATACGTAGCGGTGGAGAAGGAGAAGAGGAGAAGCAACCAAGCGGTCATCTGGGGCCATGTCTACTGCTGCAGCAATAGCCGAAGTAGGAAATCATGTAGGGGTTGATTCCACCAAGATTTGCTGGTCTGACTCCATAAACAACACTGTCTGCAAACACAGCAGGTGGATTCACATATCACAGAGAGCCAAAAAAAAATAAGCAATCTTGGCCCACGTAGGGACCAAACCAGTGAAATAGGAGAAAGGCACAGAATTTTGTTCCAAACTTCCATGAGTAAAATATCTTTCTTTCTTGGATTTTCGGCCCCAGTATGAAATGAGGTCATCTCAACCATCTCTCTTCCCTTCAACTGGACTGCCATCCAAGGTGAGGAGCTTGGGAGGGTTCACGATGGGGGTCACGTTACTTCCAAGGACATTGACTCACCCTACCTTTTTCTGGTCTACTTTACCTTCGATTTCTTCTTTGGTGATAAATCCGGAGAGCACTAGGAAAAAAGAGCAAGATGGATAAAGAGATGTACGGCATTATGCCAAGATGCTTCTCTTACTTAGAAGGAAATTGGAAAAGGATAAAGAGATTTTTATAGAGTTGGGTCCAAACCGTACTCCTGGACTTGCTCTTTTTGGAAGATACAAGCCTACCTGTAGGAAATGACCAGGCTGAGCTCGAAGGAGGGGTAAAACGTGCGGAGATGTGCAGAGCAACTAAATCTTACCTTCGGGGCTCAACAGGAAGTCGGTACTGTCAGTCCCATATTCATTCTGGATGGTACACTGATACACTCCACAATCCTTCAAGGACATCTGCACAATGGCCAGAGCTGCCTGTCCTTCATCTCCAGAACTGGAAGAGATGAAATCTAGAGCGCACACTGCAGGAATGACTTAACCAGATGCTTCCAAATTATCATCATAAAAAAAATAAAGAAATGAATCTAGGCCTAGTCCAATATATGGCGGCCATGGTGAGTTACCACTTGACGGAACACATCCCTCAGCAGGTTGCGAGTAGCTTCTCATCAGGCTGAGTAGGCAAGGGGTGAGAACTGGTATATAAGCACCTTGACAGAGAGAGTAGCCGTGACATTGGTGGAAGCTCCTAGCTTTCTTTTTCTTTTTCTTTTTTTTAAATCCCATTTATATCCCGCCCTTCTCCGAAGACTCAGGGCGGCTTACAATCTAAGAAGCACAAATCAATGTGCTTATCAATAGCCTTCATTCTATGTATATGCCTTCTTATTAGGGCTTTTGCCCCCCCCAGCGGCATTTTTACAAAGTCAGCTTAATTGCCCCCAACAATCTGGGTCCTCATTTTACCTACCTCGGAAGGATGGAAGGCTGAGTCAACCTTGAGCCTGGTGGGATGCGAACCTGCACTAATTGCAGGCAACTGGTGTTACTTAAAGAGGCATTAGCCCACTGCTCCACCAAGGCTCCTAGCTGCAATGGCTATTTCCTCTTCTCCACCATTTGGTAGGTGAGGAGGAGATAAGTAAGCAAGGAGAGTTTCTATGGCTTCTTTCTGAGGACCAAAACGCTAGAAGAAGAAAAGAAGCTACTAGGACCTCCATAGTCCAAAATGGACCTTTCCAGATCTCATGAGGAAGAGTTCTACTACCCTGCTAAACTAGGGGTGGACAACCTGGGGGCTCAACGCCACCCTCTGGCTTGCAAAGCCACCTTCAGCAATGGCTTCCTGTCATTTTGAGATAGGAAACATTCAGAACACGCAGTCTAACTCCAAAATAAGCTTAACTTTGTTTTAACGTTTTTATGCGAGAGACACCACCCAGACCATTAAAATTTCTACTGCTGCCCACTGGAGACTTTCCCACAAGACTGACCTTCTTTTGACGTCTGCTACGGGCACCTCATCCTTGTACCAGATGAGCTTGGAGTCACTCAAGATATTGAAGAACTGACACCATAGCTTCAAGTTCCCCGAGGCATCCGAGAACTGTTCTGCTCGGATCTTGCGGACTACTTGTGGAGCTAAGAAAAGAGGACAAATTTAGAGTAGTTCATTCTCAATCCCCAAAGGTGACGTTGGGATGAAACAAGCTGCCAGTTTTCAACTCGCTTGGCTTTGAAAAGAACATTTTGGATTCTAGAAGGCAGGAAGTGTACCGCAGAGAGGTTTCCATAGGTTTGTTCAAGCCACAGTCGTGAAGGTCCCAGGAGTTCTTCCAGCCCTGGAAGGAAGGAATTACCCTACATCCCCCAAAGACAAGATATTCACAAAGCCTCCATCATCAGGGTGTCCTGACTCATCTAGGAAGAGGCATGCAGACCTACCTTTAAATGGATCGTTGGTTTTTCTAGATTCTCCCACTTCGGACTTGCTTTCTTCTACACTCTCTGGAACCGACGGGCAGCCGTCATCCTCCTTTTTGCTTCCTTCTGCCACCTCCTGATACATCTTGGGTACTTCCAGAGTCGCCATCTTCCTGGCAAAGGTTGGAGAGCGCTTCTCCACAAGAGGAGAACCCGGGGCCGAGGTCTGCAAGAGAGCCTGGCTCCTACGGCCCTGCTGTGGAGACACACTGGGACTGTCCCTTTTGGACCACGGCTGGCCCTCAAGGGCCCCTCCTTCCATCTCATCCGCCGGCTTGGTTTTGGGTAGAAAGATCTTCCGACGGGCTCCAGATGCCAGTTCCTGAGGAGTAGCACTGGGCAGAGCTGCCGAGTGCTCACTAACAATCTCAGAAGAGGGAAGCTGGGAGAGTCCTGCCGGCTCACCTCCAACGCCCCCTACCACAATTGAGGGGACACAAGGCAAAGGAGGTATCTCTGGTTCAATATTGAGGTTCTTCTGGCAAGCAAGCAGTTCTTGGTTGATCATTCCTGTAAGTTTCCGAGAAGTTTTGGGAGTCAACTGCAAGTTTTCAGCACTTTGGAAAAGCTGATCGGTCTCCACCTGTTCAAAGATCTTCCTTGAAGTCCTGGGAGTTAATCCCGCAATGCCCACATCTGGCAGATGTTTTGGAATAGCACTTAGCGGAGTCTTCTCCTCCACCGTCTTGGCTTCTTGCTTTGGGCTTCTTGCTTTGCTTTTCTCTGACTCAGAGGTGATCTTTAAGAGCAAAAGCAAATAATTTTTCAAAGAAGAAACAAGGTCATTTTGCTGGTCTTTCTCCGGGGTTCGATTTTCCTCCGGCGCAGCCTCAGGAGGACGAGAATTCTCTCTCAAAAGAATATCAGAGCCTACTTTTTCCTTATCCTTCTCTCTAACCTCTGTCTTCCTGGTGTACGTTGTAGACTCTTGCTTGTTTTTTTCACTCCTTGGAGAAACCAGACACTCTTTCTGCACACAGACCTCCTTGATTTCAGTTCTGGAGTCTTGCTGGTTCACTTCTGAGGTCGCCATCTTGCCAGGTTGCCGAGTTTCTGCTTCTCTCTTAGTATCTTTCGGCAAGTGGGCTACAGATTGGTTCCTCTCAACAAGGTCTTCTTTAACTGGAGGAAGCGGAGCTGGTCCTTGGGAATCAGGAAGCTCAGGAGGGATCATCGCTGTTGAAGCTGGAGGAGGACCCTCCATAGCAACTTGAGAAAGAGCTGGAGTTGTGGTGGCAACTTCTGAGATCTGTAGCGACCTTTCTATTACTTCAGACGATCTCTTCCTCTTGGGAACTAAGTGCATTTGGGGGGTGGGTATATTGTCTCTCAATAACTTAGGGGCTTCTTCTCGTTCTTCTTCTCCTCTCATGCCTTCGGTACAAGGAGCAACTTGGTCCAACTCGTCCATGGGTCTATCCTTAAAATGGGTTCCTTGAGCCGTTATTGGAGGAGTAATTGGCTGTTTACTCTCATGATTAGGAGGTAGTCCACCCTGGATTTCATCCTGGCCCCATTCTGGAGAATACGCCTCCACGCCTAACTTTTGAACCTGACTGTCCATCCCATTTGGCAAAGGGACACCAGAAGAAATGTCTGGGATATTCTGGGAAGTCACCGGACGATTCTGGAAAATTGCTGGCTGGTGATCTTCCAGATGTAGCATTCCCCTACTTGAGTCCTGGATCTCTGGGCTGGAACCAGATTTCTTCTCTGACCGTTTTATTCCTAAATCTTCCAGGATATCTTCCCTTACTGAAAAGCAAGTAGTTTCCACTTTCGCTTCTTCCTCAAACCTGGAATTTGGAGACTGCAAATCAGAGGCAACAGACAAGCTTGGCTGTGAGTTTTCTGAAGCCTGCAAAGAATAGATGGTCATTATTTCAAAACTAGGAATCATAGCAGGCAAACCTTCCTCTCTCTATCCTGCATTGGGGAAAAATGTCACGTGCAGCCTTTCCCACCCCCACCCTCTCCAAACCACTCCTCTCTTTTGACACCCCTCTGGATTGAGAATCACGGCAGACTTCTTTCACTTTTGCTCGTATGGTTATCGCAAAGTGTCTTTTCCTTCTCTCCAGCTGTTCTTTGAAGCACTGTGCATTTTTTATTTAATTCTTAGATGCCAGTGGCATTTGGGAGAAAGCCAACCTCAGAAATAATTTGGATTTTGGTACGTTCAGATATTAGGAGCAGAGAAAAAACAACTACACTCTACATCAGAAACAGACAGTTATGTTTTCCTTCCCCAAGTTCAGTGGGGCACAGCCCACCTTCCCCAAAGCCCTTTAATAACCTTTTTCTCTTTAACATTTGGTTCCAAGAACCCAAATTAACCTTGCTGACAACTCTTAAGCTGATGGGCAGATCAAGAACAAGCCAGCCATGGCATCTAAGCCCCCACTGAGCGCATGGCTTAGAAGCACACATGAAGACTTGGCTTGCACGCAGCTCACTCACATACAGGGCACTGAATTTATCCTTTTTCTGGTTTGCACAATAAATTTAATGGTAAACTGACCAGCTGGGTTTGACCAACTAGCTATGCCCATGAAGAACTAACCCAGGTTAAAACAAAGCCCAGTTTTATGAATAAATGCATGAACAAAGCCACCAAGCTGTTAATTGGGGTCATGCAAATCTCATTTAAAAGTACGAGATCATTGCAATCTAGGTAACTTGACCATTGCCCTTTAGATGCTGGGAGCTATTGTGCTAGGTTAGAACATCCTCACAAATCAACAATGTTGTTCGACAACTGAATCAGTTGGAAGCTTGCCAAACTGTGCAGCATTCCACCTCCCCTGCAATTTCTCTATTAAAACAGAATTTCTCTCTTCCAGTGGAAAGGCATCCAATAACACTTGGGCACCTTTGGCTGAAGTATATTTCTTTACACCAACATTGCTTGCTCAATTCTTTGTGCATCTACTCAGGAACGAGCCTTACAAAGTCTAATGTAACTAGGACTGACCCTTTCAATAGCAGACCTTTGTTCTGTGTTTTAAGACTAGGTGTTTAAAAATAGACTAAACTGGCTAGTTGAATTAGGAAAGGAACAACAGCTACTTTGATAAAAGACGGGAAACCTTTTATGGGCTTTTTTCTGGAAAGGGACAAAAAATGTTCAAAGCCTGGAATTAGCTCCCCGGCCAAGCCTTCCAGGGTTATGCCTGCTTCCTTTCTTAGCTCCAGATCTTCACCAAAGGCTGATGCTCTCCTGCATCTCCTAAAATGGTGACCGGCCAGACAAATTCCAAAGAGACTGCAGTCCAATCACCAGAACACACCCAGGTGCTGAAAGCTGCTTTAAGAGGGCGATAAGAAGGAGGAAGTCAACGGAATAGTCCCTCAACGGGGACAGAAGCTTTGTTGAGTCTGCTCACACACCAATGTACCCAAACCAATTGTTCCTGGGTAAGAGGAGGGTTACATGCTTATTAGATTAATGATCAGTTTTAATTAGGCTTTTTCTGTTCAATAAGAGTGTTAACAAATTAAAGGAAAATAAAAGAGAAAGATAATAAGAAAGGAAGGGGAAGGGGAAGGGGAAGGGGAAAGGAAAGGAAATTAAGGAAAGGAAAGGAAATTAAGGAAAGGAAAGGAAATTAAGGAAAGGAAAAGGGGAAAGGAAAGCAAATAAAGGAAAGGAAAGGAAAGGAAAGGAAAGGAAAGGAAAGGAAAGGAAAGGAAAGGAAAGGAAAGGAAAGGAAATTAAGGAAAGGAAAGGAAATTAAGGAAAGGAAAGGAAAGGAAAGGAAAGGAAAGGAAAGGAAATTAAGGAAAGGAAAGGAAAGGAAAGGAAAGGAAAGGAAAGGAAAGGAAAGGAAAGGAAAGGAAAGGAAAGGTAAGGTCTGTCATAGCTGGGGATCAGGGACCACTTTCAGCTTTTGAGTGACATGGTGAAGACATTATAAATCATGAGTGGGCATAGCAAACATGATCATTTGACTCCATTTCATTATTATCAGCATTACAATTAATTAATTTTCCCTGTTAATAGTATGGTTACTTAACCTGTATTTCCAAATTTCATCCAACGCTACAATGCGTCAACCAATGGTAGGGAGGTATGCCCCTAAAGCTTTCAAGGGTTATATGCAGCTCTTGGGCCTTAGTTTTGTATTTCTAAAATCCTTGGAGAGCAAAACAGGTGTGTTTGTTTGTTGTTTGTTTGTTTCCATAAGACTCCTAAATGATGTAGCGGGGAGGAGGGGGAGGGGTGTTTGTATATTTCTTTAGCAATGATCAAATTAGCAGTAAGCAAACAGTTTTCTCCAAAGTAAGGCTCTTTCAAGTTATTGGGACTGTAAATAGAAGAAAAAATTAAAAATGTAACAATGATGATGATACCGTATTAATGGTATTCTGTAAGAGTGCTTTATTCAACACCAGCTAGCCTCCTGGCCCAAATCGTTCTACAACATTTAGTCAAAGCAAAGATCCCTTACAATGTTAGTTAGAAGCTTCCCCTTGGTCACTTCTCACACTTTGATTGCTTCTTCTTTAGTTGGGGATGTGACCTGAGGGGAGCCATCTTTAGTTACTCACTTCTCAGTGGAGAAGGGTTTTACTTACTTGCCTCTTCTCCTTTTCTGGGGGTTAAAGAAGTTTGAGCACCCAGTTCTGGAACCGAAAACAAAGGACAACCCAAAGCCACACATCTGCCCAGCCCTGGAATTGATGGGACAATTATCTAATTCAGGACAAACAACATCTTCTGTTCACATTCCAGAGGTCTGGCAACCTCCCCCCCCCCACAGATCTGGAATTCCCCACCAAGGAAATCCTACATCTTGTAGAAACACGAGACAGCCTCCTTCTTCAGTGTCAGTCTTCCGTGTCCAGAAGCATCCCACCTACACGCCTCCCACGCGCTGGCGGGTTACGTGACACACCATGAAGCCCTCCTACACACATTCCCATGCCTTGACCAGCTCTTTGGATGCCTAGACACTCAGGAGCATGAACCATGCACCGTGAGACCCTGAGTTAGGAAACTCCAAAGTGACTAATGCACGCATACCCACCCACCCACCCTTCTTCCCTACTGCAGAATCGTACAGGAAAACGTGCATCAAAGTGATGGAAATAGATGCCGGGTGAAGCGGGCTGGTGAGTGTCAGAGACAGCTGGGGCCGGGCTGGCAGGCACTGTGAACAGGCTGGTTGAGAAGGAACCCTGGAGTCAAGAGTACAGCTTTGAACACTGACTTCATACCGGCCCACATACAAACCGAAGCTGGGCTTGGCCCTCTCTTTATGGCTGGACCCATCAGGTTGCCACCTACCAAAGAACAAAGGAAGCCAGCTACCTGTTCTGGTGTTTCAAAGCTAGGGATCAGTCCTAGGCCCCCAGAAGACCACCCTCATCCTTTCCTGGCCTGCCAGCTCCTGCATGTCCCTGCTATAAATAGCTGGCAGAACTTGGGCAGTTGCTGTAGAGCTGGTTGGGAAACATTTTGCATGAGGTCAGCCTCACCCAAGAAGAAAAATAGAACTTACAGTACCTCAGAAGGCCCTGGGTCAGGCAACTGTTTCTTTTCCAAGGCTACTGGGAGAAAGGCTTGCCTCGCTCCCTGCAAAGGCAGGGGCAAATCCGCAGGTCCAGCCTCTGGGAGCTGCAAGTCCAGCTCGGCTTCGGGAAGAGCAGAGTCCAGCAAGTCTGTTTCACGGATGAGAAGGACTTCCGCGTCCTTCTCCTCTGCAAAGAGAGGTGGGCTTCCAATTCTTGTTGGACCAGCTTGGCCTGGCTGCACAAAATGGATTTCCGGGGCACTGCTGCTTGGACCTTCTACCTTGTGTCCCATCTGGACCTCTGTTGCGGGCTCCACTGCCCGGCTGGGATGCTGGAATTGCTGGGGGTTCAATTCCCTGTCTGTCCCGGGGGCTGCCGTTTTGCCATTCTTTATCTCCACAGCCTTAGATTTCTGCCTGGCATGGGTTTCCTTTCTTTCTTCTTCTGGCTTGGCCCTTTTCAAAACTTGAACGGTTGCTGGAAGAGTGTCCTGCTCCCTGGAAAGGTCTCTGTTGGGAAGTCCCTTCTCCGTAGCTCTTACCTTACTTTCCGGCACCTTCTTCTCAGCTTTAGGCTTTGCTCCAGCATCATAATACATCTCTTTCAACGAAAAATGCATCTCTGGTTTGGAAGGGGAAGAATGAAGCCGGGACTTGGACTTTTCTTGGGGTTTGGTTTCCACTGGCCTTCCATTGACGGTAGGAGATGCGGCCTTCTGGGATGACACAGGAGGCACAGCATCCTTCTGCATGGAGACATTTCTCCTTGGTTGCGTGCCATCCTCTAGTTGGGAAAGATCCTGGCTTGCCTTTGATGGAGCTGCCTTCTCTTCCTCTTTCTTTTTCTTCTTCAAGGAAAATTCCTTGGTCACAATTCCCACTGTCTTGTAAATATATTGAAGAAAGCCGTCGTCGTTCCTTTCTCCATTTTCCTCCCCACTTTCCAGAGAAGAGTCCCCATTGGTGGTGGCCACTTCTGTTTCCAGATGTCCTGCTAGGAAGTCATTGGGGAACAGGGTGGGGGTAGTCATAGAGGCCTCTCTGTTCTTGGCATTCTCATCTTCACCAAAACAGGCCTTCCCATCTGGAATCCGCACCTTGGCCACTTCCTCCTGGTCCCAGAGGGAGGTGCCCGAACGCATCCCCACGTCCCCCGTCAACCGTCGCTTCCTCTGGAACCTGTCTGGGCTCACTCGTCTCAGCTGTTCCATCTCCACCTTCTCCTTCCCTCGCTTCCTGCTCTGCTCAATCTCGTACAGCTTGGCTTCGGCGTTCCTCTTAAGCTTGGCGAACCACCCTTGATGAATTTTGTACTCCGTCATGGTTCCCACCTCCAGAACCCCAGAACAGGACACAATGCCCTTGTTGTTCCTTGCTGAAGCCTGGTAAATTGCTGCATCTTCCTCTTGACACCTGTGAGCAAAAAGAGACACCACCCTGAGGGAACTCTGGACAGAGAGAGTTGAATTTGCTAGAAGTAATGAACAGAGCTTCTTTTTCTTGATGCTCTCCGGCAATATTGGGCTTCAGTTCCCAGAACCTCCCAATTAGAGTGGCCATAACTGAAGGAGTCTGGAATCTGAAAGGGAACAGTGAAGCTCCCTAGAGCACTAGCTGGTGAAAAGTTGTCACACGGGACGTTAACTGTATTGTCTCTTGAATTTCAAGTGGGTGGTCTCAGGTGGAACAAGAGTAGCTTGTCCGGGGTCCTGAATTACTACACTGGGTTTCCCAAAGTAGGTGATCTTAACATATACTGGACTACTACTGTCAACTGAGTACCACAGTAGAACTGAATGAAGTCCAGAACATGGAGGACAACTGCGCGTAGCTCAACCATTCTCATATTTTCTCCAATTACAATGGTCAAAGCTGAATAGTGTAAGATCCCAAGATAGGTCAGTGTGATTTCTAAGGGATCATCCACCCAAGTACAGTCACAAGACGTAGCATTAATCATTTTCTGAGGAAGACTTTTGTATGAAACAGTCTTCCTCTCCTCCTCAGTCCTACCTGAAGCCATCTAATTTCCTGTTTGTCTAATCAGATGTTCAAGCCATATTCTCCATCTTCTCCTGACCTAAACCTTGCTGTCAGCACTATTTGCGATGCATTAGCAGGGACTGTAAAAAAATCATTCAACAGAGATTGGGAACTTCCCCAGCTATACTGGCTGCTATCAGCTATTGTTGGCCCACCAAATGCCAACAACTGCTGGCAACTTCCCTCCAAGCTCATTTTGTCTTGGATAGATGTGATGATGTCAGGCGCAAAGAATCAGGAACATACGTTCAGTTGCAGTTCAGAATATTTATCTTTCAAGCCTACGTTCAACACTAAATTGGCACTGGGTAAGGGTCAACGGAATTGCAATGTATGGCTGTGAAAGTTGGACCAAAAGAAAGGCTGAGCGCCAAAGAATTGAGGCCTTTGAACTATGGTGCTGGAGAAGACTCCTGCGAGTCCCTTGGACTGCAAGGTGTTCAAACCGGTCAGTCCTACAGGAGATCAACCCTGATTGCTCTTTAGAAGGCCAGATCCTGAAGCTGAAACTCAAATCCTTTGGCCACCTAATGAGAAGGAAGGACTCACTGGAGAAGAGCCTAAAGCTGGGTAAGATTGAGGGCAAGAGAAGAAGGGGACAACAGAGAATGAGGTGGCTGGATGGAGTCACTGAAGCAGTAGGCGTGAGTTTAAATGGATCCCAGAAGATGGTAGAGGACAGGAAGGCCTGGAGGAACATTGTCCATGGGGTCACGATGGGTTGGACATGACTTCGCAACTAACAACAATGACTCTAAGCTAATGACTCATTTACCACCCAGCTATGTCTGCTCTTCTCTTACAGATGATGAGGCACTGGGCATTCCAAAGGCTCTTTATCAATCTAAATAGATAAATTCCCTATAAATATCACATATTTGGAAGGTGTACAGGTAGGAGAAGACCGATGTTGATGGTCTGAAAGAACAATTTAAACACCATCACAGAGGGAGAATCTATCAATGTCAACTAGCTAGGAATGCCACATCAAACTGTATCAATTTCCTGGGAACTGGGGAGAGAGATCTGATTGTTCTCAAACGTGCTCATGGGACCACTTGGAGATATGGACCTTTGGGCCAAATCCAGCTGCGTCCTCACATTGTTTGACTTATCAGTTACTCCGTTGCCGGAACTGTCTTCCCTGCCACCCGAAGCAAGGTCTCTTCTTTCTCACCCATATTCCTTACAAAAATATCAGTAAAATGTCCTCCCCTGCTTTGTACGCAAAGAGGACAAAGATGATTTTGGCTTTCCAGGGCACCCCTCCAACCCGGCCAGGGGACAAGAAATTAGACTGCTAAATGCCCATGGATTGCAAGGCCGCCTTTCTTAAAAGGTAAAGGTAAAGGTTCCCCCGCACATGCGTGCTAGTCGTTTCCGACTCTAGGGGCCGGTGCTCATCTCCGTTTCAAAGCCGAAGAGCCAGCGCTTGTCCGAGGACGTCTCCGTGGTCATGCGGCCGGCATGACTAGACGCCAAAGGCGCACGGAGCGCTGTGACCTTCCCACCGTGGTGGTCCCTATTTTTCTACTTGCATTTTTACGTGCTTTAGAACTGCTAGGTTGGCAGAAGCTGGGACGAGTAACAGGCGCTCACTCTGCTAAGCGGCACTCGGGATTCGTCCCGCCAAACTGCCGACCTTCTGATCGACAAGCTCAGCGTCCTAACCCACTGAGCCTTTCTTAGAATAACTGAAATCATCTGCTCGTTTGTAGCTGAACGTTTGACCTTGGGCTTAGGAAATGGTAGACGTCTGGACAGATGGTCTATGCACGATGCCCTTCCGAGCTTAACTGAACAATACACGGGCTTTTCCTCTTCTCTCTCCAGAGACAGCTGCTTTACTAGGTGTCAACCAAGAGATAGGCGCTCCCCTCCTTCCTTACTTGTATATCTGCAGAGTGTGCCGGTTCCCGTGTCGCGAAATCTCGTATTTCGGCAATCCGCAGTATCGATCCATTTCTTCATTATCTTTGTACCACGTCACTTCTGGCGGTGGGTACCCTGATGAGGACATTACACATTAGCAGAAGCAGCATCCCTGCTTGAGAAACAGACCTCATCCCAAAACAAACATGGAAACAACAGTCTTTTGCCTGCGATACCAACTCACACAAGTTGTTCCCCCTGTTCTGTGTTGGACACAACAGGAAGGCCAGTTTGGGCTGGGGGGGGGGGACAAGGAAAATGGAAAAACTGATACTTCCGGTCCAGCCACCAAACAGGGAGATGTGAATCTAAACGTGCTGAGAATATTAGCAAGAAGCTGTTGAATAACCTTCTCCAGTGTGATGCCTCCCATATGTCGGCTTCCATACATACTGAGATTGCCTATTCCCAGAATTGCTAGCTAGGTGTGCAGAGTACAACTTAATCACTTGAGTGATTGAGTGAAATGAAGAAATGGTGAGCCTGATCTAGAGAACAAAAGAAAAGAAGGGAGGGAGGGAGGGAGGGAGGGAGGGAGGGAGGGAGGGAGGGAGGGAGGAAGGAAGGAAGGAAGGAAGGAAGGAAGGAAGGAAGGAAGGAAGGAAGGAAGGAAGGAAGGAAGGAAGGAAGGGAGACAGAGGGGGAGGGAATAACAGAAGGAAGGAAGGAAGGAAGGAAGGAAGGAAGGAAGGAAGGAAGGAAGGAAGGAAGGAAGGAAGGAAGGAAGGAAAGAAGGAAAGAAGGAAAGAAGGAAAGAAGGAAAGAAATCTCCAAAACCAGGCTTATTAACAAAAGATGTGTTTCACTAAAAATGACCTTCTTGTTATTTTTATTTACTTCCAATTCTTCTATATCTCCTTTCGTTAAAACTAAAGGTCAAAGTGGTTCATGCAAACCTTATAGACAACTTCCGTAAAATAGAAAATTAACTTTTAGAAAGAGCAAAATCACAAAATTGAAATTAATTAAGTAATCAGTATCAACAGTTAGGTCAACTCTTAATAAAGTGGACAAGAAGTTCAAGGGAAAGTTTGAACACTTACGTTTTGAATTTTGGGCAAAACAATTGCCAATCTAGGGAATCTGTGTAATGCACTTGGATTGGTTTATTCTTGGTGCATGTTCAGTCAGCACCACGATTAAGCCTTTTATGCAAACACAGCCACAGAAAGGCACTGCTTGATGCAACAATAACCTATGAAAGGTAGCCTCCTTAACTCAAACCAGGAAGACAAGTTGCCAATTTTGCATCCCTTGGGGGGAAAAAAAACACTTCTTTCCAAACAGAACTTGTAACGCAGTGGAATCAGGTGATCTTTCCTTGTTACCCTCAACATAGACAGGAGATGAGAACATCCCCACCATTCTAGGAAGTGAGACCACTTTGGTGGATTTAAGCCTGAGGTTAAAAAACAGACGCTTGGTGGAGGGCCAGTCTCTCCACCGAGAGCCATACGTCACAGCCTGTAAACTGAACCCAAAGTTTCCATTGGGCCAAAGCAACAAGGGTTGCATCACAGTCCTCTTGTGTCCTCTGGGTGCCTTTGGTCAACAGATGCCTTTTCAGGACAATGATTTCATACCCTCTGCATGACTACTTGCTCCCGAGCCAAAAGGGGTCCTGTGCTTTAGGCGTAGAAGGCCAAGCTCAAGGGAGGGATTGTCTATCTCAAGAACTGTCCTCTCCAAGCAAATTAAAAGGATCCATCTTCAGAGATGTCAACCTCTGAAAAGCATGAGCCTACAATCAGGACTGTTGCAAGGAGAGAGGTGTGGCACAAAGTAATGGGTGGGGCCAAATCATGAGATACCACTGACCTCATGTACACAGACACGTCGTTAAAATTAAATGCAATGAATGCACTTACTTTCCCACCACAGAATCATTTCATGCTCCTATCATATGAAAAAAAATCTCAATTTGGTAAACACTTTTGGAGGTTTCTGAGGGTCATATAAAAGCCATTTAAAGGCTGGGAGGGGGAGGGGACTGGCTCCGAGAGGCATGGAGATGTTTGTGAGAATGCTCAGCCCTCCTGAGCCCCCCCCAAATAAGATCATTTTAATATTTCCCATAAAATGTCCAGTCTGCGCCTATGGGACCTTCCTGGATGATGGTAGTGCTCCAGCAAAAAGGATGGAGAGAAAGGCTGCATCGAGGGGAGTCGAGTGCTGGTTGGGAAACAATATTTGGGCCTTGAAGACCTCTCTGGAGTTGGAGGTGAAGGTGGAGATAGAAATGGAGGTGGAGATGGAGGTGGAGGTAGAGATGGAGGTGGAGGTGAAGGTGAAGGTGGAGATAGAAATGGAGATGGAGATGGAGGTGGAGGTGGAGGGGAAGGTGGAGATAGAAATGGAGATGGAGGTGGAGATGGAGATGGAAGTGGAGGTGGAGATTGAAATGGAGATGGAGGTGGAGGTGGAGGTGGAGGTGGAGGTGAAGGTGGAGATAGAAATGGAGATGGAGGTGGAGATGGAGATGGAAGTGGAGGTGGAGGTGAAGGTGGAGATGGAAGTAGAGGTGGAGATTGAAATGGAGATGGAGATGGAGGTGGAGGTGGAGGTGGAGGTGGAGAGTGTCCTATCAATAGTTCTCCACTCAGGGCAGATCAAACCGAGAATATCTTACATGCAAGACACCAAGCTCCCCCCTGACTTTTGCTCTCATCCCCTAAGGCAAAGAATGGGGGCAGAATTAAATTGACTGGCTCTTCCAGACACAGACCTGGGACAGGAGCTTGAGTCCTTGTGATGCAATGCTTTCTGCACCAACCATCTCATCCCTTAGAAATCAGTGGCTGACCCACTACAGTAAGGAGGCTACAGAATGCGGCCCTGAAACTGGAGGGAAGTGTCAGCCGGTTTGCCATCCATGCCCCTTCAGCGATTCTGCTGGCCAAAGATCAGGGGAGTGACGTGGTCCAAGAGAATGAAATAGGATCTGACTTGCTCTCACTCTGCTCCAGATTCGTTATCAAGAGAAACTCTCCAAGAACTTGGTTAGTCTCTTTCCCATCAAAGCTCCAGTTACATCTCTCAAGCCCATTACCATGAGACAGGTGCCGTTAAGAGTAAGGTGGCATTAGCAAGCAGCTTGTGTATGGTTGAAATCCATCCCAGGTCTATGGAGGTCTGCTCAAACAATACACAGGTTTCCATAGACCAGTGTTTCTCAACCTTGATCACTTCTGGCTGGGGTATTCTGGGAGCTGAAGACCACACCTCTTCAAGTAGCCAAGGTTGAGAAACGCTGGTCTAAGGAGAGAAGTCAACCATCCCTTCCAAGTGAATGTCTTCTAACCATGTGACCATTCAGGACTGCCCTGACTTTGTTTCCGAGATCACTCACACCGGATCAAAAAGGAGGTAGAGTGGGGAGATGTAGGGACACCCAAATCCATCCAACCATTTAGTTTGACCTTGTATGGTGCTTTTTACTCATTCTAAGCTTTTTATTGCTGCGAACCACCAAGAGCCTTTGACTTCTGTCAATGTAGAATGTCGAGTAAACAAATTGCATTTTTTTTTGGTGCAATTTGCTGGGTTTGCACAATGCAGTTATACTGGTTACTTTATTAATTCATTTGTGTTTGCATACTACATCGAGTGATAAATTTAACATGTGCCCTGACTTTATGAAACCAGCTAAGCCACATCCACAAAACAGTCAAGCTTAAATTGAATTAAATTTAGCATGTTGTGTGAATGCATCTCCTAGGGCCCTTCTGTGACCTGGTTAACTCTACCATCAGAACCGGCTTTTGAGTCAGCAAAGGAAGGGTCAAACTATCGTAATTCTAACCACCATAAATATATCACTGACCTTGCCCATCTTCTGGCATTGTTTCACTGAAAGACATCAGTAGTTACTAAATGGTAGTAAGAATTTCCTGCCTGAGAATGGGGGTTGGTCTTGAAGACCTCCAAGGTCCCTTCCAACTCTGTTATTCTGAATTTTTAAAGGGAGAACTTCTCTTCCCCCCCCCCATCCAAATGGAAGGAAATCCTTTTTTATGAACAGGGTACCGAGAGTATAAATTGTTGGAAGAAGAGGGAGAGGTCAGACATGAATCCAGAAGGTGTTATTTTTACATGACGATGGGCAGAGCTGAGAGCTTAAAATATCAGCCACTGATCAAAGCAACAAGGGTGAAGACAGAGTTTGCAGTCCTCGGAAGAATTCTGGGACCGGGAAAAGGGCAAGGAGAGAGCCGTGCTGAGGACATGAAGCAAGAAAGTTGCAGCAGACCAGAGACACTTTGTGGTAAAATTGAATCAAAAAATTGAATCAGCCATTATAGCATCGGAGAGCTTCTGAAAAGCCACAGAAATCTGGGCTCAGAGGCAGCACGTTGGAAAAGGTAAGTAGATATAATTCAAGTATCCGCCCTGTGGTAGCCCAGATGAAGAATTCAACACTTGCTCTTGATAACATCCCTGCAAATGTTGAGTTGTGCGCACTCACCTATCACAATGCACGTGAATTTGGCATCGGCGTCCTTCGATACGGCATATGATTTGAGAGTTGTTTCAAAGATGGGCTGGGTCTCCTCGGTCAGCTGAGCAATGATTGCACAGAAGGCGCTCCTAAAAGAGTCAAAGGATCCCAATTAGAACTTGAGCAAACCGGTTAAGGAAAACCTGCAGGGTCATCTTCTCTCCAGATGTTTTCCTTGACCACTCAAGGAAATTTCTAGCTGTCAGGAAATGCCTTTCCCCCTTCTTAAAAACCTTCTGGAGAACTTAAGAGGCAAAGCACCGCAGTGAAGCAATTCCCAGATCATTCCAGATGTGGATAGCTGAACAACTCCATGAATATTGCAATACACAAACTCATCCTGGTCATTGCAGTGGTCTGATGTTGCCAATGGGCCCAGCAGCTGTAACATGGTACACACCTGGAAAGAGGCAATTTGGGGCCATCATCACTTAAAGTCTCTTTGTCTTTAAAATGGATGCAGTTAATTTGGTACTAATTTATTTATGCTGACTCAGGAATTCTGGGAGTTGAAGTCCATGAGTCATAAAAGAGCCGAGGTTGCCTACCCCTGGTGTAGACCCAAGCTGCCTATCTGGTCCTGTTTTATCCACATGTACAAGTAAGCAATGCCACTCACACAAGGTACATTGGATCTCACTGCAATTGACAAGACTGAATAATAGCACATCTTTGGGGCTGCTATGCTGTAAAGCAGTGGAGATATAATTATCCTCAAATGAGCTCATCCTCATTCTGAAATGAAAGCTCAAGAGCGGGACGAAATCTGGAGGTGGAGAACGTCACAAGCGTTACCCATTGTGCTTAAGAGTCCTCCGATCTGACTTGGTCTGAAAGTCTTGACATCAAAATGGAAGCAACGGTACTCAAAGCCTCCTTCTCCATTTCCATTTCGTGTCAAACTCAAAGAGCGCCTTAATAGGTAGGATGCTGGCAATGCTTTCTTCTGTAGCTGAAATGGCCTGGCTTAGAAGGTACCGTCCAATTGATATACGCAATATGGAAGGTGGCAAAACCATAGAAAGAAGGATACTCAAGCTGTTATCTATAATAATAATAATAATAATAATAATAATAATAATAATAATAATAATAATAATAATAATAATAATAATAATACCAAAACTCTTTTGGACCACAAGAGCTTGGTTTTGTCAATCAAAACCTTTTTAAAACTGCACTTGGAAAACTGCATGGCCCCCAGTAATTTGAAGCTAGGAGACAGGAATCTTAAATATTTCTCTAGTCCCAACCATAAACTAGAGAACTAAACATGTGTTTTCAGGAGGAAAGAGACACACTGAAATTCTCAGGACTCCAAATTCTTCATCCTCTATCAGGTTTCCACACAATGCAATATGCACAAAGTGGAAGATATGAATAGCACAGCCTTCGGGGGGGGAAAGGAGGTCGGATGCAACATTTATGGTGCTTCCCATGTTATGTTTCCGTTATCCTCTCCTTTTCCCCGGTTTTATTTTATTTTTTTTATATTTTAATTCCATTTATATCCCGCCCTTCTCCGAAGACTCAGGGCGGCTTACAAGCTTAGCAGTAGCCTTCATTCTATGTATATGCCTGCTTATTAGGGCTTTCACACACACCCCAAGCGGCATTATTACAAAGTCAGCTTATTGCCCCCAACAACCTGGGTCCTCATTTTACCGACCTCGGAAGGATGGAAGGCTGAGTCAACCTTGAGCCTGGTGGGACTCGAACCTGCACTAATTGCAGGCAGCTGGTGTTACTTAAGGAGGCATTAGCCCACTGCTCCACCAAGGCTCTTTCAAAGTTTTAATCCATATTTTTTTCCTCCGCAGTTCTCTGGGAATTGCAGCCCAAAGTTTTGTTTTTGCATAACACAGAGTTCATTGTCCAGTTGCTTTCATGCGTTTGTGTGCACACCCACGCAGTTCATGGGGCAGGGGATAAAGGGAGGAGGGGGTGAAGGTGAGATCGTGGAATCCCAGGCTTTGCTTGTGCTAATGTAAAGAGGATCATGCATGGGAAGAACGGTGCAAATTCGTCTCAGATGGAAAAGATGGATGATAAGAAACAACGTCAGACTACGGTCTACATTCACGGTGCAAAAACCTCTATGGTTTTGTGCAAGTCCACACACCACACACAGTGAGACGATGTGCGCAAACAGTGACAAATCAAGTCGCGAGGTGTGTGGTAGGCTACCAAAGATCACTTGGGGTAACAGATGGCAGCAAAACATCCCTGGCTAAATAGAATGAAAACATATTATGGATTCTCGCGATAACACATTTTCAGGGTTACACCTCCTATCTTTAGTCCCTTTGGACAAGACTCCATTGCCCACCCGGAAAACACATGCCTTGCCTGCCGCAGATCCTGGGCTCAAATCTTGGCATCTCCACTTTGAAGGATGGGGCAACAGGTGCCCAGGACCTTTAAGAACTGATGCCCAGTTTGGATGAACAACAGACCATCAGCCAGACCTCATTTAGGAAATTTCCCCTCTAGAAATTCAACACTGTTCCGTAGTACCCCAGTTCCACCTTGAGTGTCCCCAGGAAGCCAGCCCCCTCAGATTTTGCAATGTCATCTTTGTCTCATGACAAGGAGTGAGACGGGAGAGAATAAGTTGGCAAGGACTTCCAGCCACTCCTAGCTTCTGTCCCCTTGCCAATAATCCCCTCCAAGGTGGTTTGTAAAGGACAAGCGTGGATCCGGCTGATAGATCCAGGATGGTCTTCCTTTGCCATTTCCTCCTTCCTTGGCAATGTTAAAGGTGGAAAACCACCTAAAAGGGAAAAGGTTGTTGACTGGAAGGTCCTGCAAAAAGGAAAACGCTTCTCTGCTCCATGAAATTAAGCTCTTTGGCAATGTAGTCTAATGGTTGAGAGATACGGGTTGTTTCCTTGCGGATGTTTCATTACCCAACTAGGTAACAGCATCAGTGCTGGAAGGGGGTGAGCTTTGCTCTCTGTTTATGTATAAGTAGTTTACCCTGTGAGTGTTGGTGGGAGAGTTCTTGGTCGTTCCTTGATGGGACGGTTGTTTACTGTTTGACGGCTTTGTCTAAGCTGGTAGCTCCTTGACTGGGTTATTGTTTTTTTGCTTGATTGTTGGTCTCTAGTGTTAATCTTGGCACTAGTCTGTGCTTATTTTGAGTGTTGATCACTGACAAGGAATTGAGTGGGTCTTTTTGTTTACTTTTTAGATTGTCTCTTTGGATTGTCGCTTTTGCACCATCAACCACCCCTCTCGTGGAAGCACTATGATACAAAGAGAAAGCAGACTTAGCACTGAAGACATTGCCTAGTTGGGTAATAAAACGTCTCCAAGAAAAACAACCACGCTCAGACAGCACCAGGGACCTGACAGTTCATGTCTAAGCTACCGATATTCTATTCGGCATTACTTTTAAGATGTTGGACTGAGGCACAGGAGACCCCGATTCAAATCTCCCCTCAACCAAGGAGAACTTGACTAATCCCTTTCTTCCAGCCCAAACAAGCTTATAATCCATTGCCAGATTTGAGCAAGGACCTCTTTGAAAACTGAGCTCCGTGTCTGTGAAAATGGTTGGGGGCTTGGTCCTTGAGCAAACCCAACATGGCTTTAATCAACTCTCAGCAGGGAAGGCACCACTCAATAGAAGCAGGCGGAGGGGTGCAAGCTCCCTGGCAAAGTAGGCATTGCTGTTGGTACCCCTGGACAACCGTGAGTCACGCCAAAGTTTTGATGCCACCGAGTTGCAGTTGGACAAGGCGTACGAGGGGATTTACCTTCCGTAGCTGGTGGGGGACACCCGCCTGGGTAGCAAGCTAAGCAGAAACAGCAAAGAAAAGAATTAGGTTTGAGAGAGAAAAGCAGAGAAAAAGAGATGAACTCATACTAATTAGCATACAATGGAACACAGTCTTCCAGCAGAGGGGAAGGATATCCATATAATTCAGCCGCTTTTTGATGACCAGGGAGGAGAAGAAGGTTGTCCACGGTAAAACCAAAGCTCTGAATGAAGAACTTCGTGGAGATCATAAGCATAAGGCAGAGATCACAACGCCACGTGTTTCACTCCCTCCCAACCGCCCACGAAGCCCACTAAGTGTTCATCAGCAGGAGTGGGAGCAAAACAGTCACTCGCAAGAGGATTAGTTGAAACACTTGTAATAACTCCAGCTTCCTTGAACTCCAAAAGCTCTGGCTGGGACTATAAAAATCACAATGAAGCATTGACTCTTTCTGCAAGAGAAAGACTAAGGGTGAGGTGACAGCAGTCTTCCAATATCTCCGGGGTTGCCCCAAAGAAGAGGGAGTCAAGCAGAGCACCTGAGAGCAGGACAAATAACAAATAACAGGTGGAAGCATCTTCAAGAGAGAACCAACCTGGAACAAAGGAGAAATTTCCTGAGAGTGAGAACAGTTCATCAATGGAATGGCTTGACTCTGGAAGTTGTGAGAGCTGCAGGTTTTCAAGAAGAGATTGGACAATTATTTGTCCGGAATGGGATGGGGTCTTCTGCTTAAGCAGGGGGTTGGACTAGAAGACCTCCAAGGTCACTCCAAACTCTATGACACTGTATTCTGCCTAGGTAGTCCTCAACTTGCAACCACAAATTGAGCCCAAAATTTCTGTTGTTAAGGGAGACATTTAAGCGAGCTTCGCCCCATTTTATGACCTTTCTTGCCACAGTTGCTAAGCGAATCACTGCACTTGATAAGTTAGAAACCCGGATGTTAAGTGAATCTGGCTTCCCCCATTGACTTGGCTGGTCAGAAGGTCCCAAAAAGGGAATCACGTGATCCCGGGGATGCTGCAAGGGTCATAAATATGAACTGAGCATCTGAATTTTGATCACGTCATCCCGGGGATGCTACAAAGGTCGTAACTGTGAAGTTACATTTTTGAGTGCTGTTGTAACATTGAATGGTCACTCAACTTTGTAAGTCAAGGACTCTATTCTATTCTATTCTATTCTATTCTATTCTATTCTATTCTATTCTATTCTATTCTATTCTATTCTATTCTATTCTTCCCTTCCCCTCTACTCTAATTCTAATTCTAATTCTAATTCTATTCTATTCTATTCTTCTATTCTATATTTACCCTGAGAGCTTATGCACAAGAGACAAATTCCTTGTCTCTCCAATCACAGTTGACTAATAAGGAATTCTCTTCTCCTTTTCTCTCCTCTCTCCTCTCCTCTCTTCATTCTAATTCTAATTCTAATTCTAATTCTATTCCATTCTATTCTATTCTCCTCTCCTCTTCCCTTCTCTTCCTTTCCCTTCTATTCTACTCTACTCTACTCTACTCTACTCTACTCTACTCTAATTCTCTTCTATTATTCTCTTCTCTTCTCTTCTCTTCTCTTCTCTTCTCTTCTCTTCTCTTCTCTTCTCTTCTCTTCTCTTCTCTTCCATTCTGGAAGTTTGCAGCAGAAGACCTTTGCAGTGGGGAGCCGTTCTTCTTCCCCTCCACCCAGTAAATCCAGAGATTGGTTCACTTCGAGAAGGGCCTTTAAGCAGTGACGGCCTTTCTCTCTGTAATTCCTGAAGTACAGAGTGGAGTACAGACACACGAGGAGCAATTCAACCGTTCGGCCCTAATCAGTTCCTAGGTGTCAACATACCCTCTTGGGAAACCAGAGAGCGAGTTGAACACTATCTGGTGGAGGCCCCGTCAGAGCGCAGCATTCCGGAAAGCAAGCATATAAATAGCCCGTCTGTTCTGCCTTAGCCAGCTATCCAGCTTCTCTCCTCCAACTGGCCGATGTGAAAGCCAGACTGTGACCCTTTCAGCGCGAGAAACGGCCTGCTCTTCATCTGTGTCTTCTAATGGATCCCAAAGTCCTTCTCCAAAACCAAAAAACCTTGACTGGATCTCAGGGCCAGGAAAAAAGAGGGAAGTAGAAGGAGAAGTAGGAAGAGGACTATAAGAGCAAGGATCAGGTATCCTGGCCTGTGTAAAACACATGAGAATTATGCAACCTTCAAAAACCATTTAGAAGAGGTTCGTCTGTAAACATTTCTGCTTAGTTCTCTCCTTCTGCTAATACAGCAAAAAAAAAAACACCACCATCTGCTTTGCAAGGATGGAAAGTATGGCTGAGATCAGGGGACACTAACACGCAACGGCTCCATGTTTAGGAAGAGGGAGACAATTGTCCCGTATTTGTGCAGGCGGGGAATGACGATAGTCTCCAATCTATGTTCTGTGTGACCTCCTTGGGCATTTCTTATCTCAGAAAGTTGTGTCGCCTTCTGAAAGAGCAAGCCACGTGTCCACCTGGCTAGAGAGAGTCAACAGCCGTTGACCTGGCGTCAGTCCAGGGGAGGCAGAGGCGATGCCATCTTGTCATACACTTTAAAATGTTTTTTTTTTAGAAGTCTGGGATTTCAGGGTGGAGGTGAGAGGCTGGGGTGAATGGTGAAGAGATGGGCTGGAACTATAGAATTCACAAACATATGAAGTTTGTCACAAAAGCCTGGGTCGGACTCGTCTGGTTTGAAAGATACAACATCATAATAACAATAGTCAGGAGGAGGAGGAGGAGGAGGAGGAGGAGGAGGAGGAGGAGGAGGAGGAGGAGGAGGAGGAGGAGAAGAAGAAGAAGAAGAAGAAGAAGAAGAAGAAGAAGAAGAAGAAGAAGAAGAAGAAGAAGAAGAAGAAGAGGAGGAGGAGGAGGAGGAGGAGGAGGAGGAGGAGAGGAAGGAAGGAAGGAAGGAAGGAAGGAAGGAAGGAGAAAAACAAAAAGGAAAAAAAGAGGGAAGTAGAAGGAGAAGTAGGAAGAGGACTATAAGAGCAAGGATCAGGTATCCTGGCCTGTGTAAAACACATGAGAATTATGCAACCTTCAAAAAACATTTAGAAGAGGTTCGTCTGTAAACATTTCTGCTTAGTTCTCTCCTTCTGCTAATACAGCAAAAAAACCCAACCAAAATCAAAAACACCATCTGCTTTGCAGCCAATACATTCCTAATCCATTTTCACCTGAACTGACTCATGCTAGAGTTCCCTGCACTTTCCCACTCATTATAATCTTTTTACAGATGGCAGTAAAAACGGTGGATACTTTCCTATTTGGAAATATAAGAAGCTTTTGCTGCGTTTTCCCCCATGGTGACTGGGTGTTTGTGTGTGGACACTGCATCTCTAAGGAGTTTCAGATACTCAGCAAGGCTCCAGCTAGGTAAGTTATGCTGTAATGGGATTAATATATCAAGCAGTTGGGTAACTTTTATACTTTTATCTTGATTTTCCTCCCCTTAATTCGGGAAAGCATAGGCCTGGATCTCTGTCTGATCCTTGCTTTATCCTCGCAAAAGACTTTTAAGGTAGCCTAAGATGCGACATAAAAACTGGTCCAAGATCATTCATGAGGCTCATAGGAACTAAATCCAGATTTTCAAACCTTACTTACTAGATTTATTTCCTACTTACTACAATATCATGATCCACCAGAGCATCAGAATGAAGCATTACATGTTAAAGACTGCTTTAATGTGAAATGTCCCTTCCAAGCTCAAAGTAGTCCACAAACGGATCAATGCGTGTCTAAGAGATGGGCTAGATCCCGTTCTTAATTCAAATAAGCCTGATAGCTTCCCTCTATGCAAGAATATTTGCCCAAAAGTAACTGAGCAGAAAGTACAACATCTTTAAAAAAAATGAAATTCAATTCTGAAGCAAGCAAACACAATGCTAATCCATGCCTAAATTAAAATCACTTTTGGACACTATTTGTCAACTGCAGACTTCTGACGTGACACCAAAGCTGGCGTGTGTGTTTGTTTATGGATGTATCCGCACAGACAAATCCATGCAGGGTTTTTTGGCCCGCATTTTAAAGCTGGGGTGCCCTTGCCTTCTTTTTAGGGCTGAGAGAGAGCAACTGGCTTCGTCTCATTGGAAGGACTAGAACTTGTGGGATATATCACCCAGTTGGTTTCATGTCTAAGGCAGGACTAGAATTCCTACTCCAAGTTTATAGCCTGGGGACTTTAACCACTGCACCAAAGAGATTCTCTCTACCAAGTTCCTATGATCCACTTCGGAATGCAAGCAACTAGACAGCCCCATGGTTTTCCTATCCTGTAGAAATGTGTGGGTTTTCCTGAAGGCGCCTAGGTCAATATATGGGAAAGAGGATAAGTCACCCAGCTGGTTTCATGTCTAAGGCAGGACTAGAATTCCCAGCTCCCAGTATCTAGCCTGGTGCCTTTTAAACCACAGCATCAAAAGGGTCCTTGGCAAAGATTTGCTAATCTGCCAAAACTGATCAAGAACTTTGCCCACTTCTATCCAAACGGATTCCTCCGTTTATCCCATCAGGTTCAGGGGGATTCATTTCCTAGCATAACCACTTCAGGATGGCAACTTTAGAGGGAAGAGCTGTCTTGGTCTTCTCAGAGTAAAACCCCACCGGCGTTCAGGGCCAGTTATTGGTCCCGACTCAGCTGGGATAGAATCATCAGCCTTCACAACTGTACAAAGAGCCAGGTCCAAGCTGTGCCCTGGGAATTCCTTTCCACATGATTGTCACTTTCGTGGGAAGCAGCTAATCCCAGAAACTCTTTTAATGCTGTTCAGAAGACCCTTAAGGCCTCCGAATGAATGGAGATTTTCAGCTATGCTAGCTATCCGGGATTCTAAGAGGCTGGAAAAATAGAACAATAAAGTTTGCAGCTTCATTCAGCAGTATGTCTCCTCCGTCCCTCAACTTTCTCTCCCTCCCTCTCCCCCCCCCCATCCAACTCGGTGACTTAAGACTCATCAGCATCTGTTTCTTTGCCTCCCCCTCCTCCCCCTCCCCTTGCAAATTCAGATTGATTGTCTCCTTCTGGCTTGGTTTCCTTCCCTCTTTCAACTTCAGGGTCCTCCAGCCCCTTCCCTATTTCTTTAAAAGTTGGGCAAAAATCTTGCGGGGGGGGGGCAGGAGGGAAAGGGAGTCTTGGGACACAGGAACCGGACCAGGCTCGTGTTTCTGGGGAAATCCTACAAGCAGCCACAGAAATAGCCCCCCACACACACACACTTCTTCTCATTTAGGATTCCAGCCTTCCCAACGCCGGGGACTCGGGGGTAGCCTGGCCCTGCAAGGTTTCGGCCATTTCGGCCACTTGGCTTTCACCCGGAGCCCCCCCGACCCCCGCTTGGGAATCTTGTGGCCGCGAATCCCGCAAGCCACGGCTCTTCCACTGGCAGAAAGGAGCCCTCGCTCCGTCTCGGCGCCTTCCACCTGCTCTGTGAGCCGGGCCAGGGGCTTCCCAACCGCGGGCCACGTTGGGACCCTCCGGGAGGCGCGTCGCCTGCTGAGAAAGACCCCCACGAGCGCCTGGCAAGGGGCGCAGCGCCCTTTGGCTTTCAAGGGGGGGGGCGGATCTGCATTCCCCGCGGTAGCCCCTTCCTCGTCCCCACCGGGGACCCCTTTCCCCTCCGCGGCACTCTACCTGTTCTCGGGGCGCACGCTAAGCAGGTAGCTGCGCCTCTCCGGCCGGTACTCCACCAGGGGCCCGTTGTCCTCGCCATCGCTGCCGGGCCCGGGGCAATACCCCAAGGCAGAGCCGTTGCCCGAGTAGGAGCGGCCCAGGGGTCTCCGCCGGGAGCCCATCGCCACCAGCCCGGCTGGCTGAGCAAAAGGGGAAACGGCGGAGCTTCGTCCGGCGAGCGGGGCGCAGGGCAGGCGGGGGGGGGGTCCCCGGCGGCTCCCGGTCGGGGGGCTGACTGAGCCGCGGGCCGCTCCGCGCAGCCCCAGCGCCGCAGCCGTCAATCACCCCGGGCTGGCCGCGACCCGGCTATTTATAGTCGGCCCACTTGGGGCCGTCACTCAGGCGGAGGGGAGGGGGCTGCCGCTCGGGGGGGGGGGGGCTCGGCCAGCCGGCCGAACTACCGACAGGCCCCTCGCGAGGCAAGGGAGACCCATGGGGTGTGTGTGTGTGTGTGTCTCTGCGCTGCGGGAAGGTGGCAACCGGTGGCCTAAAGGGGGTCTTCGGAGTGGGGGGGGTGTGCTGGGCGAGGGGGCCGCTCTGACTCCCCTTTTCCCGGCGCTTGTTCCGTGGCAAGAAAACGGATGGCGCCCACTGAAGCAGGTTAAAGAGGAGGCTTCTGATCGCAGCAGGTCAAATGAGAAGAGTTGGAAGGGGCCTTGGAGGTCTTCTAGTCCAACCCCCTGAGCTAGAGCTAGTGGTTGTAATGGTTCTAATTCAACCGCCCGTTTCAAGTCCTCCTTGTTGGGAATCTCAGCACGCCGACTGCCCCGCCCTCCTCACTCTTCCCCACCTGATGGTCCCCCTCTCCCTTTCCCATAACCTGCTTGCTTAACCATAAAAACAACGAGCCTGTATTAGGAGCACGTGGGGGCCCTTCTAGCTGGCCTTCAGGGTCTTTTCCCTGGAGAGAAACGTCCAGATTTCCCACCTAGGCATTGGCTGAAACTACTGTAAGGACCTAGTGCAGGGGTGGGGAACCTTGGCTCTTTTATGACTCGTGGACTTCAACTCCCAGAATGGCTGAGCCAGCATGGGGGACCTATGGCCCCTTCATGACTCATGGACTTCAACTCCCAGAATTCTTAAGCCAGCATGGGGGACCTATGGCCCCTTCATGACTCATGGACTTCAACTCCCAGAATTCCTGAGCCTGCATGGCTCAGCTTGGAAACCTCTCCCTTTCCCTGTCCTAGAGAACCCTGCCAGGGGTTGGCAACTAGTCCAGGGGTTGGCAACTTTGTCTCTTTTGTGACTTGTGGACATCAACTCCCAGAATTCAGGAATTCTGGGAGTTGATGTCCACAAGTCACAAAAGAGACAAAGTTGCCAACCCCTGGACTAGTTGCCAACCCCTGGCAGGGTTCTCTAGGACAGGGGTCCCCAACACACACACACCCCAGTGGACCAGTACCGGGCTGCGGCATGCCAGACAACTGGACCTCACAAACAAGCAAAGCCCCATCGGTGGGATGCAGGCAGCACACAAAAACACAAACAGTGCAATCCACGGAAAAACCTCTCTCCACGGAACCGGTCCCTGGTGCCCAAAAGTTTGGGGACCTCTGCTCTAGGAGACAAACTTCACCCACACACGCATGCACACACAGAGACACAAATTACAAGGAAAGGGGAGTGAGGACCTGTTGTAATGGAGCAGTAGCCTTGAGGATATTGGGAGGTGAGGAAGCTTAACCTTTGCGCTCCTTCTGTGTTCAAGATTCAAAATTGAGCCCTGCCCAGATCCTATTCCGATACAGCTTTTGGGGTCATCTGAGTTGTTCTCTGAACTAGGACTACCTGGGGACGAAAGGGTTAAAGCCAGCATAACCAAACCTGGGATCCTTCATGAGTGGACCTCCAAACCCATACATCCCAGCCAGCATGTCCAATGGTGAGGGTCCAGCTTCCAGAACCCCACACTTTGCCCCTTCCCCATTAGCCTAACCACATCACCTTCGCATTTCTGGCTGGGTTTGGCCACTTTGGGGATCCAGTAGGCCATGCAATCTGGCCAGCCAACAAGGTGACCAGATGACCTTTCGGCTGTGAGGTTAACTCCATTCAACCCTCCACTGTGTGAATGGAGCCAGTGGGTGGGAGAGGCCCCAAAGGAAGCGAAGGAAGGCTCCTGTTGTTTTTTTGTATTCTTGCATTACGATCTGATTCACCAAGACCCACTTTAAGCTGCATCATGTGCCGTGGGGTATGCTGGAGGGCTGCGCAGAAGGTCTCTTGCGTCACCATCCTGGCTAGCTGCCTTCTGAGGATCTGCGTCTCTGGGTTCCCTGCCTTTGGCTGTTACGCTTGTAAATTTTAGGACCTGTGAATGCAGCGGCATGCCGACAGGCTCTTTCCTAGCGGATTAAAAAAGACAGGCTTTCTTTCTCTACAGCTTAATTGTGCGTGGCACTTTTATGAGCCGTGTCCGCCTGGTGTTAAAACTGGGGTTGAGAGATGGAGGTGATTTAAAAGTGTCCGTGCAGGCAGCAGGCATGACAAAACCCCTCACACATCGGGGAAGGAATTACGCAGTTCACATGACGTGTGCTTTGATCTTGTCTGTTTCTCTTTCTTAAAAAAATATCCTCCTCCAGGGAATACTGATCCAAATTCAATCTCCTTCATCTCCGGGGCCTGATAAAAATGCTCTTGGCCCCAGAATCAAAGCAAACTCTTCCCTCTGAGGTCTACCCTACAAACTCCTGTGATTTGGACTAGACTTCCTGCACCATATCAAAAGAAAAACCATCCTTTATAAATTGCACCAGATAGGTTTTACAAAGCGTGTTGAGTCACCCTGGAGCAAATCACATTTTGGCAGAGCTTGTGTAGTGAACACCAGTCTCTGGAAAAAGTTTCTTAACTCTTAGGAATCTTCTTTTGGAATCCTTAAGTGAAATTTTCCTCCAATGGGATTTTCCCATGTATTTTACTAGGAAACATAGATACGGCAGCCTAGAAAAGTAAGTGCCCTCCAAACCATACTCAAGCACTCCAAATTTGTTGGCAATGTCTATTTTGCCCTATGACGTCATGGTGACCTAACCCTAACCCTCAGTGGAATTTTCCTCCTATGGGATTTTCCCATGTATTTTACCAGGAAAGATAGATAGGGCAGGCTAGAAAAGTAAGTGCCCTCCTAACCATACCCAAGCACTCCACGTTTGTTGGCGATGTCCATTTTGCTCTCCGAGTTCATGGTAACGTAACCCTAACCCTTAGCCTATCCTCTCCCTCTACATACACATACACAAACACACACATAACCCTGTGAAGGGCAATGGGGTCATCTTTTTGGCAGATATTTGGAGGGTATCCCAAATGGAACAGGACTGGCTTACTGTATCTTCAAGTAAGAGAAGGACTACCAATAACAGCTGGCTCCATAATATAACCGGAAGTGAATCCATACTTCAGTATTTGCATAGACTACAATATAAGAATATACACTACAATACGAATACTACAATCCCTCCCTACCCCAATCTATTAACACACAACACCTTGAAGCACAAACTGAGCAACTTTAGAGGGTCCTCGTTGCTCTCTGAGCTTGGTTGTTTTGTTTGCAGACTTTGCATTACCCAACTAGGTAACAAAGTTTTAGCACTGATGATGTTTCCCAGTTGAGGAACGCAACGCCTGCAAGAAAACAACCAAGCTCAGAGAGCACCAAGGACCCTTCATTTCAACCCCAAGCTACAAATGTTTACCTTTATCAGTAACTGCATTTTAATCGAATGTAGCTATATGAATCCAGCTTGAGTAAGAGGTTATAATTCAGGCTATTGTCTGAATCCAGAGAACTGCACTAATGAACTAAATCATTACCGTGTGTGAGTTGGGCAGCCATATAATTTTTTTTTAAAAAAAAATCAGGGTGAAGTTATCTAGGGTGTGTCCTGCCTAAAACTAGCTAAGTGCTTCTCTATCTTAGAGAGAGATTCTCCAGTTGCATTGTTCCCACATTGATAGGGATGTTAAGGTGAATTGGGGTCCTGAAGGGGGGGCTGACGTGCCTAAGAAGAGGCCTGGAACAACTCAATCCAAGTCAACTTTTTCCAAAGCAAGAATTAGCATGTGCTGACCCCACGTGGCAGCTGCAGGGAAAGTGGCTCACCCAAGGAGGGGCCCAGTCAATAGTAAGTAAGATTTAAGGTCCTTCTCAGTTGGAGGGAGAGGAGAGTTCCTGAACTGCAAACTCTTGTGCCGTGTGTAGAAGCCACGACACAATAAACAACACTGAACAACCTCTGCATGGCTATCAAGTCTTAACCGCCTCTCCTTCTTTCAGTGATCCTGTGAAAAGTATCCATGCTCCCATGCTACCTGAGATAGAGAATGAGGCAGAGATTCTGGAGAGAGAGAGAGAGGGAGAGGGGGAGGGAGGGAGGGAGGGAGAGAGAGAGAGAGATTGAGATTGCAACCAAGCAACCTAGAACTAAGGAGAAACTTCCTGACAGTTAGAGCAATTAACCAGTGGAACAACCTGCCTCCAGAAGTTGTGAATGCTCCAACACTGGATGTTTTTAAGAAGAGACTGGACAGCCATTTGTCTGAAATGGGATAGGCTTTCCTGCCTGAGCAAGGGGTTGGACAAGATGGCCTCCAAGGTCCCTTCCAACTACTACTACTACTATTATTGTTGTTGTTGTTTGAGATGTTCCCAATGATGGGCTCCAGCACAAGGCCGCAAGCTTGGAAGACTAAACCGCTGGTCCAGGAGACCCAACTCAGACTGGATCCTGCAGAGTTAGTTACCTTATGGGAAATGTTGAGTGTTCCTATAAATCAGAGCAGATCAGGGAAGTTAGGAGCGATGGTTTAAATGGCCTCCTTACAACTCTTTGGCTCAGCTCACCACAACACATGAAATCATAAACCTGGGATAACAAAACCCCAAAGCTCTGTTCACCTAACATGTCATGCCCAAAGAAATGCAGTCCCCAAACACAATTGGGACCAGAACTTGCAGTGCAGTTGTTAAGCAAGTTGTGCCTGATTTCAGGAGCTTTTTTTGGCCACCCTTGTTGTATGAGTCTGGCTTCTCACCCCTGGCTTGTGAGTGGAGCAAGAGATTTTGCAGGATTGATGTCTGTAAGCTTCTCAGACAGGACACCAGATGAGCCAATTCTACTTTATTGTAAAACAACATTTTACAAGTCTGAAAATACATCCCTCCTGTCTCCTTTTCAGCCTGAGGAAATAGAGATGGTCTCTTCTGACCCTCTTGCTATGCCCATATTCCATCTGTGGGCTCACCTGCCTCTTATCAAACCACTCCAGAGTTGCATCTCTTTGCCTTGCTCACAAGATCATTCCCACGGATCCTTACACCAAAGCAGATAAGCTCAAACGTCTAGGAAATGGTAGAACATGTTGACAGGGCTGTGGTAGATTCATGGTTGTAATCTACTACAGCCCTATCAAAGTGCATTGTTTTATCATTTGGTTTGCCGTGCAAAAATCCCCAGTGAAGCCTATTTCTCCAGTTAAGAATGCAAAGGAAGAGGCAGCCACGTGAAGAGTCAAAGTGATGGAGAATGAATTCCGGTAAGTACTGCAGTTGTCAGATAAGAAACATTGAGTTCAGCATGTCTATTTTCTCAGTCCTCCATGTCAGGGTTGTCCCAAAGATGCTTTTTCAGGAAGCAACTGGACTTTCTTGTTCTTCTTTGAAGACGTTTCACATCTCATCCAAGAAGCTTCTTCAGCTCTGCCAGAAGATTGCGTTCAGGACCCTGGAGAGCAACTCTGCAGCCACCAGGCAGACGTTATTCTGTTTCCTAATCTTGATCATTTTCATATATATGGATTTCAGGTCCCAGAACTCTCAGCAATGGCCCTGCTGGCTTGGAAATTTTGGGTAGTGGTCAGGTTTATAACTTGGCCAGGACAGTCCTTTGAGAAATGAGTCCCTTTCAAGTGCTGGCTTTTAAAAACCCAAGTACACGTCCTCAACTTACAACCACAATTGAGCCCAAAATTTCTGTTGGCGAGACAGTGGCTAAGTGAGTTCTGCCCCACTTTATCAATTTTCTTCCCACCATTGTTAAGGGAATCACTGCCGCTGTTAAGTTAGTGATATGGTTATTAAGTGGATGTGGCTTCCCCCATTGACTTTGCTTGTCAGAAGGCTGCAAAGGGGGATTACATGACCCCAGGACGCTGCGACCGTCATAAATATGAGTCAGTGGCCAAGCGGTTGAATTTTGATCACACGACCGCGGGGATGCCGCAACAGTTGTAAGTGTGAAAAGCAGTCATAAGACCCTTTTTTCAGCACCGTTCGAATGGACACTAAATTTATTTATTTATTTTTTATTTTAATCTCATTTATATCCCGCCCTTCTCCGAAGACTCAGGGCGGCTTACAATTTAAGCACAAACCAATGAACTGTTGTAAGTCAAGGACTACCTGTAGTTGAATAAGACAAGGAGTCTCCCTCTAGGACAGTTTCTCAACTGCAACAGTCATGTGAAAAACAGCGGTAAGTCACTTGTTTCAGTACTGTTGTGACTTCGAATGGACGCTAAATGAACTGTTATAAGTTGAGGACTATATCCCATTCTTGGTGGTTCTTGATATCTCAAGTGGCAAGGACTGGAAAGGTGATTTGATTAGTGCCCTGCTTTAGTAAGATTTGGTTAATCAAGCCTCCCACCCCTGTTAGAACCAATGTAATTAAATTAATACATTTTTGAAGAAACCCACCACCCATCATTTATCTGGAGGCTAAAGTAACAGAACAGGGGAAATAGGTTTACATTGTAAAAGTAGCAGACAAAACTCTAATTATGAGATTGAAGCAAAGTTCCTTGAAATATTGTCACATCAGTTGGTTAATTTACCACCACACGCCACCAAAGTCAGTAACAATTATTCAGAATGCTTTTGCCCTACCAAAAGAAGCAGCATGGAAATTAGCAGACACATTACAAAAGGGCACATTAAAATGCTGGATCAGGACCAACTTTGCTTCTTTTACTGTGAATGCTAATACCCTCACCGCGGAAGGGCATGTTTTTACAACATGTTTTAACGGTAAATTCTCCCAAACTCCGAATGTTCTACATCTAATGAGAACTGCCTTGAATCCAATATAGACGTAATATTAATGCAAACCTATGCTCATTTACTCAGAGGAAGCCATACTGGAAACAGTGGAGTTTACTCTCAAACAAATGTATACAGGAAGTCCTTAAGCTATGACTGTATGGAGACTGCCCATCAGTGGCGTAGCGTGGGTTGTCAGCACCCGGGGCAAGGCAAGTAATTTGCACAAACCCCCTCCACAGTGGGCGGCGACCCGGCGGCTCGGATCGGAGCGCCCCCCCAGATGTTGCGCCCGGTGCGGCCGGCCCCCCCTGCACCCCCCACGCTACGCCACTGCTGCCCATCAGGGTCGTAACTCGTGAAGGTTATAAAATGAGTCACCTACATACTCCCCATTTCCTCCTAAGAGTCATGGTGCCCACATATGATTTATCACTAAAGACATAAGGGCAATCTGCCCTCCTCATGAGCCATCATGAAAACCTTCCGAGTTAACCAGATTTCACCCAAACACAAGCACAGATGGCAATTTCAGAAACACACACACACACACACATACACACACACACAAAATGAAAAATATCTTTGGTTTTCTGCTCGCACTGGGATTCTTGTATGTCTCTCTGCACGCACACCTCAATGTCAAGCTGATGAAAGAGGCGAGCGATTAAATCTTACAGAAAATGAAGATTGAATGTGCTGGGATAGGTCACTGGTAGGATGTTCTCATTTTCTGCAGAAAAACAGTCTAATGAACTGCACTTTCAACCTGAAGGGAGAAAAACAAGAGGGGGAGCTGGAGAGGTTTTGCCAAATTCAATGCCACTGGAAAATTTCCTTCACTGTTTTGTGTAGAGCAGTGTTTTTCAACCTTGGCAACTTGAAGATCTCTGGACTTCAACTCCCAGAATTACCCAGCCAGCCATGCTGGGGAATCCACCCATCTTGAGGTTGTTAAGGTTAAAAATACTGGTTCAGACCTTTGTACCTTTTGTTGTTGTTCAGGGTTCAAGTACCCATGATTCTTCACAACCTGGCGGACATCTTTTCATCATTTTTTTTTGGTGTAGTCTTTGACTAAAGCATAGCTGGTCAGGGAATTCTGGGAGTTGAAGTCCACAGGTCTTAAAGATTGCCAAGGCTGGACACTCCTGCATCAGAGTGTCTTTTCCAGCAGCTTAGCCTTGTGGAGTAGCCTATACCCTAAGGCAGGGGTAGGCAACCTTGGCTCTTTTATGACTCGTGGACTTCAACTCCCAGAATTCCTGACTCGGGAATTCTGGGAGTTGAAGTCCACGAGTCATAAAAGAGCCGAGGTTGCCTACCCCTGCCCTAAGGTGTGAGGGTGAAGGGTTGTTCTCTGAGATTGTGGGTTGTTTTCCAAACATTTTATTACCAGGCTGGGTAACATCTTCAGCAGAATTTAGGGGATGACCTCCACATCACAAGACCCTCACCTGACCCCTCACAAGACCCTCACCTGATGTGACCTCCCCATCACAAGACCCTCACTTGGCACAACCCACACCCGTCCCATAGCAAGACCCTTACTGGTGACCCACAGGTGACCCATCACAACTCTCACTTGACACAACCCACACCTGACCCATTGCAAGACCCATCACAAGACGCTCACTTGACACAACCCCACCCATTGCAATACCCTCACTGGGTCACATCACAAGACTCATCACAAGACTCTCACTTGACACAATCCATACCCAACCCATCCAAGACCCTAATCTAATGTGACCTCCCCAACACAAGACCCACTGTCCATACAAAACCGCTGAAGCTCTTACACAGCCTGGTAACGCAACGTTCAGAAACCAACCCACCAGCTCGGAGAATGAACATCCACCCTCCTCCTCCATCTGAGCTACAGATATTTGCCACTATCGCAAAGCCTACGGTGGGTTTGCCCTCGTCAGCATCAGCACTACACTATTCTTCCAGAAAGCCCGAAAAACAATCTTGTTTAAACATTGGGAGCCATGTTGTCTTCATCTTTTTTCTGGATTTTTTTTTTACTCGCCTATTTTAGTATCTGGGGATGATGTGTATTTAAACCAGAGGACTGTTGAAAAGTTTTTATGTGGTTGTTACATTTTACTGTGTAAACCATCCAGGCTGGAGATAGTTGAAATAAATAAGTAAACCATAACTTGATTTATCCAGAGGGTTTTCTTTTAAAGCATACTATGCGACGTTAACAATGATAATTTTGCACTTATGGCTCAGCACAATGTGCGTTTAACAGGCTTTTAATTCCTTATTCAAACATCCCAGTTAAAATAGATTTCCTTGGGCCCTAGGGCATTGCATAACCCCAGCGTGTGTGTAAACTAAACTGTACATCTCTTTCTTGGCTGGGTTTGCATAACTAACAATAGCTTGAACAGAGCTTGATCAGCCCTGAGAGTTAAGCTTAGTTAATTCTGTGCGGCTTGGCATCTTGTTCAAAGCCAGCCCGCTTAGTTAAGTTTCTCAAAATGTTGTGCAACAATACCCCTCAAACAGGTTAATTCAGTGAGCAGGAAAGGCACGTTTCTGTGACCTCAATCCCCTTGTATTCCTTCTAATCTCCACATCATGAGGTGCGCAGCTAATCACACATTTCTTATCTCCCCTTGTTGAGCAGATAAAAATGAGCCTCAGAATGTAAGGCTGGAAGACTATCGAGTGCCAGAATCTTGCGTTAAATTATTAAAAAACTTTAGAAAACAGAACTAGCAACAAATTATGTCCATGTTAAATCACCCAGCTAGGGCCCAAGAACTTCCCAGGCTGAGTGGCGACATCTCCCTACGTGTGTAAGTCTCCTTGGTTCTAGTTGGAAGAGGAACTGTAATTTTTATTGTTTTTTACCGTTTGTACTCGCCTAGGGGCGACATATAAATTTAATAAAATTAATAAATAATGCCGTTACATGCTTTAAATTTCTTCTGGATAATCTAATGTCATAGAATCACAGAATGCACGGATTGAAATGAACCTGAGAGATCGGTTGATTGAATATGCTGTAAATCTCACTCTGAAAAGCCGGAGATAAAGAGATAAGCTACTCCATATTCTTTTTTTCCTGTGCAGAATCTACTACTGACAGCTACTACTACTACTACTACTACTACTACTACTACTACTACTACTACTACCCCAGCCTTGGGGTCATGTGGTTAGGTGAGCTCCGTGGGTTAATGGTGGCTAATCTTTGTGGATTTGAGTTCATGGCTGCAAATGGTTGGTTTTTGTTACATTCCTTTCGAACCTGGGGCAACCGATGGGTCTTATAAATTGCCTACAGACAGACATTGATCTGACTCCCAGATCTGCCTCTAATGATATAGAGATCAGAAAAGAAGAGACACCTGAGCTTTTGAGGTGGATATGTTTACACAAACACACACTGGCATAGTTTGCTTACGCATGTTTTACCCAAGGCTCCATCGATTAGGTCACGCAGCAAGCAAAAGTATAAAGCTACAGCTGAGAAACCAGAATGGCCGAGATTACACACAGCACGCTAAATCACAAACAAGCCAGGCCCAATTGTGGTTTACAATGTTGGGCAAACCTTACCGACAGACTAGTAAGCAAGAGGCTAGATCAGGCAAGCATTCCAGGTCCATAAGGAGAAGCGCAAAGCTACATTTCATTATCGTGACTGGCACTGCTGCCGGTGAAAATGGGAATAATAAGGACCCCGTAATTTAGAAATCAAGAAACTTTCTGCTCTGCGGGGACCATTTGCCACCACAACTCTCTCAAACCCCCATTGTGCCTTCTCGAAGGCAACTTGATGAGTTGGAGAGAGGCTTGAAGCGAGAGGCTTGAGCTGAAATGATGCCAGCCTTCGCTTCCAGCCCCCCCAACCCTCCATTTTCGGAGATAAAAGAAGTCATTAGCAAGGCACAAAGGGCATCACAATTGTGTCAATGTGCCTCTCCTCCGAAATGAATGGAATAACCTTTTATATAATCCCATTAGCATTTTCAGGGGAAAATGGTGGCATTTGAGCAGATAGTTAAAAGAATGCGGCTTCCTGTCTTGGCAGAAAAGCCAAAAGAATTATCTGATTTACTATCTCAGAATTGATATTCAGCAATGTAGGAGAGCTTGGGGTGAGCTGTGAGTTAGCTCTAGGCTACTAAGAGGTTGGGTTGTTTTTTTTCTTTGCAAAGTATCCTAGCTGCACATCTTGCATTGTCTCAGCCAGGGAAGAAGTGGACTACTTCAGCCCTGAGGAATCTCTGTTGAAGAGATGAAAACCAAGCCTAGAAAATCAGGGTGGGCCTATCCCTATCAAACCTTAACTGTTCAGACGAATAGACCCTTGGTGTACTGTAATACAATTCAATTTCTCTAATTGAATTATATTATGAGCTACAATGATCCTCTTCTATTATAACTCTGTTTTGTTAGCATGTGGTTCTTTCCTTGCTATTTATTTTGGATCGGTTATCTCTGAACTTGGGTTACATCCTGGACCTTGGATCTGGCTTTCTGATTTCATTTTCTTATGAAATGTTTTGGGAGTATCCTGTTCTGTCCTGTCTAATCCTTGGCATGCCTAATCTGGCTTGCTTGGGCAATTTTTAGCATGGAGGAGGCCACTGACCTCATTCCTTTAAAACACAGATCACAACTGATAAGCCTCTGACTCCCACCCTACAGATTAAGATACCCTTAGTACCCCACCCCCCAAAATGGATCCTGGCCCCAACTACTCTTGAGAGCCTGCCCTTTGACATGATGCGCAAAGCGTAGCTTCCAGAGGTTGCACGCTGAGGGTGTAAAAGACCACACAGAGCAACATGAAGTGTGCAAAACCATTCACACTCCTGATATTATGAACTAACAAAACAAATAATAATAATGTAAGCTTTCCAGCTGTTTTTTTTAAAATCAAAGTAAATAGGCATTCCAAATATAAATTCCAGTTAAGCTTCCAGGAGTGACTGAGAATGACCCAGGAGTGGGGCATATAAAATGTCTTAAATAAATAACACCAGTTTCAAAAAAGAACTTTCTGCAACTGTATTGTTCATAAGTGAATAAAGCATTCATATCTACAATAAACTTTCTGTATTGGATGGCAATATTATCCATGATCGCTTATGCAAATAAATCGGGGAATTAGAACTCCTCAGAATAATTTAGCCTCAGACTAGCTCACATCAAACCTCTCAAGCCAGTTCACAGTAATAAAATCCAATATAAAAACCCAGCAAAGATGAAAGTAAACCACACCACATCTCACAATCAGAGATAATTGAGCAGCTGGGGCAGGACTGGCTGTCAAAGATAACTAAGACAAATTCTTGCAAGAGACTCATGCCATAGTGGTGTCAGGAAGAACCATTTGGGCCAAGGGTTGTGTGGTCCCCACATTTTTTAAAGGGCAACCGGGTTCAACATGACACTCATCACCTCACAACGTTCATGAGGTCAAACAGAGCATCAGTGACTGCTAGGCCTCGTTACCACCACCCATCTTTGCACGTTCTGCAGTTTGTGCGGCTCTCCACCTTCTGGACCGAACACCAAAGGTGCTAGACTACAAAACCTAGCACTTTCCACAGCATCAGAGGCTTGCTGGAAGCACAGTTCCTTACCACAGCAACGGGTCTCTTGGGAGATTTCCCCAAGACTGTCTTTGTTATCCGTTCAGGACCAAGTTAAGTTTGGTTCAAGGAGGAGGGAAGGAGGCACCCTTGAACCCTGGATGGATTGGAAAGGGGTGCCTGAACTTCAGGGACCAGGCTGGGTGTGAAGAGGGTGGACGAAGCTGCTCTGCAGGGCACCCGTGTTTTGCTGGTTGCATGGACAGAATCAATGCCGTGCAAGCCACGACTACAATAGCACGCCATGCCTGCAATAATATGCCATGCCTGCAATGCCAGGCCATGCCATCCTTTGCCATGCCTGCAATAACATGCCTTGCTGGTTGCATGGACACACTCAATGCCGTGCGTGCCATGACTACAATAGCACGCCATGCCTGCAATAATATGCCATGCCTGCAATGCCAGGCCATGCCAACCTTTGCCATGCCTGCAATAACATGCCTTGCCATGCCAGCCGCAATAACATGCCATGTCTGCAAGGCCAGGCCAGCCAGGCCATCCCGTGCCACGCCCACAATAACATGTCCTGCGTGCCACGCCATGCCAGCCAGGGCCATGCCGTGCCTGCAATATGCCATGCCCGCAACAACAGGTCATGTCTGCAATGCCAGGCCAGCCAGACCAGCCCATCCCAAGCCCTGCCAGCCGGGGCCATGCCATGCCTGCAATAATATGCAATAATATGCAACTGCAGGCCAGCCAGGCCAGGCCATCCCATGCCACGCCCACAATAACATGTCCTGCGTGCCACGCCATGCCAGCCAGGGCCATGCCATGCCCGCAATAACACGCCATGTCTGCAATGCCAGGCCAGCCAGACCAGCCCATCCCAAGCTCTGCCAGCCGGGGCCATGCCATGCCTGCAATAATATGCCCCGCCTGCAACTGCAGGCCAGCCAGGCCAGGCCATCCCAGGCCATGCCCGCAATAACATGCCCTGCCAGCCAGGCCGGGCCCTCCCGAGGCCGCACGGAGGAGCCCGCCCAGGCCGCCAGCGGCCAGGCCTCCCGAGCAGGGCGGCGGGGGGGGGGCGTCGCGGCGACCCCTCTCCTCCTCCGGCCCCTGGGGGGGGCTGCCGGGGGGGGGCGGGGGAGCGTGTCTGGCGCGAGCGTCCCGGCCTCGCCTCGGAGGCCCCGCCCCCCGCCCGCCCGGCCCCTCCCGCGCCCGCCCGCCGCCATGTTGAGGCGGTCGCTGCCCGGCGCTGGGTGAGGCCTGTGCGGGCCCGGGCGGCGGCGGAGCCCGCGGCGGAGCGGCCCGGTCGGTAAGTGCGGGGCGGGCGGGCGGCAGGGGCTCCGTCCCGGGGCCGGGGTGGGGGGCGGCGGCGGCGGGGCAGAGCGCGGGGGCGGCGCGTGGTGGCTCCTCGGGCCCCCGCCCCGCTGGCAGGAGGCGGGCACGGGGCGCCTGGCAGGAAGCCCGGCCGGGCCGGGAGGGGGCTCCGCATGCCCGGGAGGGCGGGGGCGGCGGCGGCTCTGCCCCGGGGCCTCCCCTGCCCGCTGCTGCTGCCGCTGCCATGCCCGGCTGCCTGGCCTCTGCCCCGGCTGGGGCTCCTTGTGGGCGGGGGGCGGCCTGCCCGCCCCTCCTTGCTGGGCAGGAGGAAGCAATGCCCTCCCCCCCCCCGTGTATAAGGAGCTTCGCCCTGCAGCCCGGCTGGCCGTCGTGCCAGGCTGGAGCTGCAAGACCCGCAGCAACTTTGGTGCCAGCTGCCGGGCTCGCCGATGTGCCTTCTTCCCGGTCCCCTCCTCCTCCTCCTCATGGCCATCATCATCTTCACAGGGTCCCCAGATTCCTTGGCACGTGTTTCCCCTCCCCGCCCTCCCAAGACCACCATAACCCCATGCTGAAATGCACTCCTACCAGGGCACCCGTTTGCCACCCGCACCCACCATGTATGTGCGTGTGTATGCACGCGTGCATGCATGCATGTGTGCATCGCACCCTCTTCTCCTGCCACGCTCCTGCCTTATCCCATCCCACCAGTTTGGCCAGCTGCAGCTCGATGGGCATCGCTTTGCTGGCATCACTTTGCTTCCTTTTGCTCCCTGGTACTTAAGAGCCTGCTCTCTGCAAAAGATCAAGAAGAGTTTGCAGACGGGCTGGTCCGTTTGCCGCCTGCCGAGATGTTACTGATGGTACCCAGTGATACTGATGGGCCTTTCTAGGCCGCCTGACTCTCGGCAGGCTCCGGGCAAGGCAGGTTTGGCCAAGGGGAGCCATGCCCCATCCAAAAAACGCCAGCTCTATGCAGGAAACCCCAGGAGGCTTCTTCTTGTCCCCCTGCTTCTTCTCTTTGACCCTCACCATCTTTTTCTTCCATGTTTCTCTTCCTGCTCCCCTGCCGTAAAAGTAAATATACTGGAATATTCCTCCCAATTTAGTGCGTGGCGTTTTTAGAGCTGCAGCCTCTAATGTTTATGTGGGCTTTAGCAGAGGAGCAAGAGACCATCGTATTGTGACTTTTTTTTTCCTGCCCCCATAAAGGGAACTTGTTATATAATGGGCTTCAGCTCGCAGGCTGCAAAGCTTTTCATATTAACTAGGTAGATAAATAACCTGAAGATGTCAACCTCCCCTCGCCTCCACCAACTGAAATCTGCTCAAGTTCTTGTATTTCTGCTGAAAGATTGGTTAGATCTTAGGGAATATGAACTCTTTTAAATGGTATTGGGTTTGCCTTTATTTTCCTTTCAGCTCTTGAAATTAGTCACTGCTTTCTTAACCCAGTGCACTTGAACACAGTATAGGGCTGTTATAGGCCTGTGTTAAGATAGCTGCATTATATTATATATTACCAGTATATGTGATATTAGTATTAAGGGAGGATGTATATGAGGCTAAGACAGGGGTCTTCAAACCTGGCCCTTTTATGACTTGTGGACTTCAACTCCCAGAATTCCGCGTGCCTGGCTGAGGAATTCTGGGATTTGAAGTCCACAAGTCATAAAAGGGCCAGGTTTGAAGACCCCTGGGCTAAGACCTCTTGGAGATTGTTAAGACTGTCTGCATCTAAACTATAATTGGGAACTCATGAACTGATTGTACTAGTTAAGGTGCTGGCCTAGAAACCAGGAGATGGCGAGTTCTCGCACCTTCAGCATAAAAAAATCAGCTGGGTGACTTTGGGCCAGAACCTTTTTCTCAGCCCAACCCACCTCACAGGGTTGTTGTGGGGAAAAGAGGAGGAAGAAGGAGTATTAGGTATGTTCACCTCCTTGAGTTACTTATATAGTAATAAAAGAGGGGTAAAAATCTAATAAATAATAAAGTACAGTTCTGTGCATATTAATAGAATAACAGAATACCAGAGTTGGAAGGGACCTTGGAGGTCTTCTAGTCCAACCCCCTGCTCAAGTAGGAAGCCCTCTACCATTTCGGACAAATGGTTCTCCAATCTGCTCTTAAAAACCTCCAGTGTTGTTGGAGCATTCACAGTTTCTGGAGGCGAATTGTTCCACTGATTAATTATTTTAAATGTTCATTGGTCCTTCCTCCCAAGTAAATAGATTAAAGCACAGGGACTTATTATATTTATATCACTATTTTTCTGGGCAGTCAAAGGAATAGAATAGAATAGAATAGAATAGAATAGAATAGAATAGAATAGAATAGAATAGAATATAGAATAGAATAGAATAGAATAGAATAGAATAGAATAGAATAGAGAATAGAATAGAATAGAATAGAATAGAATAGAATAGAATAGAATAGAATATAGAATAGAATAGAATAGAATAGAATAGAATAGAATAGAATAGAATAGAATAGTTGGAAGGGACCTTGGAGGTCTTCTAGTCCAACCCCCTGCTCATTGTTTGCTCGCTGAGTTTCCAAACAGTTTATTCCTTCATTGGTGGACCAAATCCAGATGTGTTCAGCTTTAGCAAGGTGGAATCTTCATGTGATTGTCATATGAAGACACTCGTTATATGTAGCAGAACAACCTTTGTCTAAAATACACTGACCCTATCTACATAACACCATAACACCGTCGGCTAGACAATGTCGGCTGGCGACCCCCCAGGGGGAGGGCCTTCTCTGTGGGAGCGCCAGCCCTATGGAACCAGCTCCCCCCTGAGCTTCAGATGGCCCTAGATCTCCAGTCCTTTCGCCGCGGCCTCAAAACACTCCTTTTTTCACCTGGCTGACCTGGACTGACGGATTTTAATTATGTTTTTAATTTTTAACTTTAATTTTTAACTTATTTTAATTTAAATTTTAATTTATTCTACAGGGCCATTAATTTAATTTTCTTTTAACTTCTGTATTATTGTATGTTATTGTTAGCCGCCCTGAGTCCTTCGGGAGATAGGGCGGCATATAAATCCCAATAATAAATAAATAAATAAATAAATAAATAAATAAGCAAGCGATGATTTATGGAAGAAGCTATCATGATTTGGATCCTCCGTTGTGGCAAGCAGTAAAGTTCAGAAACCCAGTGTTTGGCTCACCCATCATGGTGAACCAAAACAGACCTGAACTCAGGAATAGGAAAAGGGTAGGGGAAAAGTCCAAGGAAATGTCTTCACTGGGATACACTTGGCTGCTGGCGAATTCAGCTTTAAAAATAGATCCGAAACCTTCTGAACAAGGAATGTTTGTCCTCTTTTATGATTTTATCCTTGAACTGTTCCTTTTAAATTTGTGTTGATAAAATATCTACCGCAAAGCCGTCCTTCACTAGGCAGCCTTTTTCATGTTTTCAGCCTGCTTCTGGTTAAGATTTGTTGTATTTTTTCAGCCCTTCTGTTGTTGGGGGGGGGGGAATTGGCGAAGCGTGAGAATGCCTGGGTTCACACAAAATAGCGAGCTGTAATGTGGTTTGTTTGTTTTTGGGGTTAGGTTGACGTTGAAATTGCCCATTATGGATTAGCGTGTAATGTGAAGCCCATTATGGCCCGTTCATCAAATTGTGCTTATAAAAATTCTAGCTTTATGTGAACACAGTCAGAAAGTGAAGAAGGCCGGCCTTTATTTAAAAACCTTGTAAAGTTTTTGCATCCTTTGCCATTTGCTGTTTTCCTTCCATCTATATCGGGCAGTATCAAATCTCTCCTGTTGTTTTACTCAAACACAAATATTCTCCAAAAGCAGACAATTTCACACGTGAACAGAGTTCCACAAGCCTGTTGGGAGAACTTTTAAAATCAGCACACCGGCTTATCTATCATGAACGCACCAATGAAGTCGTAACATCCATTTTTTTGGTGGGGCTTTGTGTGTGTGGGGGGGAGGAATTTATCTCTCCTCTTGTTGGGCCATAAGTGTTGATTGGTTGTTTTGTACAATCCATAAACTCAATTTTGCATTGATTTCATGAGGCTACTTGGCATTTGGTAGGTGGGAAACTAAAGTAAGTACGGAGTGATGAGAAAGCGCTCCTGGCAGAACAAATATAATGAGTAGGAATTCTTTGATAGAGTGCTCGAAAACTTCGTTAGAAGCACCTCCGGGGAGGCTAAGGAAAGATACCTGTTTGAATATTCAGAAAACTACTCTTTCTGGCTCAAGCTCGCGCATCACGTTAAGCTGTGGTTTGTTTGAAACATAGTTCAGTGACGATGACCACCGCCGTTAGCGAGTCTGTTATGTGCAAAGTTGTGTCCACAACTCCAGACGTTGTGGGTGCCTCATCACTGGAGGTGTGCGTAAGAAGAGACTGGACAACCATTGGTCTAAAATGGCATAGGGTCTCCTGGCTCGATCAGGGGGCTGGACTAGAAGACCTCCCAAGTCTGTAATTCTCTCTTCTGTATATCTGGGTTGCTAAGCTAAAATCGAACAGACTGCATCGCAGTTATGGCTTAGTGAAAGTGTGAGACCCACATAGCAGCCACCCCTGAGAGTTTTAGACCAGGGGTAGGCAACCTTGGCTCTTTTATGACTCGTGGACTTCAACTCCCAGAATTCTTAAGCCAGCATGGGGGAGCTATGGCCCCCTCATGACTCGTGGACTTCAACTCCCAGAATTCCTGAGCCAGCCACGCTGAGGGGAAAGGGAGAGGTTTCCAAACTGAGCCATGCTGGCTCAGGAATTCTGGGAGTTGAAGTCCACAAGTCATAAAAGAGCCAAGGTTGCCTACCCCTGGCCTAGGCCTAGGCCGCTTTATGACTCGTGGACTTCAACTCCCAGAATTCCTGAAACAGCCACGCTGAGGGGAAAGGGAGAGGTTTCCAAGCTGAGCCATGCTGGCTCAGGAATTCTGGGAGTTGAAGTCCACAAGTCATAAAGCGGCCTAGGCTTAGGCCAGGGGTAGGCAACCTTGGCTCTTTTATGACTTGTGGACTTCAACTCCCAGAATTCCTGAGCCAGCCACGCTGAGGGGAAAGAGAGAGGTTTCCAAGCTGAGCCACGCTGGCTCAGGAATTCTGGGAGTTGAAGTCCACGAGTCATAAAAGAGCCAAGGTTGCCTACCCCTGGTTTAGACGGATTTATTTTTCCACTCAGTTTCAGAATTTAGGAAACATTGGAAAATATACAGTACAGGGATGGGCAACTGCCCAGTTGCAGCTGTGTCTGTTCAGAAGTACAGTAATCACCGCTGGGGCCCGTGCAATTAAAACGGTTAAAGTTTGGAATGGACTTGGAATCTTTATTTATTTACCCGTATCCTGCCTTTTATTATTTTTTGCAAATAACTCAAGGTGGCGAACATATCCGACGCACCTTCCTCCCCCCGATGTACCCCACAACAACAACAACCTTGTGAGGTGGGTTGGGCTGAGAGAGAGAGAGAGAGAGAGAGAGACTGGCCCGAAAGTCAGCCAACTGGCTTTGTTAATTTTTTTAAGGTTCAGGTGATGTTCTTCCAACTGCAGCGGCCGGAGCCTGGTGGGAAAGGGGAAGACAGGATGCTGACAATTAGCATAAAAGCTGCATTACATCGGATATGAATGAGAAGATTACTTTTTTTTTCTTTTTTTAACAGTCAAGGAAATGTCAGATGCGGGAGGATGGGCACTGCGGCCTGCTGGGTGCTCAAGTTTAAGCCTTCCCATCTCACCCATTAGCATTGGGGAAAAGGTCTTCCTTGGGCCTCCAGGGGATCTAATCCCGCGGAGGGGGTGTGTGGTGATAATGAAATTTCAAAGAAGTGAAAGTTTAAAGTTCTCTCTCTCTCTCTCCATTAGGCAGAACGCTGAGGACTCATTTCCTCCCTCCCTCCCTCCCTCCCTCCCTCCCTTCCTGGTTTTCCTTTATTTTTTACTATTTTTTAAAAAACGCCACCTGATTGTTTAGTGATTGCCTGGCATGAAGTTAAGCCTTCAGCCTGCCGTTGCAGCAAATCGTGAGTTTGCCACAAGAAAATGGAAGACTTCCGTGTTCCCGTGTGCGGTCACCGTTGATCGTTCCGGAAGAAAGGTCAGAGAGGCTGGCTTTTCCAGACCTTCGTACGGTACCATCCAGGGCCGAAGAATTTTTTTCTTTTCTTTTCTTTTCTTTTCTTTTGGGCTTCGCCAAGCCCCCCGCGCGTGCAACCCCAGGAAGATAAAAAGTGTCCCCATTGTTTCGCAGCCCTCCGGCAGCCAAGAGGGAATTGCTCCGATGCAGATTTTGGCAGGGCTTCCCTTGCGGCTTTGGGCCCAGCTGCCAAAAGTCAGTGTGTGTATACGCAGCCCACACTTTGATTTCTCCACTCCTTCGCTCGGCTCAAACTGGCAACGAAAGTCATGCAGACAACGCCAGCAGCCAACAAGGTAGTAGCAGAAGAGCCGTGCAGGATGGTGATAGGAAAGCAAAGGGGGGGGGCGCACGGGGGGGGGGGGGCCCTGAACCTGCAAGATGTCTGCTATAATGGAAAGGGGAGCTGAAGCACAAGCCGTGCTGAACTTAACGGCCGCAACGGAGCCCCAAATTTCGGTTGCAAAGAGGGACAACCACTGTTAAGTCGAGGGCTTTGTGTTCTTCAGCTCCCCTCTCCACGATGGAAGTAGCTTTTGCCCCGTTTTATGACTTTCCTTGCCACACTTGCGAAGTCCATCACGGCAGCTGTTCAGTGAACCTGGCTTTCCCCCCCCCCCTTGACTTTGCTGGTCAGAGGGTCGCAAAAGGGGATCACGTGAAAGCCCCGGGACACTGCGACCGTCGTAAATAGAAGTCAGTTGCCAAGCGGCTGGATTTTGATCGCGTGCCCACGGGGATGCCGCTACGGTCGTAAATGTGAGAAGAGGTCCTAAGTCACTTTTTTCAGTGGCGTACCTTTGAACGGTCACTAGACAAACTGTTGTAAGTCAAGGACTTACAATGTAGCAATCTTCCTTCAGTGGGAAAGTCCCAGGGCCCTGCTGCTCACCTCTTCCCAGTCACGTTTGTGTCTGCACTGGAAAAGATATGCTGGAGGAACTTGCTGGGTAATGTGGAGAGAGATCACCTTATGGTTTCCCATCCTTCTCAGATGCTTCTCCTGCTGTGTCATTTTCAGTATGGGAAAGGAAAGAAATGTGAGTGGGCCAGAGAGGTTTAAATAGGCGACTACTGGAGCAGGCCTGGCATCCTCTCCTGCAAGGCTGTCCTACCGTGGCAACTAAGACATGTGGACTTCAACTCCCAGAATTCCACAGGTCTTAAAGTCCACAGGTCTTAAAGTTGACCTGGTTGGACACCTCGCTTCTAATGCCTCATGCTGGCTGGGGAGTTGAAGCCCACCCGTCTTAAAAGTTGTCTAGGCTGAAAAATAAAACAATAAAACAATTTATTGCGTGCAGAGTTTAAGCTAGTAAGCTGGAATCGGGTGCCTCTAATGAAGCAGATTTTAATGTGCCTGCTAGTTCAACAACAAATAAAACTACATTATAGGCCTGCAGGATATGGGGAGTAGTTAACCGTTGGTACTTTATCCTCTCCATTCTTCAGCTACAAGATAGAGGCAGTTAGTTTCCCTGAAAACAATCTGAAGTGTGGGAGCAATTCTCCCAAAACAGGACTTTGATGCTAATAACCCGGCCAACTAGCAGTTATAGGGATTAAAAGCCAGTGTATCTGGAAGGTATCAAGTAGGGAACATTTTTGCTAAAATGTGAGAGCTGATAATGCAGCTCTTGCCTCCTTAGTATCGCCTCTGGGGCCCTTTCAATCCCAAGACGTTTTGCTTCTCATCCAAGAAGCTTCTTCAGTTCTGACTGAAAGGAGGAGGATGGAAGGATTTATATTCCTTGCAGTCCTCTGGTCATTGGTATTCTTTCTGAGATTTATTGAGGCCACTTGGAGGTTTATCTGTGCCCTGAATAGTGCAAATGGGCGTGGAGCCTAAGATGCCATACACGGTAGTCCTCAACTTACGGCCACAATTGAGGGCCAAATTTCTGTTGCTAAGCAACAGTTGTCAAGTGAGCGAGTTAAATGAGTTTTGCCCCATTTTACGAACTTTCTTCCCCTGGTTATAAAATAAAACGCAGCAGTTGTTAAGTTAGTCACGCCATTGTTTAAGCTAATCTGGCTTCCCCCATTGGCTTTGCTTGTCAGAAGGTCACAAAAGGGGATCCCTTCTCTCTCTCTCTCTCTCTCTCTCTCTCTCTCACACACACACACACACACACACACACACGGGACACTGCCACCGTCATAAATATGAGCCAGTTGCCAAGGGTCCACATTTTGATCACATGGCCACATGGATACCACAACGGTCGTAAGTGTAAAAAAGCCGTCCATAACTCACTTTTTCTAGTGCCGTTATAACTGCGAACAGACCCTTAATAAACGGTTGTAAGTCGAGGATGGCCTGAATTTGTAGGAAATGTACATTCCCTGTCTCGCTTCTGACGGACCTTTTTTATTTTTTTTATTTGCAGTTTTCATCATGGGGGACATGAAAACTCCAGACTTCGACGACCTCCTGGCTGCGTTCGACATTCCTGACCCAACCAGCCTTGACGCCAAGGAATCCATCCAGGCATCTGGCGAGGAGAACGACAGCCACCTCAAGCAGACCGGGATCGGCATAGACGAAAACGCCTCTTTGTCCCATGCTGCCCCGGCCTCCGACGTTCCAGTCGTGAGCGTCATTGTGAAGAACACCTGTCGCCAGGAGTCATTCGAGGCGGAAAAGGATGGCAATCATCTCGGGCCGGGCCTGTTGCACAACGGATTCCGTGCCTCGGACCTGCCCCTGGAGACTCAGAGCTACGGGAAATTTGATTCGGCTTTCATCAATGGGGACGGCTTGAGGAGCTACCCGGAGAAGTTGGAGCAGGCCAAATCTGAGCCTTTACCAACTTTTAGTCAGTTCAGTCCCATCTCCAGCCCGGAGCCCGAAGACGTCCTGAAAGAAAACAGTATTGTAGAGAAACCTAAACATGCTCAGACTCCTTATTTCCCACCCCATCCCATGTATATTCCATCGGGGTCATCCGTGTTAGATTTGCTCAGTAGGACCATGCCGGAGCCGGAATTTACTCGGTTTATATCTACTGGTCCATCGCTGCTAGATCTCTTAAGTAAGAAGCTACCCGAACCGGAGCTGAGCATGTTCGATCAATATTGTAAAAGAGACCCAAAGATTGACATCCATGGGCTTCAGGAGAACAGGACAGAGGTCACCACCAAGAGAGAACGTGACAAGAGTCCAGAGAAGTGTGACGGGCCCGGCAAAGACCTCACGGACACACACGGTTCCTTTGGGGAAGGGCTGCCTCTTGGCAACTTCCACGGCAATAACTTGGGAGACGGTAAAGGTTCTGGGCCCGAGATGACCTTCTCTTCCTCGGTCCCACCTCGCCAGCGTCTCAAGCCCACTCACTCCAAGCTTTCCTCTTGCGTCGCTGCCCTGGTGGCGCTCCAGGCCAAAAAGGTTGCGGGGATCTCCAAGGAGGATCAGGGGAATGTGACGAGAGAGCCTCCCGCCTCCTTTAAGGATGGCGTTAAGGGGAGCCCCAAAATGCCCAAGTCTCCAAAGAGCCCCAGAAGCCCCCTGGAAATGGTGAGAAAGGCCAGCAAACAGCCCGAATCTCCCCGGAGCGTGTGCAGCGACAGCAGCGGCAAAGGATCTCCTTCGGTGGCCACCGGCTCCCCACCGGCCATTCCCAAAGTCCGGATCAAGACCATCAAAACCTCTTCCGGGGAAATTAAAAGGATGGTGACGAGAATCTTGCCTGAGGCAGACGACCTGGGCAAATCTCCTCACGATTCGCCTGCTGACGGCTCAGTGCTCGAATCCTTCCCTTCTCCAGAAGCGGCTTCTTCCCTGGAAGCCGAGCTGGGCAAGGATTTTCCAAAAGCAAGCCCCCCGGAACCAAATTTAGCCAGCCCCCAAATCAACCCTTTGATTTCGGACATTCCCCTAAGCGGCATCCCCGGCGCGTCGCTCTTGGCCAACAGCGGGACGACGAAAGTGAGCCTGGTGGGACAGCCATTGAGCAAGAAGCAGCCGTCGGGCATCGTGGCCCAGCTCTGCAACCCCGCCAGCCTCCTCCCCAAGGCCGTGCACCTGGCCAATCTCAACCTGGTACCCCACAGTGTTGCCGCTTCGGTGGCGGCCAGGTCATCCGTGCAGCGGTGCAGCCAGCCCCCACTGAGCCAGGTGACCGTGCCGCTGATGCAGCAGGTCAAGAAGACCGCCCCGCTCGTGGTGGAGGCGTTCAACAAAGTGTTGCATGGTGCCAACCCCGTGCCAATCTATACACCCAACCTCAGCCCTCCCCTGGAGAGCAGTATTCACGTCCCGGCCGCCGGGTATTGTTGCCTGGAATGCGGGGATTCCTTTGCCTTAGAAAAAAGCCTGACGCAACATTACAGTCGGAGGAGTGTGCACATCGAGGTCATGTGCACGCAGTGTTCAGCCACGCTGCTCTTCTTTAACAAGTGCAGCCTGCTCAAGCACGCCCGGGATCACAAGAGCAAAGGCTTCATCATGCAGTGCTCCCAGCTCTTCATGAAGCCCATTTCTGCTGACCAAATGTTCTCGCCCTCCCCCACCAGTTCGTCCGCGTCTTCAAGCCCACCGACCGCCCGGTTGCCCTCTCTGCCCCAGAAGCCCTGCACCGCCCCAGGAGGCGGGGCGGGCAGCCCGAGCGGTGCCCAGCCAGCCCTGCCTCTGTACACAGACCCCTTGAGACTTATTCGTTATGGATTAAAGTGTTTTGAATGTAATAAGCAGGCCTTGGACTATATTGCCCTAGCAGCACATTATCAGAGGACCTCGGAAGAGAATGAAGGCCTGGTAAGTCACTTTGGGACCTCTTGAGTTAATTCCCCCACCCGCTTTGGGGTTCTCATCAGTGGGGAAGAACCTCCAGCACACACAGGCAGGATCACCGTGGAGCCCAACGTTTCTGTTGCTAAGCGAGACAGCTGTTCAGTGAGTTTTGCCCCATTTTACGACCTTTCTTGCCACGGTTCTTAAGTGAATCACGGCAGGTTGTTTTAAGTCAGGAACACGGTTGTTAAGTGGATCCGGCTTCTCCCCTTGACTTTGCTTGTCAGAAGGTCGCAAAAGCGGATCACGTGATCCCCGGTGACACTGCAACCGTCGTAAATACGAGTCAGTTGCCAAGCCTCCCAGTTCTTGTTCACGTGACTGTGGGGGAATGCCTCAGCGGTCCTAAGTGTGAGAAAGGATCATAAGTCACCTTTTTCAGGGCCGTTGTAACTTTGAGCAGTCACTTAAGGAACCCTTGCGAGCCGAGAACCATCTATGTTAAGCCAGGAGGGCTAAAAAAAATGTGGTCTTTATTGAAAAGGAGACAAATTTCCAGGTGTGATCTAGTGTATCTATGGATCTAAATTTGGTCTTCATGGTGTTTAGTGCAACTGCTTGTTCCATAATTCTGTTGGTTGAGTTTTGTGTGGGAACTTTTCAGAAACCGCTTCTGTTAGGGGCTCAGTGGGTTAGGACGCTGAGCTTGTCGATCAGAAGGTCGGCAGTTTGGCGGGTCGAATCCCGAGTGCCGCGTAACAGAGTTGAGCGCCTGTTACTCGTCCCAGCTTCTGCCAACCTAGCAGTTCGAAAGCACGTAAAAATGCAAGTAGAAAAATAGGGACCACTACGGTGGGAAGGTAACAGCGTTCCGTGCGCCTTTGGCATCTAGTCATGCCGGCCACATGACCACGGAGATGGCCTCGGACAAGCGCTGGGTCTTCGGCTTTGAAACAGAGATGAGCACCGGCCCCTAGAGTCGGAAACGACTAGCACACATGTGCAGGGGAACCTTTACCTTTACCTTCTGTTCTGTGCTTCCCTCCTCAGTCTGTATTTGGGAGAGAAAAAGGGCGAACCTGTTTAGCACAATCCATAGATAGTAGTGTTGACCAACAATGGAAGGTGTGGGGGCTCTGATGGTTATGGAAAAACGTGCAGCTCTCATAGTTAAAGCCTCAAGAGCTGCAGTCGGCGTGAAAGGAATCAACAGCCCTCTCCACCTTTTACTTTTCAGTTGTGCAGTTGTTCTGAGCTGGCCCCTTTGAATTTGTTGCTTCCTCTCAGCAAAATCTTCAGGTGACAGCTCCGATGGTTTTGACCAATTTCCTGTTCGTGCCGAGTTCCCCTCTGTTTGCATTAGGTTGAAAGTTACCTCTTTGTAGAACCTGACCTTTGTGCAAATGTGTCAGGCTAGCATGCAACGTCTTTTTCTGGCTAGGTAGGCTTCTGCGGAGACAATTCAGCGTTATAATTGTAGTCTCGCTGAGGCTAATCGGCCTCAAGAACGCCATCGTTTACAGGAAGAAAGAGGCAAGAGTCCGTACTGTGATGCTTCGCGATTTGTATAAATAAGAGTAAAACCACAGCAAGACAAAACAAGTGTTACACACTCAAGGGGCTGTTAGGGAACAAATCCAAATTCTGCATGTCATAACCGTGTTTCAATGGAACAGTAGACCAGGCCTCTTCCCAGTTTTGACTTGCTTCTGAAAAACAGTGTTTGGATACACACTACTGTGTTCCAGTGAGCACAGCTAACTAAGCCAGATAACCTAAGCTACTAATCCGTGTGTTGTCATAAGACCCACACCTCCACAGCTGGTTCTTGGCTTCTAACTTTGGAGAGGAAAAAGCCAGAATCTCTAGTTTGTGTACCATCTAGTAACCAAAACTAGACGGAGTTGTCTAATTTGTATCTTGGATGTGTCCCGAAGGGGTTTTTTTTCCCCCCAAGAGGTGGCTGGAATGTCTTGTTTTCCTTTGGAAGACCTTTCGCTTCATCATCCAAGAAGCTTCTTCAGCTCTTGACTGGACGGTGGGCAGTGGAAGGGTTGATGTTCCTTGTGGGCAAGCCTGTCCGTCTGCACTGTTGGACATCCTCACTCTTTTAGTGAGGATGTTGATAATCCAACCTGAATTGGGGGGGGGGGGCTGATACACAAAACTAACACGCATTCCAGCGGATGTGGGATGATAGAGTGGTGCTGTTCGATTTTGAATTGATTGTGTGCAGTCACTAAACTCCAAGCTTTGAAGAGCCAAGCATGGATCGTTTGAAAGCAAGTGTAGTTTACGCCGCCGTGTTGATCGTTTTAACGTATTAGAATCTTAGGGTTGGGAGGGACCTCAGAGGCCTTCTAGTCCAACCCCTTGGCCCAGCCAAGCAGCCTCATGCCATCTTGAGCAAGTGATTTTCCAATCTTTTTTGAAAACACCCCCAAGCTTTCCCACTGATTAATGATCGTCAAGAAGTTCCTCCTTAATTTCAGAAGCTCCCTCTTGTCTGAAGCTCCCTCTCCCTTCAGAAGTGCTGAAGTCGTATTTAGTGATTATTATTTCCCAAAGAGGTCCATTGAGAGGGAGCGGGTGATTGTGAGCAATCGTACACACCCACGTGTGTAAATTTCCAGGGAATGACTTCAGTAGGGAGACCACAGGGCTGAAGATGTCCCTGCAGCTGAATTGACAGGTGCTCAGCGGAGCAAATTTTGGCAGGAGAGCCAGGCCTAGTGGGAGGAAATAGCATGGGCCAACCTATTGCAGCCCTGCTGGAGACTAGATCCAAGCCGCGGATCCTCCTATGGACCAAGTACAGGTGGTCCTCAATTTACGGCAGTTCATTTAGTGACCGAAGTTACGACATCACTGAAAAAGAAGTGACCATTTTTTCCACACTTAACCACCGTTGCAGCATCCCCCCGGTCACGTGATCAAAATTCAGATGCTCGGCGACTGACTCGTATTTAATGACGGTTGCAGTGGGGGCCCCCCGGGGGGTCACGTGATCCCCTTTTGTGCCTTTCTGACAAGCGAAGTCAACGGGGAAGCCAGCTCCGTTTTTAACAACCGGGTTATTAACAGCTGCAGTGATTCCCTTCTCAACCGTGGGAAGAAAAGTCGTAGAATGGGGCAAAACCTCCTTAATCAAACGACTCACTTAGCTACACTACGGTCGTGAGTCGAGGACTGTCTGTCAGACGCTGATCAGAGAGCATTCCTAATGGACTGAAACTGCTTAAGTGCTTCACGCACATTCAGTTGGGACACCTGTGCATTAACTCTGTCTGTCCGTGAACGATTTCTTCTTAAGATTTAAGGGAGGGTCTTTGCAGATCTTCATTGAAATGGTCGGGACGCGGTGGCTCAGTGGGTTAGGACGCTGAGCTTGTCGATCAGAAGATCGGCAGTTTGGCGGGTCGAATCCCGAGTGCCGCGTAACAGAGTGAGCACCTGTTACTCGTCCCAGCTTCTGCCAACCTAGCAGTTCGAAAGCACGTAAAAATGCAAGTAGAAAAATAGGGACCACTCTGGTAGGAAGGTAACAGCGTTCCGTGCGCCTTTGGCGTCTAGTCATGCCGGCCACATGACCACGGAGACGTCCTCGGACAAGCGCTGGCTCTTTGAAACGGAGATGAGCACCGGCCCCTAGAGTCAGAAACGACTAGCACGCATGTGCGGGGGAACCTTTACCTTTACCTTTTACCTTTGCAGATCTTCATTGAAATGGTTGGGAACAGTTAGGAATAGACTCTTTGTTCCCCGGGTCTGACAATTTATTACAGCTCTAAGCGAAAATGCAGACGGGATGTCGAAATAGAGCTACATGTTATAACCTCAGCTGAACATCTGTCTTTTGTCTTTCTCCCCTCCTGTGGAGCTCAAACATCTGGGAAGCTCGCATGTTCCAGCTCCAGATGCTTAGAAGCCCCTGGAAGCTGGTTCTCTCCTCTGTTGTTGTTTTTCCTGTTCTCTCTGCCTCTACTTCAGTCCAAATGCCTTTCCTGTCTCATCGGTTGGAGAGTGGGGAGCTGTAGCATTCGTGGGTGACACTTCCGCTTGTGCAAAGACAAGTTTTAAACGGTGTTGCATTAGCGCTAATCCTCGACTTAACAACAGTTTGTTTAGTGACCGCGCAAAGTTACAGCAGTGTTGGGGGGGAAAAGGGACTTCGGAGCATTTTTCACACATAGCGACTGTTGCAGCATCTCCATGGCCAGGTGATCTAGGTTCAGATGCTTGACAACTGACTCATAATTATGATGGCTGCAGCGTCCCGGGGTCTTGTGATCGATCCCCTTGTGCGACTTTCCGACAAGGAAAGTCAGTGGGGAAGCCAAATCACTGAACAACTGCATGACTAACTTAACAACCACAGCGGTTCACTTAACCAACTGTGGCAAGAAAGCTCGTAAAATGGGGCAAAGTCTTTCCTTAGCTTTCCTTAGCATATAAATTTAATAAACCTTAACCTTAAACCTTAAACCAGACATGTCAAACACAAGGCCCGGGGGCCGGATGCGGCCCGTGAAGTGGTTTCATCCGGCCCGCGAAGCCATCCTGGAAACAGTGAGGGAACGGCCCCCACTGCCTTGGCCCAGAGACCCTCCTTCTGCCAGAGACCCCCAGATCTGTCCCACTCCTGCCCAGGCCCCCATAGGCACCCTTGATGCGAACCATGTAGAGCTGGCCACGCCCACCCAGTAGGCCATACACACTCTAGCCACGCCCACCCAGTAGGCCACGCCCACCCAGGCCACGCCCACCCGGCCCCCTGAGGGCAACTGCAATGCTGATGCGGCCCTCAATGAAATTGAGTTTGACACCCTTGCCTTAAACCTTTGGAAATGTTGCGTTCATTTGTGGCCCTGTGGAGGATTACCTGTACTGTGATAGGTAGATGGATGATATTCAATGGATCAGCGTGGCTGTTTGCATATGGAGTAAGGAGACTTAACGTCCTTGGCATTTTGGCAAAAATAACAATAACCCAGAATCTTTGCTACCCCAGGACCACGCAGCGAACAGATCTTTCCCATCGTGAAGACCTGCCATTTGGTGGCAGCGCTCGTGAGCCGGCTTCGTGCAATTCGGAAAGCCGTTTGCATTTCTTCTGAAAGTTACAAAACTGCCGTGCAGGAAGGGAAGGGGATAAATGGGTGCTGCATGCAAATGCCCTGGATTTAATTCGTGCTCCGCGCAGCGTATGCATTTGCCTTCCTAATAGCAGCTGTCAGGGAGCTTGCAATAAAAATCACCATGAGAAATAAATACAAAGGGCAAAACGAAGCCCTAAATTTAACAATCTTCTGCTCGAAGCCTGGCAAATGAAAAAGAGCCGAGATGGAACGACTTCAGCCACCCATTTCGAACTGGCTTTAAGGAATGTTTCTTGCATTCGGCTGCATTTTTTATATTTTATTTTATTTATTTTTGTTAAGTTTTAACCAAGCCAGTTTTACTCTGTGGCTTTTAGTTTGTCTAGAGCAGGGGTGTCAAACTCAATTTCATTGAGGGCCGCATCAGCATTGCGGTTGCCCTCAAGGGGCCGGGTGGGTATGGCCAGGGTGGGCGTGGCCTACTGGGTGGGTGTGGCTAGAGTGCATATGGCCTACTGGGTGGGCGTGGCCAGCTCTACATCGTTCGCATCAAGGGTGCCTATGGGGGCCTGGGCAGGAGTGGGACAGATCTGAGGGTCTCTGGCAGAAGGAGGGTCTCTGGGCCAAGGCAGTGGGGGCCGTTCCCTCACTGTTTCCAGGATGGCTTCGCGGGCCGCATGAAACCACTTCGCGGGCCGGATCCGGCCCCTGGGCCTTGTGTTTGACCTGTCTGGTCTAGAGGAACGCTTTATGCGACATTTATTTGGGGTTAGGGTTTTATCCTGCCTCGATCAGCCGGCTTTGGTGGGAAAAGGATATGAGAGGCGTACATAATCATCATAAGGTGATTGCTGCAAAGTGCAAGAAAGAACTAAGCGTTCTGGGATTTCTTTAAAAAAACAAAACAGTGATACGGCAGCAAAAAGGAAGTCGAAAGCTGCTAGATAATGTTTTGGAGAGTATTGCAGAATTCGGGATTGGGGGGGTTAAGTTGATTTTTCTCTTAACTAAAAAATAATAATAAACGTCATTAACGTTCCACAGGCTACGTGGATATTATATAACTGCACCCTTACTCTGCAGACTGTTTAGGCAGACCGTCCAATTGAAATATCCATTTACAACAATGTCAATGAAAGGGTAATTTCAGTAGATAATTCTCCCGGCTGATTATTCTGCCCCGAGCTCCCGGCTGGCAGGATTTGCTTTGTGTTCGGGCTTTCATTGTCCTGCGTTTTCCTTTGCCCTGTTGTCAAGGTTAAAATTAAATACCTGATTGAGCTTTTTCTCACCCGAGAGTGGAAAGGAAGAAGTGTGTTTGCTTCCGAGGGGCATAAATAGACAGCTTTGGCACTTGTTCAGAGAAGGGGAAACTTGCCCTTAACAAACTGGAGTTCTCATCTACCTCTCCAAGCTGGACACGCTTTTTAGTGCGGTTTGGGGAGAAAAACTGCCAGTTAGAAGTTTTTATTTTTCTGAGTCTTATCTGCAGCAGGCCATCCGCAGTGTGTCGCAGTGTGACTTTTGTCGTCGTTTTCCCCTTTTGCTCAACCCAAGGAGCTTTTTCAAGCATCACCCGCCTTCATGCAGAAGGCTAAAAGATCACTGCTCAGCCAGCCAGCCAGCCAGCAAGGGCCTGCCCTTGGAGAGCTACCATTCCCGCTTAGCGGGAATACAGGTAGTCCTCGACTTAACGGCCACAACGGAGCCCAAAATTTCTGTCGCTCGGCGAGACATTTGATAAGTGAGTTGTGTGCCCCATTTGGCCACCTTCCTTGCCGGCATTGTTAAGCGAGTCACCTCAGTTGTTTAGCTAGACACACGGTCGTTAAATGAATCTGGCTTCCCCATTGACTTTGCTTGTCAGAAGTTCTCTAAAGGGGATTGGATGACACACAGAGACACACCCCTGGGACACTGCGGCCGTCATAAATACGAGTCAGTTGCCGAGTGTTGGAATTTTGATCACGTGACTGCGGGGATGCCGCGACGGCCCTAAGTGTGAAAAACGGTCCTAAGTCCCTTTTTTCAGCACTGTTCGAATGGACACTAAATGAATGGTTGTAAGTCGAGGACCACCTGTAGTTGAATAAGACCAGGAGTCTCCCTTTAGGACGGTTTCGCAACCGTGGCAACTTTTAAGCCGCGTGGACCTCAACCCCCAGAATGCCCCAGCCGGCAGCGCAAATCAAGGTGCCTGTCTTATTTCCTCTCTCCTAGACCTGTCAAGTGTGTCAGATGCTTTTGCCGAACAAATGCAGCTATTGTGCTCATCAAAGAATCCACGCCCACAAATCTCCCTATTGCTGCCCTGAGTGCGGGGCCATCTGCCGGTCAGCCTACTTCCAAACCCATGTCAAAGAGAACTGCCTGCATTACTCACGCAAAGTCGGTTACAGGTCAGTGCTAAATTTGAGGAGGGGGGTGGGGGGGAAAGCAAGTCGCTGTTTCACACATTTAAAAAGGGGCTTCGAAGGCCCCTTTGCAGACACGCATTCTAGGCCCAGATGCGAGAAAGTTGGCTTTTCAAAAAAAAAGAAAAGAAAAAAGGTTCCGCAAATGACGTGAGCTTTTGGGGCAGATTGCAAGAGTCCTGCTTAAGGATTCATTCCTTGTTTCTTAGGAGAGAAGCGATGTCGATCATCTTTATTTTTTTATTATTATTTTTAGCTGAAAAAACGTCAGACTAATCTGTAACAGATGATTTTTGCCAGCCTTAACACCTGTTTAAAGGGACTTTTGTATATATTTCTCATCCCGCTGACTTTCTCAGAAGCCTGACGTTGCCGCCAGGGAATAATGTCCTCGCAGTCACTCATTTCTGGAAAATTAAGGCTCTTTCGTCCGTTGCAGGAATGGCCAGCAGAGAAGGAGGAGCAAGGCTTCACTCAGATTAACATTTTGACGGTGGTTGCCTTTGGCTTCAGAGAATTGATATGGTGATATGACGGCTCTTGTTCTTTCATCCCCTGGCCATATCTCAACCTCTGACGTGTAGCCATTATCTGCAGCAAGCTCTCTAGGATGCTATCCTACAACTATGAACCTTCACGGCTTCTTCATGGATGATTCAGTAAAGCAGACACGGGTTTCTTCCCATTTCCTGACCATCTGTGGAAAGGACGCTGGCAAATGTGCCTTCCAGCTGAGTGTGTCCTCTCCTTTTCCCCAGGTGCAGCCACTGTGGGGTGGTTTTCATGTCCCAGGCTATGCTGAAAGTCCACATTCACGAGAAGCACTGTGAAGTCTTCCACAAGTGTTCGTTCTGCCCCATGGCCTTCAAGTCCGCAGACAGCACCACCGCTCACATTACCAGTCAGCATCCCGCAGAGCCTCACAAGACATCTCAGTAAGTGATCTGTTGGGGTCCAGGGCCTTGTTTTACATCACTGCAGTTCTCCAGTTTCTTTGCCTTCTACATCCGAGCCCTGGTGCTGCAGTAGTTAGAATGCAGCATTGCAGGTTGACTCTGCCGGCTGCCAGCAGTTCGATCCTGACCAGCTCAAGGTTGATTCAGCCTTCCATCCTTCCGAGGTCGATAAAACGGGGACCCAGATTGTTGGGGGAGGGGGGGCATGTGCTGGCTCTGTAAACCACTTACAGGAGGGTGTAAAAGCATTGCGAAGCGGTATATAAATCTAAGTGCTATTGCAGGACTGTCTGGCCTACTTTTGTGAAACATGAGGACTAGAATCTCTCCCCCTCCCTCTCTCTCTCTCTCTCAAGTTATATTACAGTTCTGTTGGCTTTTTTTTAATTTGCTTTTCCGGATTCATCCATTCATGAAGTTCTCTTTTTTTTCCCCACACTCCACTGTTCCAGGGTGATCTACAAATGCTCCTGTGAGACGGTCTTCAACAAGAAGAGACTTCTGCAGGAGCACTTCCAACAAAATGCCAACCGGCTGATGGTGGGCGTGTTCAAGTGCCCCCACTGCCAACTGGTGTACATGCAGAAGCTGCAGTTAATGCAACATGTCAAGGTTGGTAGGGCAAGACCGCTCCCGCACCTCTGCAGACCTTGTCCCGCCTTCCACCTTTGAAGGTCATCCCTTGAAGCACTTTGGCTGCCTTTTATTTTCCCCACCTCTGACGGATCCCTCAGCAGCAGCCTCTCCTCATATTTGCCTCTCTAAGATTTGGGTTGCTTAACTGCAATTTAACCATAAACCACAATTGACCGGATTTAAAGAACAAGCTAAGCCTACAAATTCCAGAGCACAGTGGCTGGGTTCACACAGCCTGCTAGTCCAGACCAAATGCATTACAACTTAGTATAACAAGGACAGTGTCCTAAAATCACTTTGTTTATTTGTTTAGCAACTCTGTTTCAGCACCCTGCAATTTATAAACCTCACCTGATATAACATCCCGCCCCAAATGCCCTCCAGTTCTCTGCATTGGTGATCTTGATCTTGAATTGGGGGGAGGTTGTCTCCAAACTGGCCAACTTTTAAGACTTTTGGACTTCAGTTCCCAGAATTCCTTAGCCAGCAGAGTTGAAGGCCATGGGTCTTTAAAGTTGCCAAGTTCGGAGACCTCTGATTTAAAAGGTCATCCAGAACTTTGAACCAGGTCCAGAAATGGGCCAGAAACCAGGACAGTTGGCACAATATATGCCTAATATGAACATAACACCCAGCTCTGGTTGATAATCTGGTCGAGATGATAGATCTAGATGGTAGATTTCTAGATGGTAGATGTAGAAATTAAAAAAAACAACAACAACCCACTGGCGTTCTCATCAGCTGGGCGAGTCGTTCCACGCTCTGACCTTTCCGTGTGGATCTGCTTGCTAGCTGAGCTTGATCCCTTGACTTTCCCTAGAGCATCCACGGAGTCCCGGAAAACCCCGAGGATCTCACCAGCACTCGGCAGAAGGTGGAGACGGCCACCACGAGCAGTCCCGTCCTCCCCACGTCCAAGGACCTGGCCATCGTCAACGGGACGTCTCAGCCGACCTCTTTGCCTACGAAAGGCTTGAGCCCAGAATCCAAGCCCAAGTCCAAAACGTGCAGTTGGACTTGCCGGCTGTGCTCGCAGTGGATCCCCGACCGTGAAACTTACGTCTCCCACATGAGGAAAAGCCATGGAAAGGTAACCCACCTGCCTAAAGCCCAGGAGCACCTGGACCCTCTTCCTGTCGTTCAGCGCAATGGCGTCTTTTCCCTTCCTAGCGATGCCGTGGGAATGGGAACGAGAAGAAGATGCCTGCTTGTATTCTTCCCCTTTTCTTCTGCTTATTTGATTGAGGGCATAACAGAATCCAGCATTAACCGTTACTTTGATTTTCGGTACTAACCCTGCTGCTTCTTGCTGGGAGATTCTTGTGAGGTCCAACCATCGGAATGGGCAGACTAGTTAGCCGTGACCAGGTCACGTTGCCCGGGGTGCACCACGAGGAGGCTAGTGGACACCGCACCCCCTCCTGTTTCCACATTGTCCTTTGCTCTCAAGAAGCCTTCTGCAAAAACGATTTACGCAGAGGGAAAGTTGGCTGTAAATCCCTCCCCGCTAGCACTGATGATGTTACCTAGTTGGGTAATTAAAGGTCTGCAAGAAAACAGGCTCAAGAGAGCACCAAGGACTCCTGTTGCCCCTCCGATCACGGCAGGCAGTCCTCGATTTAAGAACTATAATTAGTCCTGCAATGATGGTTGTAAGTCACGATAGTCCTTAGGCATTTCACCATGTGACCATGCCTGATTTCCTTTACCATTTTTGCAGTGGTCATAAAATAAACGCCGTAGCTGCCAAGCAAATGTACCGTTTGCTGTGGGGCATTTTTTTAAAAAAATTTTAATATATATTTTTTGGTCCAGAACCTGGAAGGAAACTCCGGTTTCCGGCAAAACCTTCATAAATTGTGGTCACATGACTCTGGGACGCTGCAAATGGATATAAAGGATCCAAAATTTGGTCATGCGACCCATGGTAACTTCAAATTGGATTATATGTAGCTTTTGGGGGGAAGGGAGGCTGTTGTAACTTTGAATGGGGGTTAAGTGGAGGACTTCCTGCATTTTGCCCAAATGGAAACAAAAAATGGGAGTTCATCCCTGCCCTTTTGGAACTAACTCTTCCGATCCTCCTGCAGAACATGAAGAGGTTTCCTTGCCGGCAATGTGACAGGTCCTTTGGTGCCTCCAACAGTCTGCACAGACACGTTCGCAATAATCACGACACAGCAAAGAAGCTGTACCCTTGCTGGTGAGTCTGGGAGGGAAGAAATGCTTCTTGCACACTCCCGAGCACGGCATCACGGGATCATACGTGGTCCTGCCTGTTCGACTGAGGGGATCGCGTGCTCTTTACCTTGGACCGTTTTTCATTTGCAGAAGATCCTGTGATAATATTGCAGTGTTTTCATAATAATGGAAGCATTCTAGCAATCTCTGGAGGAACTCTTTTGAGTTCCGTGTGCGCTCGCCCAGTTTCAACAAGAGGGACAGAAGCTGGAGCTCTTTCGGCTTAATTTAATGAGCCCTGGTGGTGCAGTGGTTAGAATGCAGCATTGCAAGCTGACTCTGCCCACTGCCAGCAGTTCGATCCTGATTGGCTCAAGGTCGACTCAGCCTTCCATCCTTCCGAGGTTGGTAAAATGAGGACCCAGATTGTTGGGGGCGATAGGCTGACTCTGTAAACTGCTTAGAGGGCTGTAAAGCACTGTGAAGCGGTATATAAGTGCTAATTGCTATTGCTGTCAATTTCAGAACCTGTTGCAAGTGAAATATTTGCAGTTTTACAGTAGATTTAAGCACTCACCGTTTCAGGAAAAAAATAAAATGAGAACACAAAGGCTGTGTCTTTCCATTCAAATTAATTGCAATGAAAGCAAAAATGTAGGGTGTTTTCTGGCAATTGTTTCTGTATATCAAAAAGTTGTTCTCTTTGCAGTAAAAGCTGCTTTCCATCACTGATCCCGTGTTGTGGTTTTAGTGATCCCTTAATTAACCCTTTCAAATGAGAAACAAGACTATCCGAAGCCAGTCTTAGAAAACCTATCTTGGCTACAGAAGATTCCAGTTTAAAAAAGGCTCTTCCACATCAAACTGCCGCTACCCACAACTGTTTCTGTGTATTTCTGTATATTTCCTTTTCTATTTCCTAGTGGGATTTCATTCATGTTACTCAGTCTGACTTAATGGGGATTCTTTGCGGAGTTAAAGCAGTACCGATAATACATCATTTAAACCTGCTTCACTGACAACTGACTAGCCTAGAAAACAGTGCCATGTTCTGTCTGTGGAAGCTGTTTCAGGTTAGGGATCATCCCTGCTAATCTTCCTGTGGAAAGCATTTTAAAATATTATTTGAATTGAATTACAGATGGGAAATTCTAAGTGTTGCTTTACTTGGTGCATGTGAACAGAGCATGTCTCGGCTCACATCTGATCATGTGATTTTAAAGGCCTCCTCTCTGTGGCCTCCTGCATTCCAGCCACATGTTGTTAACAAATGTAAAATCCCGTCTTTCCCACCAAGACCGCAGACAAAACATTAACCTTCCCATGGCAAACCTTTGATTTCCCTCTGGAAAAGAATCTGTTCTTATCAGCTCTGAAGCATGATTCAAGGTCACCTTTGGTATCCCCGGAATTGAAGGCTAGCTTCCAAGATACTAATAGTAAAAACTTCATCTCTATTTGTAAATCGTAGAAACAGGCCTCGTTCCCGAAAGCTTTTGCTGTGAAATCACAACATTTGCACTCGCTTTCTCACAAATGAAACTTAGCTCACAAGTTGGTCTGCTGCCAGAGTTGTGCAGATGTTCTTCAAGGACGTATTCAGAAGATTCAGAATAGATGCAAAGTCACGGTCCGCATATTGGCTTAGTCTTAAGATTTGTTTCCTTGCAGCAAACAGTGTGGTAGAAGAGTACTTTCCCAGTCTAGGATTGAGGCAAGGGTGTCACACCCTAAAACACGATAACCCTGTAGTCTTGCAATTCACACTGCTATTCCAGAATTAAGAATTCTGCAGTTTCCCTTTCCAGCATTTGGGAAACAACTTTGAATCATTCCTTCTGTCGAGTCTTACAAAGAGAGACTGAAAGAAGATGATCGACTCCTTGTTCTGTGTGGTCTCAGTCTCAGCGACTTTTAAGATGTGTGCTGGGAAGGGAAATCCACAAATCTTTAAAAAAAAGTTGCTAAGGGGTAGAAAAACACTCTGAGGATGTGGGATGTGGAATGATGGACTGAAAAGGGGGCACAGTGGCTCAGCGGTTAAAGACGCTGAGCTTGTCAGCTGCAAGGCTGACAGCCCAGGTTTGAGACGTGAGCGCTGTGCAATGGGGTGAGTTCCCATTCCTTGCCTCAGCTCCTGCCCACCTAGCAGTTCAAAAGCATGCAAATGCGAGTAGATCAATAGGTACCACTTCGGCGGGAAAGTAACAGAATTCCCTGCGCTTTTGACGTATAGCCATTCCGGCCTTATAACCACAGAAAATGCCTTTGGACAATGCTGGCTCCCTCAGCTAAGAAACAGAGAGGAGAACCACACCCTAGAATTGGACACAACTACTCAGGGATGCCTTTACCTTTTTAAGGGGACTGAAGTAATGGGGAGGCAGAATGCACAGGCTTCCTAACTGTGAAAGGAGTTCAACCTCGGAGCCAAATCCCCAGAAAGATAGGAGACTCTCCTTCTGTCTTCATGCAGAGGCCGGATAGCTCTCAGTCACCGGTTCTCTACGTTTGAACTCCTATCTGGATCAGCTCAATGGACGTAACAGTCCCCGGGTTCCTTCCAACTCTGGACTTCTGTGAAAATTGGGGTGGGCAAATTGAAAAGAGATGTGGGTGAGGCTGAGCACTCCAGTCGTGTTGACAGCATTTCTTTTGTTGCATATTTTGCAGGTATTGCACAGATGAAATCCAGACGTTTCCTCAGCCATCAATGCTGGAGAGTCACATGAGCCTCATGCACGGCATCAAAAATCCAGATCTTTCCCAGATATCCAAAGACTTGACAAAAGTAATCTGCAGTGCTTTGCTTAAAATGTAGAGGCGGGATAGCTCGTGTTCTCTATGCTGGGTTGGAACTGCATTCATTCCAGGAGAGGCCCTACTGTTCCCTTTCCAGGAGGACCACAGGTCTTTAAACGAGATCTAGAGCTACTTTATCTTGTGGCTCTATAGACAGTGCTAGCCCTATCAGAAGATATTTCTTGTAATGTAATGAAAATTCACCTGTTTCTGCCATCATTTGGGTGCAATTTAACTCTAGCCTTAAAAAAAAACATCCTTTAGTGCAGGGGTAGGCAACCTTGGCTCTTTTATGACTCGTGGACTTCAGCTCCCAGAATTCCTGAGCTGGCTGTGCCGGCTCAGGAATTCTGGGAGTTGAAGTCCACGAGTCATAAAAGAGCCAAGGTTGCCTAACCCTGCCTTAGTGGAACATGCCATGGTATTTGGTTCCAGGCAGAGCCAAAGTAACTAATGATGGTTACATCTCAAGTAGGGCTGTCTGAAACCCTCTTGCAGTTTAACATGACCAGCATAAAGGATGCAGCTTTATTTCAAGAGACCTGTGTTCCATCTTTCTTTTAATTACATGAAAATCCTAGAAAACCCTCATGAGATTGACAAGTGATAACCAGTGATAAGAGGAAATATAGCCTGGAGAATCACAGTCCTGAAAATTTAATCCTTTAAGGCATCCTATTGCATTTGACATGAGTTCTCTTCCTAGCAAAGTGCTGGGGGCAATCATTCAATTAATTATAACTAAGTCCCTTCCCACCCGAAAGGTCGCTGTGTTCTGGTTAGTCTCCTCAGAATTGAGAAAACCCGTTGAAAGTTGTTTTCCATTCAACAGGAGTGCAAATAGAGGTCAGTCAAAAAAGCAGGGCCTGCTGTACCCATAAAAAAATTGCATACAAAGCCCCCCCTCCTTTTATTGTCTCCTTGCCATTTGTCTTGACTTGTGGATGAATGCAGTAGACTAGCGGTCCCCAACTTTTCTGCCTCCATGGACCGGTGTGCAGCAATGATTTGGGGCCAGGGGATGGTTTCACACATGCAGCCTAGCTCTTGCGCATGTGGAAGTGAAGCTTTGCGTACTTGCCTGGCACTTGCACAGCCTGTTTCCCAAACAGGCCATGGACCGGTACCAGTCCGCAGCCCGGGGGTTTGGGGACCTCTGCATTAGAGTGTAAAGCAGGGATCCCCAACCCCTGGTCTGTGGACCGGGACCGGTCCGTGGCATGCCAGCAACTGGTCCGCACAAACAAGCAAAGGCCCATCCATGGGATGCGGGCAGCACACAAAATCATGCACCCTCCGGTCCATGGAAAAACCTCTCCACGGAACCGGTCCCTGGTACCCAAAAGGTTGGGGACCTCTGGTGTAAAGATACACATTGAGCAAGCATAGATGGGATAACCTGGGGACCTTTAACTCCGCTCGTTACTCCTTCTGGCTTAGGGTGGCGTGGACAGCTTGGTAGTGGGGCGTGAGGAGCAGGAGGAAGAGACATGGTTCTTATTGCTTGAGTGGGTATCCTTTGGATGGCGGGCTGCAGCGGGCCTCGCAGATGGGTACAATAAGCGCCCGGTTTTGTTTTACAGACAAAATCTCCAAAGAGAGTAACCGCCGATAGTCTGAGTTCGATGGAAGCGACCGCCTCCGGATCAGATGACCCGCCAGCAAAGAAAGTGAAGGCAGCCCGCTGGAAATGTGCAAAGTGTAGCTTTACGACAGCCAGCGAGACTGAATTTCTGGAACACATACCTCGACACAAGTCAGACAGTTCCTCTTACCAGTGCCTGCTCTGCGGCTTGTGTTACACGTCGCACCTGTCTCTGAACAGGCACCTCTTCATCGTTCATAAAGTCAAAGATCCGGAGGAAGACGAAGACGAAGAGGAGGAGGAGGAGGAACAGCCGGAACAAGAGGGTGCAAAAGAAGTTCCGGAAATGGAGACGAGAGAGAACGGACTGGGTGACGGCCACGGCGAGACCAGCCACAGCAGGGCAGGAGGAGACCCTTCCAAGGACAGAGACTCGGAGCGCGACTCCTCGCCCTGCGGCAGAGACAGAACCAGTTCTCAGAACAAACTCACAAAGTCTCCCCCTATTTAAGAGCGCGCTCAGCTGCCCCAGAAACCTTGCTGGAGATGAGGAGGAGGTTGTTGATTGGATGGAATGGGCATAGGGTTCTTCGGTTCGTTTTGATTAGGGAAATTGATAATTTTCAACTGCCCCACCATCTCCCCAGCACTAAATGAGTAATGGAAGGGGAAGGAAGAGAGAGAGAGAAGCGGGGGGGGGGGGGGGCGGAATTAGAACAGTCTTGCTCAACCTTGGCCGTTTGAAGAGGTGTGGGCTTCATCTCCCACCATTCTTTGCTGGCTGGGGAATTCTGGGAATTGGAAGTCCACAATTCTTAAAGCAGCCAAGGTTGAGAAAGACAGGCATGTAGGATAATCGTGCCAACTTTTCCCCAGTAAAAACGAAGCATTCATCTGCTGCCCGAGACTTTTGCCTCTTAGTTCAGACTTTTAATTAAGAACACAGTCTTTTCTCCCACTCCCCTTAGGCCCCGGATGCCAGGAAACCTCTCCTGGCTCCACCACCTGTCACTGGCGGTTCTTTCCTTTCAAAACAAAAATCCACCATGCCTGAAAAATTTACTTTTCGGACACTCAGTGAATGTGATTTTTTCTTCTTCTTTTTTCCCCCCTAGAAGACACATTTCTAGCACTACTCGGTGGCAGGTGTGGTGGGGTTATTCTTTTGTTTTGAGAAAACATTACATTAGGCTCTGCTTAATCTTTGTTGCAGGTGAAAATCAGTTGCATATCTGCTTGAGTATTTGCCCTCTCCTTACACAACATCCACGCACACGCCTGGATGTATTGATCACACATGGCAGTGGATCCTAAGACAACCCTTCTCTCTCTCTCTCTCTCTCTCTCTCTCTCTCTCTCTCTCTCTCTCTCTCTCTCTCACACACACACACACACACACACACACACAGAGTTAGGACTTTCCATAAAAGTTGGAGGCACAGGTATTTAAAACCCTGCCCAAGTAAATATTGAACATCTATGGTGAAGAATTAAGAGGGGGAAAAATGTTGAGGCTTGCACTTCTGCATCTTTGGGCAATCTCTTCTCTTCCACGGTTAGTACCCCCTTCCACAGATCGGGGAGCAGCGTTGATCATCACCCCCTTGGCTATCCACGATCAGAGCTGCTTCCTGTCCTGGTTGAAAAGTATCGAGGGCCGGGAGAAGGGCAGATTGGCTTGGTTTTATTTTCCTTGTAGTACGATCCCAGAAGTTTTTTTTTTCAGTTGTGATGCAAAATTTGCAGGGCAAAGGAAGCTGGCAGTCTCTCCTGCTCAGAGGTGGGCAACTACAGTGACTTTAGGATCTGTGGACTTCTACTCCCAGAATTCCTGAGCCAGCCTGGCTGGCTCAGGAATTCTGGGAATTGAAGTCCACAAGTCTTAAAAGTCCCCATACTTGCTCACCCCTGCTTGTCAGTTCAAAAAAGGCAAGAATTTGGGGCTGATGAGGTTTATTCCATGAGGAGGAGGGGGGGGACCAGTCTGGTCCTTCCTCACGTGCACCTGCTTTTCCAAAGCACATCCTTTCTCTCCTCACCCAACCCTTTCCAGTTTTTTTTTTCCTCTCGGTTGCCCCCCACCCCCATCGATTGGAGATTGCTTTCCTCCCTTTAGCATTGACTCATTTCTCCCATCTGTGGCTTCCGCCCCGCCCCATGTGCTTTTTCCTCACGCTTCATATAATATTTGCTTCTTTTAAAAAAAAAAAATACGGTTTTTATGTTTCAAGTCGGAACCCTGCTCATTGTTTACTATATATAATTTAAAAAAGGAGTGAAAAAAAACCCCACCACCCTATTTATCACGTTGCCATTTGAATTGCTCACTTTCTCGTCCGGACGTGTTTTGATAAAAGCCCTTTGTATTTTTTGATACCGTGTACATTTTAGTCTAGGGAATGTTTTACAAGGTAGCCTAGCTATAGTAACAATAGCAGGGGGCAGAGAGGACATTCCTCTCCAGCCATGACATATCTATTTAATCTGCAGTGGCATCTGTGCCTTGCTATAATGTTTACTTCAAAGTATTTCAAATAAAACCATCTAACAATGAGTTGGCTCCCAACCTCCCTTTTCTGACCGTGCAGCTCTCCCAGATCCACCATCGGTATCGTTCGGACACGATACTAGAAATTCATAAGGGAGCCTCAAGTAGTTGATCTCACTGCCTGAGGCTGTAATTCAGAATACAGGTAGTCCTCGACCGTTTTTCACACGTATGACCGTTGCAGCCTCCCCGTGGTCCCTTGATCAAAATTCAGATGCTTGCAACCAACTCAACAAGGGTTGCCATGTTCTGGGGTCTTTGCAAGCAACTTAACAACTGCAGTAATTCACTTCAGAACTGGGACAAGAAAGGCTGTGAAATGGGCCAAAACTCCTTTAACTGTCTCGCTGAGCAACAGGAACTTTGGGCTCCCTTGTCATCGTAAGTTGAGAACTACCTGTACCTCTTTCAGAAGAACACCACTGGAAGATGACCTTCCCCGAAGTAGGGTACCTTCTGCACACTGCATTCATATGGCAGTCAACCACAAATGAATCAATTATATCTTAGCTGATTGTGTTGTGTGAACCCTTGAGCGGACATAATGTGTAAATACAATGCAATACAATAACAAGAGTTGGAAGGGACCTTGGAGGTTGTCTAGTCCAACCCTTTCCTCAGGCAGGAAACCCTATACCATTTCAGACAAATTTCCACCCGCTCTAGAATTAGGCACATAGCATGGCTGGCTGGGGAATTCTGGGAATTTTAGTCCACGATTCTTAAAAGTTCCCAAAGATGAGAAACACAACAATAGGAGATTGAAAAATAAATAAATAGATATCAGAGTAAATGGCAGATGGCTTTCCAGTTCTAGCTAAGAAGTCTCTTCTTGGTCTCCAAGACTCAAATCTATTGTTCAAAAGACATTGTCGCCTTTAACACCTTTGAACGGGATTCCTTAAGGATTTGCAGGGGAATTTTACTGCATTACAACAAGGCATGACAGGCGCGCCTAGAAATCTGAAAAAAAAGAAAGAAAGAAACTGCCTTTCATCTAAAATCTGATTTTCAGATTGGAGGCAAAAAAAAAACAAAAGCCGGGAGGACTTTGCATCACGCCTGCTTAGCAAAAAAGCCGCTCTTTCCCCCGCCTACGCTCTACTGCTCGGGCAGAACCGGAAGTGACGTCTTCCCCCGCAGGCCTCTTAACAGGGCTCCCTCGGGCTGGTCTAGGACCTATATGTTTCCCTCCTTTCCCCCCCCCCCCGCCACCAGCTTGGCCGGATATTGATGTCGGCGGCCGGAAGCGGAAGTGTGAGACGGTCGGGTCTCCCGGCTGCAGCCTCCTCGTCCGGCGGGATGCTGTCCCTGGACTTTCTGGACGATGTTCGGCGGATGAATAAGCGGCAGGTTCGCGGGGGCGCCGGGAGGGGGCAAAAGGGGGCGGGGGTCGGTCCCCACGCACGCGTGTATATGTGTATGTGTGTGTGTGCGCTGGATCCCCCGGTTGGGTTTGTAAAACCGATGTGTGCATGGGGGGTAGGTCACGTGACCCAGCGGGGACTGCTCTCTCTCTCTCTCCCCCCCCCCCCTTTCTGCTGCAAAGCACAGCCCGGCCTCCTTCCAGCAGCCCTGCACTACAAATCCCATCCTCCCCAGCGGGTGTGCCCGTGGGTCCAGGAGTGTGGAAGGTCCAGGTCCCGTGCAACGTCCTTGGAAGACGCAAAGGGGCCAAAGGAAACCAATGGAGGGGGCTGATATTTCTATCTTTGCTTGTGTGTGTGTGTGTGTGTGTGTGTGTGTGGCGTTTTGGGGTAAAACACAACGGTTAACTATGTCCCTCGCCTTGGCTTATGTTGTTATACAGTGGCTCCCAACCTTTTTTGTACCCCGCACCCCTACAACGCTTCTGGTATATTCTCACACCCCTTACAAGAGTTCCTTCTGTTATATATTCAAGATGGACAGTGTTTAATATTTATTTGTTATGTATAGGCGCGGGTCTATAGATATGTATATGTAGGGATGTGGGTCTATAGATATGTTGTATATAGTATGTTTAGGTGTGTGTCATGTATGCGTTCACTTTGAGAGCGGGCGACTAAATTTCACTTTTGATGTGTGCCGTTGGGCCCACAGTGAAAAAAATGACAATAAAGGTTATCTTATCTCTTATCAAAAGAACAGCAATGAGTTATGCATATACACTATAATTTTGAAAAACCCAAGTTTCTGCACCCCCTGGAATATCATCTCGCACCCCTGGTTGGGGAACCCCTGTTATTATATATATTATTGTAAAAAAGAGACAACAGTGTAATTTTATGATTAATGTGTCCGTGAGTGCTGTTGGGGAGCTTGAGTTGCGCAGCATAAAGAACAGGCAGGTTGGTGAGCCTGGATGGGAAGGAGACGGATAACGGAAACTAGAGGCTTGTCGCCTTCCTGATCCAGATCTTGCCAAAAGAAATTTTCTTTAAGCCTGCCTTCATTATGTGGGATTCAAGGCAGTGGACATACCTCTTTTCTTCATAACGGCAACCCTGTGAAGTGGTTTGGGCTGATGGAGAGGGACTGGCCCAAAGTCACCTAGCTGGCTTTTGTACCCATGGTGGAACTAGAACTCTCAGACTCCTGGTGATTGGCCCAATGTTACCCAGCCAGCTTTCATGCCTAACTGCTTGCAATCCCCAGTGGAACGAACTATTGACTGCAGAAAGACTTCTAAATTGGTGGCTTGTCATTTGAAAGGGTGTGGGGCATTGCCTTGAAAGATGTGCCCAAATTAGAGCGCCTTGCAAGGGGTGGGGGGGTGTCTTTGTGTTTTGCAAAGGACTGTCTCAAGTTCCCAGTGATAACCCCTCTCCCTTCCCAGCTCTATTACCAGGTTCTCAACTTCGGGATGATCGTTTCCTCGGCGCTGATGATCTGGAAGGGGTTGATGGTGGCAACGGGCAGCGAGAGTCCCATCGTTGTTGTACTTAGGTAAAATCATTCTGGTAATCTGGGGCTCGACCCATCCTACTGGGTGAGATTAGGAAGGAAGAGGCGGCCGTGATAGCTTGGCGGGGGGTGGTGGTGGTGGAATGTGGCTTCTGCTAACATAGTGTGATCTTTGAACTAGTGTTATCTTGACAAAAGGGCAGAGTTTAGGCTTAGGGCCCGTCTTGACTGGTTTACAGATTGTACTTGAGTTACGATGCCATTCTTCTGTCAAAGAATCTGCTTTCAAATACAAGTGAGACTCTACAGAAAAGAGCAACAAAGATGATTAGCCGACTGGAGGCTAAAACATATGAAGAACGGTTGCAGGAATTGGGTCTGTCTAGTTTAATGAAGAGAAGGACGAGGGGGGACACGATAGCAGTCTTCCAGTATCTCAGGGGCTGCCACGAAGAAGAGGGAGTCAAGCTATTCTCCAAAGCACCAGAAGGTAGCACTTTTTTCCCTGTGCTGCTGTAACTTCGAACAATCACTAAGCGAATGGTTGTAAGTCGAGGACTATCTGAATTGACTGAATAGCCAGTACAAAGTTGATTGTTTTCCATGTATTCTGAGCAAACGAATCCGTGGATAGCTGCCTCCGCTAGCCTTATAGGGACAGTGATACAAATACATTGTACAGATTATACCCTCTAAAAACCTACCTGCATTCAGCACAAAGCCCCGCGCTTCCCCGCCCCCCGTTTTTTTTAAAAGAAATGAAAAGATAAGATACTCCTTACCTGGCAACTGAGTTGACATGACATCAGAGAGAAAACAGATGGGAAAGAATAGAAAAGAAAGCATTTATTTGCAAGCTTGAAACAAGGTGTGGGGGAGGGCTGTTAGGGAGTACAAAATGAGCAAGCGAAACTGCCGGGGAAAAAAATCTGTTGCGGAAGGCAGCTGGCGGGGAAGACAGAAAGACACAATCCGTGTGCAACATCTTGGCGCCTACGGTACAGAGTGTGCTCCACGCGTCTGTGACAGAAAATCAGAAGGCAGCCTTCTTGTCTTAACTCCTCTAGGAAATGGACCCAGGGCAGTTCCTACTGTTACTTCCACTTTGCACGATTTAGGACTTTAAGCCTCTCCCCTTCTACCTGCAAGGGGACCTCCGAAACACTCTGTGTTTCCAATTTTTCATTCTTTGAGACTTCGGCTTCCCATTTCTTGGCGTGCTGGGGTGGGGGGAGAGATCCCATCGTGACTACTAATCAGGGTGAGCATGGTTGAAACAGAGAAAAGCATCTCTTTAATACAGGAGCCAATAAACTTGGTGCATTGGAAGGGGAAATCAGAAGTTTAAAGTAGGGGCCTTAAGCCCAAGGCTGAAACATCTATTTTGCATCTAAAAATCTAAAGAAAAACCCACCAGGGCCTGTCATTCAATAGGACAGTAACAGCTGTCTGTCCCCGGCGGTATCTATACATCCCATTTCATCTGGCAAGAGAAGCATGCTCTGGGTCCCATCCATGAGAGATGCCACGCCCTGGAACATCACCCCCCAACTCTACTGGCCAACTCTACTGGGACTTCCCCCAACGCTAGTGGCCAAGAATTTTTGGGAAGCGTGCGAAGATTCTACCTCCAGTGAGGTTCCCAGGGTAATCAGTAGTGGATCGTTTTATATATATATGTGTGTGTGTGTGTGTGTCTTTAACCCTTGAAAACTGACAGGGCTAATCTCACCTGAAGGCAAAATGCAGAGCTTGAGTTCTTTTTATCAACCGATGCTTTGGTCTTCCAGTGGCAGCATGGAACCTGCATTTCACAGAGGAGACCTGCTGTTCTTGACCAACCGCATTGAAGAGCCAATCAGAGTGGGGGAAATCGTGGTCTTTAGGATAGAAGGAAGGGAAATTCCAATCGTGCACCGGGTCCTGAAAATCCACGAAAAGTACGTCTTGGTTTTTGGATGGGTGATAGTTGCCGAAGTCTGTGGCTAGGTCACTTTTCACTGTGTCCGTCAAGCTACGAAACCTCCTGTCTTTAGGACCGCCGTAATGCTTCTAGCTTGTCCACGGTGGTGGGAATGGGGAAAGAGGGGAGAGTTTTGGATCCACTGGTGTTCCTTATCAACGTGAGAAGCCGAAGCCATAGAGTTGTTTCGGCGAACTCAAGTTTATTCTTGTAATGATTACTCGAAGACATATTGGACACTGCGATGTGAACTGTCAGAGAGGGATGGGGAAATTTCATTCTTTTAATTAGGCTTAACTTTGTGGAAGGAAAAAGAGGAGTAATCCCAGGCATCTACCCTCTCACAAACCACCTACAGCAGGGGTCCCCAACCCCCGGTCTTTGGACCAGTACCGGGCTGCGGCATGCCAGCAACCGGTCCACACAAACCAGCAAAGCCCCATCCACGGGATGCAGGCAGCACACAAAACCACGCACCCTCCGGTCCGCGGGAAAACCTCTCCGCGAAACCGGTCCCTGGTGCCCGAAAGGTTGGGGACCTCTGACCTACAATACTCAGAAGAAGAAACCAGTTTAAAAGCTTGAGGCTGCCTACTGGTGTAAGGTGACACATTCACTTGGCATTTTCTTTCCTCCTCACGATGTGATTGCATTCTGCTTTGCCCACTCGCTAATGGTGGTCTTCCCCCCCCCCCTTGTGCCAGGCAAAACGGCGACATCAAGTTTTTGACCAAAGGCGACAACAATGCAGTTGATGATCGAGGCTTGTACAAACAAGGGCAACACTGGCTGGAGAAGAAAGATGTGGTTGGAAGAGCGAGAGGGTGAGTGAGGCGCAAGCCAGCTGGCGGGCATGGTAAAATGGACATGCCGTCCTAAGCGTAACCACCGTCTGCAGAATTCAGTCCTGTCCCCTGCCGTTAGATAATAAATCTTCCCCTTTTCCCAAAAGGCAACCGGACTTTCTTGGGGGGTTTCCCCCCCCCTTGAAGACATTTCACTTCTCATCCCAGAAGCTTCTTCGGTTCTGACTGATTGGTGGGGCAAATGGAAGGATTTATATTCTTTGGAGTCATTTTTTTTAAAATCCCATTTATATCCCGCCCTTCTCCGAAGACTCAGGGCGGCTTACAATCTAAAGCACAATGTGCTTAGCCTTCATTCTAGGTATATGCCTGCTTATTAGGGCTTTCGCCCCCCCCCCCAGCGGCATTATTACAAAGTCAGCTTAATTGCCCCCAACAATCTGGGTCCTCATTTTACCTACCTCGGAAGGATGGAAGGCTGAGTCAACCTTGAGCCTGGTGGGACTCGAACCTGCACTAATTGCAGGCAGCTGGTGTTACCTAAGGAGGCATTAGCCCACTGCTCCACCAAGCCCACTGCTCCACCAAGGATCATTAGCCCTCTGAAGATTGGTTTTTTAAGGGGTGTGTGTGTGAACCCCAAGAAAGTTCAGTTGCCTTTTGAGAAGCACCGTTTGGATAACCATGGCCTGGATGATCAAGAATCTTGATAGACATCTCCCTCTGATTGTTTCTGCCCATTTCCAAGATGGGAAAGACGTTATTCCTGGAAACCTTGATTCTGCCTGTCAAGTCTCCTTCATAAAGCCCGTTTTCCTTTTGTGTCTCGGTTGGGGATAAATGAGGCCCTCTGGTTTTGGGCTCCCCTGCTTCTGGATGATGCATTGTTTCTGAGCTTCCATGAAGGTCTTTTTAAAAACCTGCATGTGAGGAAGAGGGAGGCACCCCACTGTTTTATCAAAAGTCCTACATCTGTTGCTTTCTTGTTTCCCGGCTACCGATAAGCCCAGGAAGCTTCAGCCATTCCAGCATCTAAAAAGGATCACTTTGTTTCCGATTTAGGTTCGTGCCGTACATTGGAATAGTAACCATTCTAATGAACGATTACCCTAAATTCAAGGTAGGACTTTTTGTTCATTTACTCTCTTGAGGTGACGCAGTGCATTGGCAAAACCAAACCACCATTCAGACAGTACAGGTGGGTTCTGGGTCTCTTTCAAAGTCCGGCTGAAACCCAAGGTCCTGAGACACATTCAAGCCGGCAGTTGGCTGTCAATGATGGTTTGGTGCAAAAGACCCACCGTTTCTGACCTTCCCAGGTCTTGGAAATTGGTTTGGTTTGGGAACATAAATTGGAGGTTGAGAAAAGCCAGAGAACATTTAAAAAAAAGTAGACAAGGCACATCAAATTTTCTGAAGTTTAAACATTAAAAAAACCACTTTTTTTAACAAAGTAAGACAAGGCACACCAAACCTCCATAACATTTTTTCCCCCTCAAGTTTAAACTCTTCCCAGGACGGATGCGTGTTTTAACCTTCCATCTTGCATTGCTTAAAGTTTGCTGTCGCTATTTTGCGTCCGTCCATCCTACAAAACCTCCTTTGGTTCGTTTCGTCTCGGCCTATCGTGCAAATCACGCATTCTAGTTTGCACGTTACTTATGCGTTAGCAGTGTGCTGAAGCCTAACCTCTGGGGCAGGGGTAGGCAACCTCAGCTCTTTTATGACTCAGGGACTTCAACTCCCAGAATTCCTGAGCCAGCCTGGCTCAGCTTGGAAACTCCTCCCTTTCCCCTCAACGTGGCTGGCTCAGGAATTCTGGGAGTTGAAGTCCACGAGTCATAAAAGAGCCAAGGTTGCCTACCCTTGCTCTGGGGGCTTATTCTAGAAACCTTGCTTAAAAGATGAAAATAAAGCGTATTGGCAGGATGCAAACCCATCCACAGAGGTGGCAAACGTGTGCCTAAAATTTGTGCCATTTGGGGTGTTTTTATGATTTTTTAAATATTTTTTTTGCTTTCATGCCTAAAGTGGGACTAGAACTCACGGTGAAATTCCTGCAATGTGGGCGAACGCTTCAGTTATTTCTGTCTTGTTCTTTTCTCCCCACCAGTACACTGTCCTTTTCCTCCTGGGCTTGTTTGTCCTCGTCCACCGAGAGTAGCCCCTCACCGGCGGAGGCGTGGGTCACCCTCCAAGTAGACCGGGATGTGAAGTGTGTCCATTTCGCTGCTGCTTAATCCGAGTTGGATTTTGGCATTTTCGTTTTCTACGACTGCTGTGTCACGGGCAGGTTTAATCTCAGTATTTTGAAGAGTTCGTCACACTTTAGCATTTTTGTACATCGGTGAATTTTTTATATTAAAAACGTTTTAAGCCAAAGCCTTTTGCCTTTGTTTTTTTTTTTCCTGAGCTTAGGGGATTTTTATTTTTATTTTTTTCTCAGCTGACTCGGTTGAAAAGTATGAAAATCTTGATTCTGGTTAATGGCTGGAGACGCTCCCAGGAAAGACCTTTTCTTCTTCCAAATAAAAATAAAGGTCATCTTAAGACATTTGAGTGGAGAGGCCTGGGACCTAATGCTGGAATTTGCACATTCAAAAAGTTGGCTTTTTAATTTTAGTATGAATGTGCCAAAGAAGAGCTGGGGTGGCACAGTGGCTAGAATGCAGTATTGCTGGCTGACTCTGCTCACTGCCAGCAGTTTGATTCCCACAGCTCAAGGTTGACTCAGCCTTCCGTCCTGAGGTCAGTAAAATGAGGACCCGGATTGTTGGGGGCAAGAGGCTGACTTTAAACCGCCTAGAGAGGGCTGTAAATCACTGTGAAGTAGTATGTAAGTCTAAGTACTATTCCTTCCTTCCTTCCTTCCTAGTGCTTAGAATGCAGTATTACAGGCTAACTTTGCCCACTGCCAGCAGTTTGATTCTCACCAGCTCAAGGATGACTCAGCCTTCCATCCTTCCGAGATTGGTAAAATGAGGACCTGGATTGTTGGGGGCAAATATGCCGACTCTGTAAAAATTGCTTAGAGAGGGTCGTAAAACACTGTGAAGTTGTATATAAGTCTAAGTGCTATGGCCATGCCGGAAACCAGGTACCCACATGGCCTGCTATGACAAGGAAGAGCCAATGCTTTGGGCCTCGGAAAAATGTATTTATTAAATTTATATGCCATCATCCTGTTTCCCCTCAGGTGATTCTAGACAGCTTACCACAAAGTATTAACAACAGTATAAAACATCAAAATATTAAGATGGTAATATTAAAAACAGGTGGCTAAGGGAGGGGGCAAGATACAGACAGGGTGGGAATAGAATCTTCTCTCCATCCATTAACCGTGTCCAGTATGAGAGACACAGACACACACAATGTTCTAGAGCAGGGGTCACAATGTTCTAGAGCAGGGGTTTTCAAACTTGGCAAGTTCAAGGCTTGTGGGCTTCAACTCCCAGAATTCCTCAGCCAGCCTGGCTGAGGAATTCTGGAAGTTGAAGTCCACAAGTCTTGAACTTGCCAAGTTTGAAGACCCCTGTTCTAGAGGGCAGGAAAGGCTGTTCTGGACCCCATCAGCTGGGATTCTTAAGTAACAGGCCCCAGAGCATGTCCCTTCTTCCAGCAGGTATGGGGCAGGGTCAGTCCCATTGGGATGAGATGGTTCAGGATCAAAACACCGTAGCTGTTCTCGCCGCATTTTTAGCTTTGCTGATTAATATCTGATGCGGTTTTTTTCTTTTTTTTCTTTTTCTTACCACCTCCGCTGTTAGCAAAGCCGCTGTAAAACACATTCCCGTGGGTGGCTTAATTTTATCCAATTGTGACTCTGCCCTTGAGGAGGCAGTCAACACTGCAGTTGTTGCTGCTTCGTCAAAAGAGGCATAACTGGGTCACGGCAGGAATCCTGGTTAACTGACTCGGCCACCTAACCAGGGATCTTCTCTTTGGGATTGGTTGAATGAATCCCACCTGTGAGATAGCTGGCTCCGATCCTCACAGCTGACAAATCAAAGAGACACGCTCCGACTCCCGATTTTACGCTTCCAACAAGCTTGCGGAGTCGGCTGGTTAGAGGACAATGGCTTGAGTTTGGGGTCCCCATCAACATTTATTAATCAAGTCTTTTTTTTTTCCCTTCTAAGTCCCAGGGACGCTGCCTTTTGCCTCTTTTTTTTCTTTCTTTCTTGGTTCCAACGCAAATGTTGCTAATCAACACCTTTGCAGCATTAAATGGAAAAGCTGCTATTGTTTTATGCAGGAGGAGGGACGGCTAATTGCTGCGAAGAAAGGTGTTACCCCTCAAAAGCGGCTGGATAAGACACTTCTTCCCCCACATCTCCCCACACCCATTTCGCTTCTAAGTGGCAGCATTTCAGAAAGAGCAAAAAGGGAGTATGTTTTGCCCAACGGAGGGGGGTCTCTGGGAGACGTACAGTTGGTCCTCCACTGTACAACCACGAGGGAGCCCAACATTTCAGTCGTTAAACGAGACTGTTGTTAAGCGAGTTTGGCCCCATTTTAGGACCTTTCTTGCCGCAGTTGTTAAGTGAGCCCCCTGCAGTTGGTAAGCGAGTAACGCGGTTGTTAAGTGTAACCGGCTTCCCCCATTGACTGCTTGTCGGCAGGTTGCCAAAGGGGATCACGTGACCGCGGGATATTGCGACCGTCATAAATATGGGTCAGTTGCCAAGCGTCTTGAATTTTGATCACATAATCACGGGGCTGCTACGAAGCTCGTCAGTGTGAAAAACGGTCCTAAGTCTCATTTTTCAGTGCCGTTGTAACTTTGAACGGTCACTAAACTTTTAAATTGAGGACTACCTGTACTTTTTTCTTTTTTTTTTCTTTTTTTTTTGCATCCTTTAGCCTCCAAAATGTTTACAGGGTTGCTGGAAGTTAGCTGCCAATAACTGGGGTCCCTTCCTTCCACCCACTGCACCTCCTGCCTCTAATCCTCAGAAAGGCTTGGCCCTCTTTGATGCTAGCTAAGCCACTTCCGACAGTTAAACCCCTCCACAAACACCCCCACCCCCCAAATCCCACAGGCCTTTAATCCTCTTCTGCACCCTACAAGCCCACGCACCGCCTAATCCCAAATTTGAACAATCCGTGGCTTCCAGAACAAGAGTTTTAAGAATGGATAATGCCATCTTGCGTTGCTAGATCTTTGTGCAGCTTTTTTAATTCAGAGGGAAGCTATGTTCTTTAGGACAATAGCCTGCCCCAGGCACCCCCTCTAAAGCCTAACGTGGAATTTAAATTGTTTAATGGCCTGGAAAGGGCACTCCTGGAATAAGCCTACTGTAACTTTATCCACTGCGAAGAGGTTGCGAAAATGGGGGAAAGAGGTCAAAAGCGGCCTTCGGGATATCAAGAGGGCGACAGAGTGGTTTTGTGGCCAGAAGAACTCGTGATTTAGGACAGTTGTCGCAGGTCGGACCGTATTCATTGGTGGCTGCCAAAACAATGAAGTAATTTGTGACCTATTTTAAGGGGAATGTGCTTTTTTTTTTAATCCCATTTATATCCCGCCCTTCTCCGAAGACTCAGGGCGGCTTACAATCTAAGCACAAATCAATGTGCTTAGCAATTATTACAATACAGAGCAGAGAATCATAGGATCTTCCGGTCCAAAATGGCAGGAGCTTTATGCCATCCCAGTCAAGTGCTTGTCCGGTCTATTTTTGAAACGCTCCAGTGATGGAGCACTCCCCACCCCAAATATCCGATGTTTTCATGGCAAGGAGTGATTGATGCCCCCTGGCAAGAATGAAATGTCCCTTGATTTAGGGAGCTAAGGGGAGCCATCAAGATTTTCTGCCTGGCCCCGGTCTATAAAAGGAGAGATGGGGAGAGAGAGGACTAGCTCCCCCTGGGTTAACGTCCCCCCCACTTCCAGGCATCAGTCGTCAAGATACGTTCAAGCATCCTGCTTAGACTCAATCTTTTGTGGAGGACTTTCCTTGGGCTTTGGGGTTCCAGATGGCCATTTATAGGGCCATCTCAAATCAAGGGGCTAATTTGGAAAAAGGTCTTGGCTACTTAGTCCTCTTACTTCTCCCTGGCTGCTCTGTGTGCACTCAAAGGCTTTCTGATCCTTTGTTGTTGCCAAGATTAAGCCTCCACGGTTATAAGAGAGTTAAATTTTGGAGAGTGGTGATCAAATATTGTTTAGACGCCCCTTCCCTTCTCTTTCTTTCTCATTCCTCCCTTCTTCCCTCCTTCTCTTCCCTTCTTTTCTCCTCCTTTCCTTCTTCCCTCCCTCCTTCTCTTCCTTTGTCTCCTTCCTTCCTTCCTCCCTTCTTTCCTCCTCCTTTCCTCTCCTTCCTTCCCCTTCCCTTCCTTTCTGCTTCCTTCTTCCCTCTTTCCCTACCTTTCTTTTCTCCTTCTTCCCTCCTTCCTTTCCTTTTTCTCTCCTTCCTTCCTCCCTTCTTTCCTCCTTCCCTTCTCTCTCTTTTCTTCTTTCCTTCTTCTCTTCCTTCCCTTCTCTCCCTTTCCTTCCTTCCTGCCTCCCTCCTTCCCTCCCCTTCCCACCCCCCACCAGGCTCCTTTTGAAGCTCCACCGGTCATTGCGGACGATCTTACCCGTCCATTCAAAAGACGTGGCCGGGCCACCGTGCTGCGCTCCAGTCCCCGCCCCTGCTGCCCGGCTACTTAAAGCGGGGCCGGGTTCGAGGGAGGAGACGGCGACGACCCCAGACGGGCTAGGGCAAGCAGGGCAGGAAGGCGCCCCCCGGTGGCAAGACGAGACCCAGCAGGCCGTCCCTCCGTCGAGCCGCGATGGCCAGAGGCGGACTGGCCAAAGGCCGGAGCCTGCGGGTGGGCGGCGTGGCTTTCCTCATCCTCTTCTCCACCCTCTCCGTCTCGCCTTCGCCCGTCGAGAGGAGGAGCCGGCCCATCCGGCTCAGGGAGAACCTCTGGGCCACAGGTAGGGCGCCGGTTGTTTCGACGGGGGTCCCCGTCCCCCCCACCCGAGGGGAAGCTCCGTGGACGCGCCCCGAGCATCAGCCCCGGGCACCTGGCAAGAACCGCGCAGCCCCGGGCTTGAGGCGAGGGGGGCTGGCAGTGCCAACAGCCCCTTGCCCTCCACCGCCTTCTGAACAATCGGGGGTCCAGCCGCGCTGGTAGGAAGTGGGGGGGGCTCTTTGAGATCAGCCGGGCGCCCCTAAATCTCTGCGAAGCTCTCCAGAGAAACAGGAGAAGGACCGGGTGGTCGCAGCCCTTTAGGATCCCCTAAGGCTAACTTGGAGGGCTGCTGTTGGGGAGCGGGGGCGGAAAAAGTCAAGCCCGGCGCCGAGTTGAAGCTCCCTCGCAGCCTCCCTCGCGCTTCTGCGGCTGATGGGGCGGCGAAGCTGCTTTATTTCAGGGCTTCGGCAGCCTTTCGCCTTTCTGAAGAGCGCCGGGAGACGGTGCTCCACCTGATGCCTGCCTCGCTCCACCTTTGGGGTGGGGACGGCGTTGTTCCAACGCGCCGCAACAACGAGGGAAGCCTCCTTTCAGCACCCGGAGAGGGACAGCTCCGCAAAGCTAATATGGATTGCCTGTTATTTGCGGGGTGGCGATGGATATTGGAATATCCATGGCTAAAATTGGGAATATCTTGGATTCCAGCCTGACCGATTGGCCAGCTCTCCCTTCAGAGACCCCAGGGGTTACTCTCGAGTTTGCCAGCCTGCTTTCTTAGGGCAGGAAAGCAGCCCGGTTTTGATTGTTTGGGTTGTTTTCTCATGAGCAACGGTAAGCGCGGGGCTGGGTGGGTCTCTGTTCTTTTTCATTTATTTCATTTATTATATTTGTATACCGCCCTTCTCCCGAAGGACTCAGGGCGCACGAATAATTTTATTCCTGAATATGCGGTTCCTTTTCTTTTATCAATGCCAACAGCGCGTGAGTGGATGGAAGGCGAGTTTTCTTCCTTAGCAGCTCCAAATTTAAAAGCGGTGGAACACTAAAAGCAATACTTTTTTGGTCCTTTAAAAAATCGAATGCTATTTCTTCGGCTAACTGATAAATAATAAAGTAAGAAGCAATCCTGCTTTGGGGGATGGAGGTAGCGAAACTAACAAGGATTAAAGAAGAAGGAAAAGGAGGGAGGTAGTGAGGTAGTGAGGAAGGAAGGAAGGAAGGAAGGAAGGAAGGAAGGAAGGAAGGAAGGAAGGAAGGAAGGAAGGAAGGAAGGAAGGAGGGAGAGAGGGATAACTATAGAACAAGTGTGTCAATTGACACCAAAGTGCCAAGACAAAGGGGTGTTCATGACAGCAGCGAGAAGGGAGTGGACTTGATCAATCTCCAGGAGAGGTTGGAACCACCCCTTTGATTTATTTAATCTAAAATTCTACATATGGGCATCATTCTAGGGCATTTTATGGGGAAGAAGAGTCCCCTGAGTACCATCCCTCTCCGTTCATCATCCTTGGAAAGAGCAGAGCTCACCCATACCCCCAGAGGCTTCAGTCCTGCAGTCACAAGCATCATAGACAGCATGAATGACCTACTGACCAGAGAACTCCTCAAAATCCTTTTGCAACAGAAGCTTCTGGAGGAGAACCAAAGCACACAGGATCCCGAAGAACAGGTGAGATTTCTCCAGTTTCCTCTTGGAAGGGATGTGCAATTGCCAGGGTTCCACACAGCTTGTCATGACGCCCACCTTTACTTTCTCTGCCTCCATGCATCTTCCTTCACTGCGTGTTTCTCTTAGAACCCTGCCCAGGTCCTTTCTCAGGGAGCTGATTGATTGACAGGCTAAATGCTGGTGGGCTGGCACTTGATCAACTACCTCCAGTTGGCTCCTTATTGCTGCAACACCTAGTCTAGTTTTTGCATTCTTTCTTTCTTTCTTTCTTTCTTTCTTTCTTTCTTTCTTTCTTTCTTTCTTTCTTTCTTTCTTTCTTTCTTTCTTTTCTTTTTTTCTTTCTTTCTTTCTTTCTTTCTCCTTCTTCTCTTTCTTCTCCTCCTCCTCCCTTGCCTTCTTCCCCTCCCCCAACTGTTCATAAGCAAAGAATTGACCAACTGTGATTTTCTGCAAACCACACAGATGCATTGGCCCATCCCTAAAAAAAAAAGTGGAGTTTCTAGTTCCCATGGTCCTGAATGAAATACTGGTTCTTTAGATAAGAACCATCCCTCCCATATATTTTTTTTTCAGGCAACAATTTTACTCCTCCTTTCCAGAGATGGGAACTGAACTGAGGAGCTTTCTGCCGAGCAAAACATAAGCCATGTTTTTCTCTTCTCTTTTAGTCCTATGTGACACCTCTTCCTGCTCTTAAAATGGTAACTCACTGACTGCTTTATCTCACATCGATCCACTGCCATAGATTTCTTTCTTGCTTTACTGCTATCATCCCTGCAGGATAAAAAATGGAGGCTGGATCTGTGTATTGTACAAATCCCTCCTGGGATTTCTTTGACCTGAAGGGATCCTAGTTTGGAGGAGGCCAAAAGCAGCCAGAGGAGATTGATATGCTATGTGTCCGACTAATTTGTCTCTTTCGATTCTCATTTCCCACTGTAGGAAATGCCGACATTAATGAAATTGCTGGCAAAATACATTTAATGGCAAAGAAGCCAGGAAGATGTGATGAACTCTGGAAGAAAAGTAGAGGGGCTCCTGGAAGCTTTTCTCAGTCAGATGTAAAAAATAAAAAATATATATAAGGCTTCAGTGTGGGGAAAAAACACCTATTGATTCTGTGTGCTGTGGTTGCTGGGAAGTGGAATTTAATGGAAGTTGAAAGAGAGAGGCAGAGAGAGAGAGAGAGAGGAGAGGAGAGAGAGAGAGAGAGTGAAAGAGAGAAAGAGAGAGAGAGAGAGAGAGAGAGAGAGATTGAGAGAGAGAGAGAGAGAGAGAGAGAGAGAGAGAGAGAGAGAGAGAGAGAGAGAGAGAGAGAGAGAGAGATTGAAAGAGAGAGAGAGAGTCCATACATTGGAAAACAAGGTAGACACTGGGCAGGTACATCCTGTAATAATAAGCACTCCAGCATCACTTCAGTGATCTGCAGATGAACGCAGAGATTGCCAAGCTGTACTTGTTAACTTTTCCAGATCTTTGGTGTGAGGTCAAAGAAACAAAATTTGTGGTTTGCTCCAGTGCCTAAAAGAAGAGATGACTAAAAACCAACCATCCTTATTCCTCTGTTAGCTGAGACTCTGGATTCTTTCCTCCTTTGGGGAAATATAACCCACCAAGCAAGCCTTGCTTGCAAAAAGGTATTTATTTCAAGAGACGCATATCCATCTGAAGTCACGCCACGGAGCTCCGATAGGGCTTGATGATCTGGGGAAGGCGAGTCATGGTGGAATCAACTTTGGGAGACCTGATTCAAACTCTCAGACCAAAAGATGAGTCAAAGCTAAGTCAGTAAAGATAGCAGCCTTCATTCCCAAAATCCATAAGTCTTCAAAGACATGAATCATTTCCAGAATTTTATTAATAAATAATACAGCTACAGTACTATTCTGTTGGCAAAAAAATACAACAAGAGTTACAATCAGGTCACAGAAGAAATTTGCTAAGGCACCCTTACTGCTTCCTAAGTGCTCGCCAGCAGAGCTGTGCTCAGCCCAGAAGTATACAAGAATAGCTACAACAGCCAGGGAGATATGTAGTTCACCCATAAGTAGCTTGAAAGGCCCACCTCTGAGTAAGAGCCGGGCCATCATGCTTGGAGGCACCTACAAGGACTTTAACAGAACAAAACAGGGATCATGGTCAATATTCCTCCAATGGTATGTTTTGCTAATGCTTCACGATGAATATTTGCCCAGCCCTCACTCCAGATCTTCTGTTTGTGGCCAGAATGCTTAGCCCCTAAGGAAAAGGGAGGGACTTGATCCCCCCCCCCATGCATGTTGCCATATACCGAAAAGAAAAACCTCAAATCTAGGCTAGGGTGATCTGCAGATATACAGGTATGACTTGTTTTGTTTTGTTTGGCAGGAGATCAAGCCAGGTTTCTCTTTTCTTGTCTACATCTATGGTGTCTTCAAACTATGTGAAGCCAATTGGCAAAGACCTTTGGCTGGAGGCAGCTTCGTAGAGAGGAAATAGCGGCCTTCCATTAAACATTTCTGCTCTCTCTCTCTTAGTGTGACTCTAGCCTCCTTATGTCCTTTATTTGGGGAGCCTGGTTGCATCCTTGTAGAACCACAAAATGGAGTGCTTTTTTATTGCTTATGGATGTGTTGGCTGTATGCTCCAAAGCCGCTCAGAGCCAGCTGGAGTCAGGCAGTGCCTAAGTCAAATAAAAGAAATATTCAGTTGGCAAAAATCTTGGGTCCATGACGTGAGGAAGGATCTCCATCCAACAGGAGCAGCCCAAGTAGTTTGCTGCTTGGTACAAAGGACATGTCCTCCAGCTACAGAAACTCCTTGGTGGTTGGGTCAGAGTCTGTTGTGATAGGACAGCATCTTCCAGGGCTTCTGAGTGCACCAAGCCAAGGGCAGGCCGCACACCGTACATGACATCCATCTTGTACCCCTTCCTCTTCCAGTATCTGCTGCTCAAAGCATTTGCCTCACTCCGTCTATTGATGGGAGAGGTCCTCAGTGGTACCCCAATGGGATCTGCTGTGCATACTCCCCTCCTGCTAATATTAGGACCATCTCTCTTACTGACGCCACCCCTTTCCTGGGTTGGCTGGCATTGGCACCAGATCCTTCAAGAGAAGCATTTCATGAATGTTCTTCAAACCCAAACAATGCGTTCATGAGGTTGGCCTACCAAAGCCTACGATGGCCCCAAAAGGAGTCAGTTCATAACAGTGCACCATTGCTTCTCAGTGGCTTGGCCAGGACACCGCACCATCCATGTCCCTTTTGAAAGACCACTTCAAGCAAGTCCCAGGTCAAGTTGGGCTTTAGCTGTTCTTGATGGTCAGTTTGAAATCAGGCTGAGAAGAAAGTGTCTGGGCCTGGTGGAAGTAGGGGTTGATGTACACCTCACCCAGTATGCCTTCATCATCCTCTTCATCCTCAGCCAGGTCAAAGAATGCTTTCAGAAGGTCCGGCTTAATAAAGTGCAAGGCTATCACCACAATGCCAGCAAGGAAGCAGAAGAGCCCTGGAAAAGAGAAGCCAGCAGCATGAAACAGGGGCGCCCCCAAACCATCACTCAGCTTTGCTTTTCCAACACATGTGCTATACCAGGGGTAGGCAACCTCGGCTCTTTTATGACTCATGGACTTCAACTCCCAGAATTCCTGAGTCAGCATAGCTGACTCAGGAATTCTGGGAGTTGAAGTCCATGAGTCATAAAAGAGCCGAGGTTGCCTACCCCTGTGCTATACCGACACGTGATACTGTCCAGGGAAAAAGGTCAACAAGCATATCTGCACCCCTTGCTGACTCTGGTTAAATTAAACCATGCTTAGAGTTATGAGGTTGGCTTGCCTTTGGGTTTAGTAAGTTGTGTACATGGAGCCTGGTGTGAGGCATGTAAAAAATTAGCAGCGTTTGGACCGCACCATCATGGCTGACCCTTTAACATTCTCAACCTCAACCTATAGAGACACCCCTGCTCCAGGTAGATAAGCCCACCCAGAGGAGAAGGTGTATGTCCCAAAGAAGACTTATTGTCACAAGGGCAACGTGAAGCTCAATAAACAGCTATTGCTGTGAGCTCCATGGGTTAAATAATTGCATGGAGTGGAATGGCCAGGATTGAAATTTCTTCGCTTCCAGGAAAAAAAAAACCAACCCTTTGGGATGCTCACCTGTGGCCAAAGTGAGCCAGAAAGATGCCCCATAGGCCAGCTTCAGGGACGCCAACCCAAACTGGATGGCACACCAGGCATTCCTCCCCGTGGAGAAGGACAGGAGTGCGAAGATGAGGAAGGCCCCCGTGACGAGAAGCATGAAGCCGCCGTAAACTGGGACCGGCATGGAGAAGAGCATGTTGGAGACCAGCCACGCACAGAAGGCTACCCTGCAGTTGCAAAGAAAAAAAAAAGTCACAAGGGTTAGGGGACAGAGGAGGTTTGGGGGTTTTGCCCTCCATGTTAGCCCAAAGCGCAAAAGACGGCAGAGAGGAGAATGGGGTTAGTCCCATTAGCCTTGCAAAGATGATTTCCTTTTCTAAAATCTTGCTCTGGAAAGGAAATATCACCCAGCAATGGGACAGGGCCTTGGTGGGATGGGGACAGGCAGTGGGGCATTCCCACGAAAAGGGAATGCCCCTCCAACGTGGGGGTTCTCGGTTAGAAATGATCAGAAGTCTTAGGATCTGTTTTCATTCAGGGCAGCAGAATCAGCCACTTCACTTTCCGAGTTCTCTATGTCACGTTTCCCCCCCCCCCACACACACACACTTGGCTGTCTGATTTCAGTGGACCAAAGCCGTAGAGGAGAAGGTTAGACTGACCTCAGTGAAGTGGAAAGAGCCTGTGCTTGGGGGTGGGGGTGGGGGGGCTGGAGGCTTCAGCCTAAGGGCCACTTGGGGGTCCTTTAGAAGCCTAGGTCAGAATTGCATGGGGGGGGAAGGGCAGGGAGAGGAGAAATCCCTAAGCATAGGGGGCTGTTTAACAGAGCAACCATTGATGGCTTCCAAAAGTGGTGGGGTTTCTTTAAGCAGAGGTTGGCTGGTCATCTGTCGGAAACGTCCACCTGGCCAAGGGCCCAAACTCCTCCCTCTTTCTAGCTTCTGCCTGGATGAATCCACCTGTGAGAAAGACAATGGCCCTTACCAGAGGGTTGCAGATGCATAGTGGCCCGCCATGCGGTAGACGTTGCTCAAGCCACAGGGACTGTGGTCGGTGAACTTCTCTGCCACGTAAAGGATGGGGCTGGGTAACCCCCGTTTCAGCCCCTCTTCAAACTCTTTGTCATAGTTGGTCCCAAACCACCAGGAGAACTCTTCGTTGTAATCAATGGTTTCGTTGAGTTGCTCCACGGGTTTTCCTGCCAAGAGGCAAGAAGGTGATGAGCCACTAAACAGGATCAGGACTGAGAACTGTGAGCCCCATGGTGGCTTCAAGGTGCCTCATCTCAACCGAGCTATAGTTATCAGGGTGAAATAACTGCAAAAGCTAGTGTTTCCCTAATCGCCCACAATGTCTGGGACTGCATCGGGCACCAGAGCCTTTGCAGATCTCCCTAGGACCACACTACAAAAAGGATGGGCAACTGGCAGCTTTGGCTACATCTCCCTCTCCTCCATTTCAAAAGCTCTTGGTCAGAAGCTCCAAAGTCCCTGCTAAGTAATTTAATCGGGAAGGAAGGAAGGAAGGAAGGAAGGAAGGAAGGAAGGAAGGAAGGAAGGAAGGAAGGAAGGAAGGAAGGAAGGAAGGAAGGAAGGAAGGAAGACTGTAGGGTCCTTGGCGCTCTCTGAGCTTGTTTGTTTTCTTGCAGACATTTCATTACCCAACTAGGTAACATCATCAGGACTAGAGTTTGTGGAGAGGAGGAGGAGGAAAGAAGGAAGGAGAGATGAAGGAAGGGAAAAGCAAGATGAGGGAGGGAGGGAGGGAGGGGCATAAAGGAAGAATGTTCAGCCTCTTCTTCCCTCTCTGTAACCTTCAGCCTCTCTCCCTTCTTAGACCAGCCTCCGACAGAATTCCCACAAGAGAAGCCCAGCATCATCAACAAACCCCCTTTGCTTGCTTGCCCTTACAAAGAGCCTAGTAGTGTACCTGTCAGCCCTTCGAGGTAGTCCAGACAAGAAGCACAGCCAGGGCTTCTCTCCCACCCTCCCTCCCTCCCTCCCTCTCTCTCTCTCTCTTTATTGTAAGTCTGACATTTTTGCAAGTCTGAAAGTTTCCTTTTACTCTCCAGAGAACCAGAGGGGTCTCTTCCGACGCGCTTCCCACGCCCTCCCTCCTTCTGTGGGCTGAGGTACCTTTTACGCCCCGGTCGTCCAACCTGCGTCTCTCCCAAGGACATTCCCCCTGGCCGTTATGGCGTCCAACCTTCCCCTCCCCATCTCTAACCCTGGCTCCGAGACCTGCAAACTCACCAACCAGGGTGATGTTGACCCCGGATAAGCCAACGTGCAGCCCGACGTCTGCATGGATCATGGCGGAGCTGAAGGATTTGTAGGAGGTGTTGGCTGCCACCGTCCCGGTCTCCCAGTCGGAGGAGAAGTGAACGGCTGCAAAAGAGAGAAACCACTCCGTGAACCCCGGGAAGGGAGTAGCGGAGAAGGGAAAGATTTCCAAAGTCTTCCCAGAGGATCCCGGAGCGCAAATGCTTGGGACTGAGCACCAGGAAAAAGGGCTCCCTGTCCACCCAGAAGACTAATCCAGATCAGAACACCAGAGTTGGAAGGGACCTTGGAGGTCACCTAGTCTAACCCCCTCAAGCAGGAGCCCCTATGGCATCCCAGACCAGGGGTTGCCCAAGTTCTTCTTCAAAACCTCCAGGGATGGAGCACCCACAACCTCTGGAGGTTCCACTGATTAATTGTTCTCGCTGTCTTAGAATAGAGTAGAGCTGGAAGGGACCTCGGAGGTCTTCTAGTCCAGCCCCCTGCTCGAGCAGGAGAACCTATAATATCATTTCAGACAGGTGAATGTCCTGTCTCTTCTTAAAAAACCTCCAAGGACGGAGCGCCCACGATTTAAGATCAAAATTAAGATAGAGCCTTGGTGGAGCAGTGGGCTAATGCCTCCTTAAGTAACACCAGCTGCCTGCAATTAGTGCAGGTTCGCGTCCCACCAGGCTCAAGGTTGACTCAGCCTTCCATCCTTCCGAGGTAGGTAAAATGAGGGCCCAGATTGTTGGGGGCAATAAGATGACTTTGTAATAATGCCGCTTGGGGTGTGTGTGAAAGCCCTAATAAGCAGGCATATACATAGAATGAAGGCTACTGCTAAGCTTGTAAGCCGCCCTGAGTCTTCGGAGAAGGGCGGGATATAAATGGGATTATAATAAATAAATAAATAAATAAATAAATAAATAAATAAATAAATAAATAAATAAATAAATGAAGGAAACCACGACTTACCGACGATCACTCCTCCAATAAAGAGGCTTGAGATGACCCGAACAAGCCAATATAGCCTCTGTGGACAAAGAGATCAGAGATCAGCACCCAGCCTCCACTTGCTCATGGGGGAGTTAAGGCTAGTCACTCTCTCCCAGCCCAACCTACCTCACAGGGCTGTTGTTTTGGGAAGTGGGGTGAAGTGAGAGGAGAACCTGCTGTGTTGATTTCTGAGCTCTCCAAGGATAAGGGGTCAAAATTCAACAAATCCAATGTTTGAAATGCTGGGCACAGCAAAGGCAGTCTCAATCTATGTTTGATCTCCTGGGATCCCACTTAGGAATTGACCCAAACAGATCGCGGTTTCTCTATCAACAGCAACAATAGCTTCCCTTCCCGCCCCCCCCCGCCCCCCCCCGTTCCAATTCTCCGAAAGAGAAAAAGATCTTACTTTTTTTATTCTTCAAACTAAGACATCATTTTTGTCCGCCAAAGTTCTCCCTTTCCCCATTAAAATGCAATCCCTACTTAACTCTCTTTTCATATAGAGTTTCTTGTGTACTTTGCTCACCCCCCCCATCCTGAAAATTATAGCTGTCGCCCTTTTAATCTGCCGCATTAAAGACCACTTCAGAGGGGCAGGAAAAAACTGGGAAGAATTCTACATTTTAGGTTAAAGCAGGCAATTAACTGGCTTTTTAAGAGAAAGCCACCCCACAAGAAGAAAGAAATGTGTGTCTCTAAAAATAAAATAAAAAAATTCTCGCTAGGGAAAAATCAAACAAACATCAATTCTCCCCCCCCCCCGCCCGCTTTTAAATTATGGTACAGATTGTTCTAGGTCTAGGGGAAGCAAAATATTCGTGGCCAGCGAAGTTTCCCGGAGTTTGCATTTATTTTATTTATCAAATTTAGAAGCCACTCGTCTCCCTCAAAGTTCCTCCTTGCCGCTGAATGTGTACATACAAACACCCACACCACGTGCACGGTCCGTTTAATCTCTTCCTGAATTAGCCCTCCTTTCTGGGGTTCACTCAAGACACTGAACCCCCATCAAACAAACAACCACGACTGTCACCAAACTGCCCACCAAGTGAATCCAAGCTAACTTTAAAGAACTGAGCATGTGAGGGTTTCCCCCCCCCCACGCTCCGCTGGGCTAAAAAGTCGTAGGAAAGTTTCACGGACGCTCCGTCTCAGGCCGGGATCGCTACTTACGGCTCTGCCTCGAATTCCAGGCAGGATCAGCAAGAAGCTGAAGGCGATAACCAAAAAGACGATGATGACAATAATCAGGTCCACGTCAAAGACGAAGGGCTTCTGGGATTGGGGGTAGAAGGGGTAGATGCCATCAAAAAAGGTCATATTTGCCCGCGGATCTGGAAAAGAGACGGGAAGAGGGTCAGTCAGAGGTTTTCCGCAGGAAGGTCATCCAAACGTGGACCGAAGGGGGTCGGTGGTCCTGGCAAAGGATTAGGAGGGGCCCAACCTCTTTGAAATGTGGGGGTGGGGAGGGTTTAGCTGAAGTCTTTCTGAGGCTGGGGAACTCTCCAACAACCCCAGGTAAGGGTCCAGGTTTCCAGTCGGCCCCAACTCTCCTCCGCCTGGTGTCCAGGCGTTCCGCAGGCGCAGCAACAAGCCAAGGAAGGGAACCCCTTTCCCTCCAAGCTGGCTTCTTTCGAAGCGAGAGAAGGAACTTCGGAGAGAAAAGGCATCCTTGGGACCGACTTTCTTCCTGAACATCCCCCCCCCTCGCCCCCTCCCTGCCAGCCGCCTCCGAGGGAGCCGTCAGGAGCGCTCCCAGCCGTCGGTCGGGGTGGGGTGGGTGGGCACCGCTTCGCTCCGGCTTCCCACCCGCAGCAGCCTCAGCCCCGCCGGGGCTTTTTGAACAGAAGAGCTGCGGAGATTATGGCTGGCAGAGGACAGAAGCACTCTTCGCATGCACAGAGGCATGCGACTTTCTTTTTCTCTTTCCCTCTTTCTTTTTCTCTTTCCCTCTTTCTCTCTCCGGAGCCAGGTGGCCGGAGAGAAGGGAAGTCTCCGGCCAGACCCAGAGGCTTTGGGTCCCGCCTGAATCCAGCCCCTCCCGGCTTGCGGGCAACAGCCACCGGGCAGCCTTACCCGAGAGGCTTGGCCTGCGCCTTCCAAGGAGATCGGAGCGCAATAGCGGCGCCCAGAGCAGCGCCCGGCCCTTATAGAGCCGGAGCGCGGGGGGGGGGGGGTCGCGCGCAGGTGGCATGCAAATGAGGGAGGTCCCTGGCCACGCCCCCCACACCTGGCTCCTCGAACAGCGGCCACCGGGCGCGCGGCAGTCCAAGGCGGCTGTGACAGCAGCAGCACCGCGAGCAGCAGCGGCAGCGCCGGGATCGCACCTGACCAGGTGAGCGGGCGGCTTTCCTGGGGCAGATCTCGAGAAGACAAGCCGGGAGGGCGGCCGGAAAAGTTCGGCTGGGTGGGTGGGTGGGGGGACCCCGCGAGGCTTTCCTGCCAGAGGCAGCCCCGCGCTTCCCCGCTGCCCACCGCCGCGTTTGCCAACACGCGTCGCGCCGGCCTTTGCGCGGACCGACTCCTCGCCGTCTCTTCCCCGGGAGCATCTTGAGTTGAAAGAGAAGCGTGTCGGGGTCTCCCGCCTCCCGGCCCGGGTGCCGGACGGTCCTGTCTGCCTGCTGGGAGCAGCCTCGCCTTCCCAAACCAAATCCAGCCTCTTGGCATTTGGCAGCGGGTTATGATTTCGCGGGGAAAAAAGTCTTTGGCGTGGGGGGGAAAATATATTCCCGTTTCGGGCTTGAATTCCAGGCTGAAGTGCGAATGGTGGGGAGCCAAGAGCCCGATTCGGGATCCTCTTCTCCGATTTCATCCTCTGATTCCCCACAATGGCTCCCGCGGAGCCAGGATTTCCCACCCATCCCCCAAGCAGGGGTAGCGAACGCACGTGCGAACGCATCCATCCGTGTCCCACGCGGTTGCCCTGCTGCAAAGGCAGAAAGTCCCCATTCCCAAATGAAACCCGCCAAAGTTAGGACCAACTAGTCCTGTGGGATCCCCGCAAATAGGAATTTCGGAGCGTGCCAGACCGGAGGATCAGTGGTATAAAAGCGCCAAGGGTGTACGGCGCGCGCCCCAAAGTGGATTGGTGCTGTCTAATTAAACCGGTTTGCCTTAATCGGGACTGGCCGGGTGTTTATGACCAAGAATAACTTGTAGTCAGGGGCAAAAACTAGATTTAGTCTCAGAACTGCTCATTTTAGGTTGGGAAAGATTTTACTCCCTAATCAAGCAACCCGTTCAGCTTTTCCTGTCCAGATACCTGCTGTATGTTTCCTAGCTGGGGATAATGGCTAATGTAGTCTTGACATATCTGGAAGGCAACAGCGACTGAAGAAGAAGGCCGTTGCTGGGCATATCAGCCTAAAGTCTGAATGCATTTTAACTAAACTCTTGTTTTTTAGCCGGATCACTGACGGCTGACTCAGTTAAGACTTGCTTAACCTGCAGCCAAGTAATTGTGGGTTCGGATTTTATTTTTAATTCTTTTGGCTGGGGGTTATGGGAGAAGAGTGGCTTGCCCTAGGCGGAACCGCTCACCAAAAATCAGAGTTACTCACTCCTGCCTTTGCTTCTGATTGCGGCCACAACCTTGCAGGAGCAAGTAACCGTGATGCCAAAAAAAAGCAAGCAAGGAAGGAGGTTTTGGAGATCCCAAGGCCAAAGGGAGAAAAAGCGTGGTCATTTGAAAAGAATTGGGAGCAAACATCCCTGCTCACGGAACATTGCCAAATTGTCGAAGAAGTGGAGAAGCGGCTTTTTTGCAGGAAGTGGATTATTGTTATACGTAAGAGAAGGGATCCCTTTGGATCGAGGTAGTATGTCTGATTTGCATAGAAATAGATGCTCTCCTCTCCAAGGCATCTCTGAAAAGACACCCCCCCCCCCCGTTTGGAGGCCAGGGAAACGACAGCCAGTAAATGCAAGGAGGGAAGAGGGGGGTCTTCTACCTGTTCTTTCTTTAGAGCCCCCCCCCCTCCCCCGCGCAAAACTTTGGCCTTCCATTCGAAGAAAATGCCGCTCCTCCCCATTTCCCACCCCACCCCACCCCCCATCCAAACCCTGCTCCCTGGGATTAAAAAAACAAAAGTCCAAGTTTTAATGGTTGCAATAAGAGCTAGTGCTCAACTTACAACATTTCGTTCATTTAGTGACCATTCAAGGCACTGGAAAAAGGGACTTATGACCGTTTTTCGTTGCAGCATCCCCGGGGATCACGGGATCAAAATTCAGACGCTTGGCAGCTGACTCACATTTATGACGGTCGCAGTGTCCCAGGGTCCCCGTGATCCCCTTTTGCGACCTTCTGACACGCAAAGTCAGTGGGGAAGCCAGACTCACTTAACAAACCAGGTTTACTGTTACATATTGACAATTAATTGCAACGATTCACTTACAACAGTGGCAGCAAAAAAAATCGTAAAATGGGCCCAAACTCACTTAACTAATGTTTCACTTAGCGACATAAATTTTGGGCTCGGTCGTGGCTGTAAGTCAAGGACTACCTGTACTCCAGCTTCAGACAGGCCTCCGTCCCACACCGGGAATGTTAGAAAAAGCCTCAAGATCTTGAATGAGGCGAGAGCTGTACTTAGATTAGATTAGATTTATTGAATTTATATATTTCCCTGGAAATAAGACCGAGTTTTGTTCCAAAAGAGGCAGTAGGGTTTATTTTCCGGTTAGGGCTTCTATTCGGGGAAATACGGTACTAAATGCGTCCATCTGGCTGACGATCTTAACTGGGGCTTATTTTGGGAGTGAGGCTTATGTTACGAGCATCCCGAAAAATCATGCTGGGGCTTATTTTCCAGTGGGGGGGGTGTCTTATTTTGGGGAAAACACGGTAGGTTCCCAGCTGAGGGTATTTTCAAAGTGACAGTGACAAACAGGTGTGCCGTAACTCTCTGCTTGTGCAGGAGAATCTTGTTGTTCCTGTTGAGAGTTCACCTCGTTAAAAAAAAAAATCCAGATTGCATTAGGTACAAAATGGTTTGGTGGCCCCAGGCTAGGTCTTGACCCTAGGAAGTCAAATTGACAATCAGATCTGATGACAACCATCCAGGAATGTTCTGAATGCTGGGAAATTTCTGCCTTTCTAACTACCTACGTACGTTTATCTCGGGATGATTCATACCCTGGTTCTTTTTTACTATTATTACATTACGATCTATTTATCCAACACAAATAGACCGCCAGCGTTTTCTTCCCTATACACCCTTCTGGATCGCTTTGTGTAAGTTGAGGGTGTGTGTGCCCAGCCAGGAGAAGCGAAGGCAACGTGCAGAAGAGATGTGTGAGCAAAGCAGAGCAGGAAATCCAAAGTGCACGGCGTTTACCCAAAGCTTAGGCAGTAACCTTTGAGGAACAGTTTTAACCTGCTCTTCGATCTTGTGGATTTAGAATCGGCAAACTTGGCGTGTCGACGCTTGTGCAGCAAACCAATGTCATTAACACCAGGGAGAGATTGGCAGTTGTGGGTGCACAGAAATCTCAACCACCTAATTAGAACTGTTGAGAATCTGTTTGGGCTAGTAGTTAAAGATCTCAGATTAAAAACCAAGAGGTCATGAGTTCTAGTCCTGCCTTAGAGTTAATGACAGTTGGATGACTTTGGACTAGTTCCTCCTTCTCAGCTGATGTGGTGAGGTGGGATTAGGAGCTGACTTAGCATTGGTCCTGACTTAGCATGAAGCCAGATGAGTAACTAGCTCTCTGCCTTAGGAAGAAAAGGTTAGCAGTGCTCCAATATTTGAGGAGCTCCCACAAAAACGAGGGGGTCAAACTATTTTCCAAAGCATCAGAAGGCAAGGCAAGAAATAATGGATGGAAACTAGAATAGAATAGAAGCTGGAAGGGCCTAGGAGGTCTTCTAGTCCAGCCCCCTGCTCAAGCAGGAGAACCTGTAAGTGATTTTCTAGGCTCTTCGTGAAACCTCCATTGAAAGCTGTTCCACCGGTTAATTGTCCTCACAGTTAGGAAATTTCACCTTAATTCTAGGTTGCTTCTCTCCTTCATTAGTTTCCAACCGTTGTTTCTTGTCTTGCCCTCTTAACTAACCAAGGAGATAAGCAACCTAGAATTAAGGAGAAATTTCCTAACTGTTAGAACAATGAGTGGAACAGCTTGTCTTCAGAAGTTGTGGGTGCTGCATCACTGGAAGCTTTTAAGGAGAGACTGGGCATCTAGTTGTCTGAAATGGTATAGCGTTTCCTGCTCAAGCAGGGGGTTGGACTAGACGACCTCCAAGGTCCCTTCCAACTCTGGAATTCTGTTATTTAAGGTGGAATGGAGTGACTTGGCAGAGGGCAAAGGAGGCTGGCTGGAACTTTGGAAGGACAGTTCAGACTGCCATATTTCCCTGCAACCTTTGAGGCTGGTCTTGTATTAGGTTTGAACACGACCTCTTCTTTTTAAGCCTTTAATATACAGAGAAGAGAAGTAAGCCCAAACAAGACCCCCAACTCTATTTCCACATTCATTTGCTGTGTATTTGCTGGAGGTGGGTGGAGAGGAAGCGGAGGCAAGCGTAAATGTGCACAGGGCAGAAGTTTATAGCCAGTGTGGTTGGCAAAATCATCTTTTTTTTAGTCCAATGACAATATTAGGCAGATAAAGCAAAGCAACCAAGACTGAAATTGCTGTAGGAGTTGAATGGAAAGATAGTTGAGCTGGGAAGAAGCCCACAGATTTAGATGCTTTTTTGCGAAAATTATGAAAAAAATGCTTTTGTCATAATTCTGAAAACTGAAAAATCTGACTCAACTCCCATCTGCCCAAGGTGTGAGGGGAAAAAAAATCAACTATGTTCCTTTTTTAATGTGCATGCAAAAAAAGAGAGAGAGAGACTATGAGTTTGATTGACAGCCATAACTGCCATTTTGACTTTTTTGACCTCCCTCTGCGGACGCCTGGATGCCAATAGAAATGAACCCCTATAAATGCCTCCATCCAGTCTGCAACACAGACACACACCCAAAGGGACTGTTTTTTTATGATCTTTTAAAAGTTTTGGGGTGGTGGGGAGAAAAAGAAGATCTGATGTCTCTCTTCATACCTGCCGCCCGATTTCAACCTTACAACCTTAATCTTTAACTCTCCCCCCCACCCCCACCCCCACGTGTTTCTGCAATTAAGCCTACAAGAGAAATGGCCGGGGTTTTTTTGTCTGATGCAAGACAAGTTTAAAGCCCAGAGTTGGGAAAGAAAAATTCTCTAGATCTTGTAAATGATAGGGTGAATCAGAGCGTTTCAAGCAAACTTTAGGAAATTCTCATAATCCAGTTACTGGGGACAGAGAAAAACCATATTTTCAGTGAGTTGATGGCAAGCAAAGTTTACAATTTTTAAGACCAGGGAATTTTCATATCTAGATCAAGGTGGGGAAATTGCACCTGTTTATGCCATACTTACCCCTCCCAAAAGAGAAATACACAAAGAGAGAGAATTCCTTGCAAGGACTTCATTTTACCTTTCCTTTCCTTTCCTTTCCTTTCCTTTCCTTTCCTTTCCTTTCCTTTCCTTTCCTTTCCTTTCCTTTCCTTTCCTTTCCTTTTTAACAATGTGCAACTGCTCAGCCAAAGAGAATGTTTAGACTTTAGAGCTTCACGCTAGGAAATGCTGTGGGGTTTTTTTTAAAAAATTTCAAGAGCTTGTTTTCATCAGAGCTCAAGTTTAAAAGAGGTTTGTGGAGTGATTCAGCTGAATCGTTTGTTTGCAAAGACGAAAACTTTCTTCTTGGACTATGTTCCCCTTGCACATAACAACGCAGAGATGCCCTGGCTGTATCTCATCTTATCTTCTGGGTCTCCATGGTCTTCATTCTATGTGTAAGAGACACTTAAGGCATCTTGAGGTGTTCAGGGGCGGGGCGGGTTAAGGAACTATTTCCTCCTTTATTCCAGCAGAATGCAAAGGGAACCTCAAAGGGGTGTAACGTCAGTTAGGCTTTATCACCCTTTTCTCTTGAGAAGCAGAGGAACTCAAGTTAGTGACAACTGGGAGAATAGAGGAAAATGAGAAATTGGCATGGAGAAAAGCCAGCGTCATCTTGGTTTGGGTTTCTGGGCCACTCAAGGATGGACGGAGAGCTCTTTAACTCAACATGGGGAAAGGTCCTTCAAGGGGTTTTGACTTGCCTCTTTAAACCTCCATGGTTGGAAGAGAAGAGCTGCTTGCTTATTAAGTATTATTAACCAGTAGCACTCATGATGTTGCCTAGTTTGGGCAATGAACCGTCCACAAGAAAACAACCAGGCTCAGAGAGCACCAAGGACCTCTTATAAAGCATTGTTTACTATATTTCTAAATTCTATTCCCATCCCTGAAAGCTTCTGTTCTAGGTGCACAGCAGCCTAAAGCAACCCCCCCAAACGCTCCCCTCCAGACAGGGTGGAGCTCTCCTGTCTCCCCAAGATGTCGGCGTTATCCGTTTTGCAACATGGTTCCCCCTACACACACACACACACAAACAAACAAACTTTCTGAAGCTCGATGCCATCCCAGCCATCAAAAGATGGGACTTCCGGACAGCATCAACCTGGGAGACATTGGCTGCAGATTAAAATAAGCATCTAGGGCCACCGTAGAGTTGTAAACACTTCTTAACTGAGAAACATTTTCCAAATGACCTCCTGGAGGAGGCCATGTGAAAATAATAATAATAATAATAATAATAATAATAATAATAATAATAATAATAATAATAATAATAATAATAATAATAATAATAATAATAATAATAATAATAATTTAATTTCTATACCGCCCTTCTCCCGAAGGACTCAGGGTGGTGTACAGGGCAATACAATAAAATACAAAATACAAAAATTAAAATTAAAAAAATATTAAATATTACAGCCCAATTCAATACAATTAATACAATAACATTAAAATACATCAAAGTTATTCCAAGGAGAGGGACCACAGCTTGCAGACTCAGCTCCCCTTTAACATCTCCTGGGAACCTCTTTCTACTTAGCGTAGAATTATCCCAGCAAGGATGCGGCTTTCCAATAGTCTTCAAAGGCAGCCCCATGCAGAGCATGACCCAGGCCTGAGTTGTCTATCCGGGCCTAACAGACCAATGGGATTCCTCTCTTGCAAAGTGGACGTTGGGGAGCTCTTGACCCTTCTGAATTGTACGCGAGCCTAGTTCCACCTCAGGACTTGATCTGAAAGGCTGCCTTGCCTCTGATTTTCCTTCCTCCGCCACTAGAAGGAAATTAGACCTTGCCTCAGTTTCCCCCTTTCATTTCTGGGTACAAGGCTCCTCCCCATCACTCAGACCGTCAACTATCCCTGCTCCTTTTAATCCAGAGGAACGGCTTGCCTCCAGAAGTTGTGGGTGCTCCAACACCGGAGGTGTTTAGGAAGAGATTAGACAGCCATTTGTCTGGAATGGTATAGGGTCTGTCTCCTGCTTGAACAGGGGGTTGGACTAGAAGACCTCCAAGGTCCCTTTCAACTCTGCTATTGTGTTATTGAAGGTCATGCTGCTATCATGCCTCGATTGTTTAGTCTCTGCACTTGGCAACTTCCCAATTGCCAAATCGGATGGCGGATCCTGTGTTTTTTTTTCTTCCTTTCTCCCCCTGCTTGCAAACATTACAGCCTCCAAATACCTTTTAGACTCCAGCTCCTATCTTTAGCAAAAGGGGGAAACCCCAAGTATTCTCCAGAGTTCCCTTCTTCCTCCTCTGGAAAGAACCAGTTTTTCCCCTTTCCCCTTCTTTTTCTCTTCCTATTTCTCTCTCTTTTTGCACTCCCCACCTGTTTCCCTTTATGAGAAATCAGGTAGCTTCTATCCGTAATCTAGTTCAATCGCCATCAAAGCAGATCCTTATTTCCCCGAACGTGGCTGAAACCAGGAAGATCCCTTCCGGATATGGTAGCCGCGGTGCAGGATTGTCAGTGGGTTAAAGATTTCTCTTCGAGGCAACGATGGGCCTTGCTCACTTCTTCCCGGCAAGCGTGTCTGTTCAAACCCTTGAGAAATAATGTGAACCTGCAATTAGTGCAGGTTCGAGTCCCACCAGGCTCAAGGTTGACTCAGCCTTCCATCCTTCCGAGGTAGGTAAAATGAGGACCCAGATTCTTGGGGGCAATAAGCTGACTTTGTAATAATGCCGCTTGGGGTGTGTGTGAAAGCCCTAATAAGCAGGCATATACATAGAATGAAGGCTACTGCTAAGTTTGTAAAGCCGCCCTGAGTCTTTGGAGAAGGGCAGGATATAAATGGAATTAAAATAAATAAAAATAAAATAAAAAACACACTTTCTCACCAGGTGGGACGTCTTCGTGATAAGTGAGGTGCGAAACTGTGGCCAGAGGGTGGGAGGGGGAGCAGGTAGGACGAGGTGGACATGTTTGCAGCAAGTTTTGTGGGCTTAAAAATGTGATGTTTGACATCCTTGGGCAAAGCATTTTCATTTGCTGTCAGAAATAGTCAATTTACTGGGGAAAATTAATAATAGAATAGAATAGAATAGAATGGAATGGAATGGAATGGAATGGAATAGAATAGAATAGAATAGAATAGAATAGAATAGAATAGAATAGAATAGAATAGAATAGAATAGAATAGAATAGAATAGAATAGAATAGAATAGAATAGAATAGAATAGAATAGAATAGAATATGGGAATGGGAATAGAATAGAATAGACAGTAAGAAAATAATGAATAGAATAGAATAGAATAGAATAGAATAGAATAGAATAGAATAGAATAGAATAGAATAGAATAGAATAGAATAGAATAGAATAGAATAGAATAGAATAGAATAGAATAGAATATGGAATGGATATAGAATAGAGATGGAAGGGACCTTGGAGGTCTTCTAGTCCAGCCCCCTGCTTGAGCAGGAGGACCTATACTATTTCAGACAAGTGACTGTCTATCATGTCACCCCTGTTTCTTCTTTTTCCTAGACTAGCCAGACCCAAGTCCTGCAGCTGTTCTTCGTGTGTTTTAGTCTCCTGGCCTTTGATCACCTTAGTTGCTCTTCTCTGAACTTTTCCCAGAGTCTCAAGATCTTTTTTTGTAGTACGGTGACCAAGAGTACGGTTTTTCCATTCCCATTTCTGTTGCCAAGCAAAGTGGGAGTTATACGAGTAACTTTGAACGGTCACTAGAGGAATCGTCCTAAGTCATTTGCATTTGCAGCACAATCCACAAAATATCTCCACCGGGATATTTATGGCGTACACAATTAATAGAGTAATTTTCATTTATTTATTTATTTATCAAATTTATCTGGATGCTGCCCATCTCACGAGAATAGACTCCGATCCCCTCCCCCCCCTGCCAAAACTAAGCCGGTTAAAACTATTGTTGTTTGTTGCCTGAACTCTTCCCCTAGTTGCACGAACCCCCGTCAGCGATTTCTCTGTACCCACTAAATACCTACAATTTGGATAAAACGTCTCTTTACCTCTGTGAGCATTTTAAAACATTCCAAATTCTTAAGGATGGGATGTTCCCCCCCCCCAGCCGCCCAACCACTTTTGGCAGAGAGAACAAAGCAAACCAGCTCCTTCAATCTCTTTCTCCCCCTCACTTTCTAAAGAGGGCTCGGAAAGAACCACATGCTGCCTTAGATCACTTCTCCCAACCACTTCTCCACTCAAGTACCCATTATTATTATTGTTTTTTAAAGTCAACGTCCTACCTCTTGTTATTTCTCCTCAATTCTCCCCCATCGCTTGATCCAGGCAAAATAATAATAATAATAATAATAATAAGTTGGAAGGGACCTTGGAGGTCATCTAGTCCAACCCCCTGCTCAGGCAGGAAACCTTATACCATTTCAGGCAAATGGCTGTCCAGTCTCTTCTTAAAAACCTCCAAACCGATGTCCCTAAATATGGAGCAAAATGCTTTATGTCTACCCTGTAGAAGTGGAAGGTGGTGTGACAGACTTTACAACAATTCCTAAGGGTTGCAGAACGGAAGACCAACTTTATTGTTTCTCTCTGCAACTTTGCAAGCTAGAACTTGTAAGACAAACCGTATCTGAACATCCGTGGTGTTTCTGGGGAAAGCGAGAAGACATCCTTGGAGGGGGTACCCAAAGTCCATGGAGAAACCTGACCATCCCTTCCTCTGCCAATTTTTCTCCTCCTGATGTAGTTCTAGATTTGGTTGCCAACTGGTGATTGGTTGCGACCGTATTCTTGCATCCGCTGGCCTAGATCATGATGTAGATCCAGTTGATGGAAATACATATTTTCAAAACATTCCTTTGGAAGATAGTGGTCTTCTCTAGGGTGGTGAGAAGGTCCAGAGTTGTGCAGTCAATGATTTTATGTCCCATACTTTATTTAATATCAAGGTAAAAGGTAAAGGTAAAGGTTCCCCCGCACATGCGTGCTAGTCGTTTCCAACTCTAAGGGCCGGTGCTCATCTCCGTTTCAAAGCCGAAGAGCCAGCGCTTGTCCGAGGACGTCTCCGTGATCATGTGGCCAGCATGACTAGACGCCAAAGGCGCACGGAACACTGTTACCTTCCCACTGTAGTGGTCCCTATTTTTCTACTTGCATTTTTATGTGCTTTCGAACTGCTAGGTTGGCAGAAGCTGGGACGAGTAACAGGCACTCACTCTGGTACGCGGCACTCGGGATTCGACCCACCAAACTGCCGACCTTCTGATCGACAAGCTCAGCATCCTAAACCACCTGCAAATCTTTTTTTTGTCCAACTTTCAGGGAGACGTCCAACCTCTCAAGACATGGGGACGATTGAAATAAAACCCAGTCTTCTCGTTGGCCTTTTGTTCACTTTGACACTTTTGTGGCACAATGCAGGTGAGTTAATTTAATTTTGTTTTCCATCAGCTGCTTCCCTGAAACAGAACAAATTGCTGCACCGTCTCCAGAAGTGTCACCTCCATCATCCACTGAAGGGCTTGCCAAGAATGGTAGAGGAGCTGGATGGAAGAAGATTGACTATCCCTTTAGCACAGTGTTCCCACGGATGTCACCCAGAATCCCAGGCAGAATGTGGGAATAATTGTTCTCTCCTGTATTTTCTCTCAGTCTTCAATACTACTCTTTGCATGAGTTTCTCTTTCAACCCTCTCCATCTTTTTTTTAAAAAAATATTATTAAATAGACACAAGGATGTTAGCTTTCCCTCCTAGGGAAGAGGAGGGAAGGTTAACATACTTACGATATTTAATAATAATATTTGAAAGAAAAAAAAGACGATTTAAAAAAACCCTGTTAAATCCCATATATACTTAATGTGCCTTTTTGGAGGATCTGAATTAGAGACTATAAGACCACATTTGATCTGAACAGTTATCTCATGATGTCTGGGATGAGATCTGTTTGGATGTTGGCTTAAGTGATATTTAATTAGATGGAGGATCGAAAGCGGTAGTGTCACGTTTTCCATCCATTAGCATGGAGAAGTAGGGGAGAGACATAACCTAGCTAGAAACAGCCTTGGTTCTTTCAAGAGGCATTAGGGTTGACTTTTGGCAGTCCCCATTGAGCAGAATGCGGTTTGAAAGATACTCACTTGAAGTAATGGTTCAGTAGCCAAACCTTTTTGAAGAAAAGAGACTGCAACTGGATTTTCAGTGTTGATTCCACTGGCCCTGATTTTCACTGGAATTCAACTTTGTTCTTAGTCATCCTATTTTTCCTTGCCTACTTTATTTCCAGGTGCCCAAGAAAATATACGTTGGGAAATTCAACGTTATGACGGCTGGTACAACAACCTCATGTATCATAAACACAACTCAGCAGGTGAGAAAACATGCAACCGATCCTCTAAATGCCCAACCTAGAGGAACGGTTGGTTATTTAAAGCCGAAGTTCTCAACTTGAGTTATTTATCTTAGTGGGCATCTTCTTCTCCAGAGAGCCTTGTTTTTGCATAAGGGGTCCAAAGTAAGATAATTTGAGCCTGGTCATTTGTGCCCTGAGTGAGAACTAAATTCAATGATCCATAAATGTGTTTTCTTGGCTGTCCAAAGTAGTCTCAAGGAACATCTCATGATCTTTCTGCCATATCTTGCTCCATTCCCACCTCAAAGTGACATGCTGATTTCTTCCCCCCATCACCCGTAGGTTCACGGTTATCACGTCTACTTCCTGCTAATTATGCAGATGGGGTATACAAGGCTCTGCAAGAACCTCATGTACCCAATGCCCGCAGGCTTAGCAATGTGGTGGCCCAAGGGGATTCGGACCTACCTTCTCAGAAAAACAGAACAGTGCTTGGCGTTTTCTTTGGTAAGTGGCCATCTTTTGACCCAGACATTCCCTCATGTCTTTGACCCTTTCTGGAAGAGAAAGCTTTTGCTAAGCATGCTTCCACCAACTGAAACTTTGATCGTGATCTTGGACCTTAAAAGAAGGTCACACCTGCTGGTGGATTTCTCAGGAACTCTTTCTGATGGGGAAAGAGGTAAAATCAATGCAGCGTTATTTTCTCCAACTGTCATGATTCAGATTATTTTCCACCTGAACTCAGTTCTGGAGAAATCCTTTAAGCTTAAAAAAAATGCAACTTGAAAAAAAAATCAGAAAATGCATCATTTCAAGCAAATGATACAAGAACATAAAAAGAAATCCTTTGGTGCATCAAAATCCTGTTTGAAAGGAGGGCCTGAAGGGTTCAAAGCACTTGGACCATGTGCGGCAGAAATAGAGTGCAGAACGGAACTGAATTCTGCCCCAGAAGCCAGATAAAACTAAAATCTGTTCCCTCTGGATTTACCCAGAAGTCAACTCCTTCCTCCAGCATTATGCAAATCTATGCAGTCTTTAAATCTTTATACTGTTAGTTCTATTACTCTGATTTCTTAATTCTAATTTTCAGCCTAGAAGTGAGACAACTTTTAAGCCTTGTGGCATATATTGATGCTTTTCTTCTGTTTTCATTTCAGCCTTCTGTTTTCCCCGTAGAGTCACTGTTGTGAGAGGGGCAGTTGTATAAATTGTTAGATAAAGAAAGAATTCCACAGGCTGGCCCAACACAACATGCTGAGCATGAAAAAGGCCAGTCAAGATTAAATTAGCCAAGTTTTGAATGTTTGCAGACACACCCAAGAGATTTGCAATAGACCTGTTTAAGTATGCTGCGTGTACGAAGTATACTATTATGTAAACACATACAACAAAACACACACAAATACGCACACATACACAAGCTTATTCAAAGCACTGGTCTAATATTTTTTTTTCTTGGTGTTTACTAAAAATTGCTTGCTTTACTGGGCCTTCCTTCCTTCCTTCCTTCCTTCCTTCCTTCCTTCCTTCCTTCCTTCCTTCCTTCCTTCCTTTCTTTCTTTCTTTCTTTCTTTCTTTCTTTCTTTTTCTTCCTTCCTTCCTTCCTTCCTTCCTTCCTTCCTTCCTTCCTTCCTTCCTTCCTTCCTTCCTTTCTTTCTTTCTTTCTTTCTTTCTTTCTTTCTTTCTTTCTTTCTTTCTCTAACCTTCTTGGTTTGGGGTACCTGGCAGGCTTCCACGTGCTGGCAGAGATTTCAGAAGCCAACAATCCAGGCTGCCCAGCCGAATTCCTCAACCTGCAAATCCCACAAGGAGACCCCGTCTTTGACCCCGGCAATTCTCAAGAGGTTACCCTGCCCTTCCAGCGGATGAGTTGGGCTGGAGGAACAGGCCGAAGCCCCAACAATCCCCGAGAGATGGTAAAAATGTCCTTTGCTATCTGTGCCACCTCCCTCCCTTCCTCCCTCCCTCCCAAGGTAGAATTCCAGGGAAAAAGGCAGGAATTGGGGAGGCAGAAAGTAGCTGTGACGGCACTTCATGGGAGATTGAGCCAAATTCTGTCTCCCGACGGGTGGAATGCTCAAGATTTATTTGTTTGACTCTGGAATAGTTTTTTTAAAAAAACAACAACTATGACTCAAGGACCGCACCTACATTTAAGAGGCAATAGAAAAGGCAGATGGGGCTGAAATGAGTCGAATAGTTGCTACAGCAACTTTTGCAATCTGCCATTTTCTGGATCTGCATTTCTCAACTTGGGCAACCTCGATGTCAGCACTGCTAACATCGGATGTTCTTGCTTTGACAACATTGGAGATGCCGCCATTTTCCTTCTTATGTTTTACTCTTAGAGTTAGAATTAGGTGATACTGGGAGGGAGGAGGAGGAGGAGGAGGAATGTGCACGGGAGTTTAGCTAGACATAACAATACTGAATCTAGTGTGTGAACCAAGGTTATTGAAATAAGAGATGATAAGAATTGGTTGACTGGAGAACTGGAGGGAGAGCCTGCATTTCAAACCAATTGAAGAATGTGATTTAGGACTGTTAATTAGAGGAGGGAATTGTGCTTTGATACTATGTGCTCAGGGGAGGGGAAATCAGATTTTGGCTTCGTCTATGTAAGTGCCGATGCTATGCTTCTCGATTAAAGATTCTTTAAGGTAAACAAAGCCTCGAAGTTCTTTGAAGAGCTTCATCTGTCGGAACCATGACACTTAAGATGTGTGGATTTCAACTCTCAAAACATTAAGTGTGTTGCAGTCTAACAGGAGCAGGTGTAAGGATACTTACAGGTGGTCCTTGACTTACAACCCTTTGTTTAGCGATCGGTTGAAGTTACAACAGCACTGGAAAAAAGGGCCTTGTGACGGGTACATGCACTAAACCAGCAGAATCACACAATCACCATTTGCAAGCTTTCCCAGCTGGTTTCTGACAAGCAAAATCAATGGGAAACCCGTTTGGCTTCATGATGAGATGACTCACTTTGCAACTGCAGTGATTTGCTTAACAATGACGGGGGGAAAAGGCATCATAAAATCGGCCACAACTCACTCAGCAATTGCCTTGCTTAGCCATGGAAATTCTGGTCCCAGTTAGAATTATAAGTCAAGGATTATCTCTAGCTGGAAAACATTTTTTTTTCTTTGAAAACATTTTGCTTCCCATCCAAGAAGCTTCTTCCATTCTAATGGATGCAATCCAGTCAGTTAGAACGGAAGAAGCCTCTTGGATGAGAAGCAAAACGTTTTCAAGGGAAAACAAAAAACCAAGTCCAGTTGGTTTTGGGGAAAGCACCTTTGGGACAACCATGACCTGGATGATCCATAGCATCTCCATAGACATTAGGTCCAAATTTACTGAGCTTTGACTATCCAGTGTGAAGTTGCTATCTTGAGACACCTTATCACAGGGCTCTTCAAACTTGGCCCTTTTATGACTTGTGGACTGGCTGAGGAATTCTGGGAGTTGAAGTCCACAAGTCATAAAAGGGCCAAGTTTGAAGAGCCCTGCCTTATCAATTGATCCAATTCCAGCAGTCTGGAGACTGAACAGGAGTTAACGGCTCTCCTTGCTCTCTCCATCCCATCTTCCCTTTTGTTCTCCGACAGGTAAATGGGGTGACTGGCTGGTTAGATGGAAGTGCCATCTACGGCTCGTCACATGCCTGGAGCGATTCTCTGCGGAGTTTCTCCCGAGGAATGTTGCTTTCTGGAAAGAGACGTGGCTTCCCAAAGCAAACGGAAGAGAACAGCTTAATGTGGAAGGCTCTCGACCCATCTACAGGCGAGGGTGGATCACAAGGCATCCTTGGTAAGCAAGTCTTCAAGAGGCTAAAAGAGAGAGAGAGAGATGGGTGGAACCCAAGAGTATTTCTTTTTCCGGTCTTTGTTCAGTTTTCTGTAATCAATAATCATGGAAAGTTGGGTGTGTACTTGAGGGCACTAGAATGTTTGGAGGTCACGAGCAACTCAACTCTGTTGTGCTAGACGAGCTTCCTTGATAGGGGATGATCTCTGAATATATTCTTCCATCAGCATCTAGTGTTATTCCCTTGTCCTTTCACCAAGGGAAGAAATCTGGAGGTCAACCCAAAATGTAGTGGTCTTTTTCCGTTACATTTTTGCGGAATATTATATCATCATCATCATCATGATTTTTATCGTGTCTTCTCTGGCATCTGGCCATGAGGATTCACCTTGTTTTTACAGGTCTCTTAGGTTCCTTTTAATGATTCCTTCTCCTCCTCCTCCTCCTCCTCCTCCTCCTCCTCCCTCCCTCCCTCCCTCCCTCCTTCCCTCCCTCCTTCTTCCCTCCTTCCCTCCTCCTCCGCCTCCTTCTCTCCTCCTCTCCTCCTCCTTCGCTCCTCCTCCTCCTCCCCTCCTCCTCCTCCTTTTCTGCTTCTCCTCCTCCCCTCTTCCTCCTCTCCTCCTCCTCCCCCTTCCTCCTCCTCCTTCCATCCTCCTCCCCTCCTCCTCCTCCTCCTTCTCTCCTCCTCCGCCCCTTCATCCTCCTCCTTCTCTCCTCTTCCTCCCCATCCTCCTCCTCCTCCTCCTCTCTCCTACTTCTCTTCTTTTTTCTCCCCCCCCTCCCAGATTTTGGAAATGCCAAAGGAAATGAAAACGTCTTCCTGCAAGCCATGAGTATCATGTGGTTCCGCTATCACAACCACTGGGCAGAGAAACTGGCCAAGGAGAACCCTGGCTGGTCAGATGAGGATTTATTTCAACATGCTCGCAAGAGGGTCATTGCCATTTACCAGGTAGGTAGAGGATGGAGCAGAGCGAAAAAGAGAGGCAATCCCATTCGTTTCATTTTACACTGTCTTGTGATCTTCTCATTATTCTCCTAGAATGTCGTGTTTTATGAGTGGCTGCCCATCTTTTTGGAGAAGACAAGCATCAGAAGTTATGAAGGTGAGGAACAGCAACAGAGCAGATGCCAGATGGAAAAAGTCAGGAGAGCTGCAGTGGCTGAATAAAGGGAAAGGAAGATAAAGGGTCTTCTTGTGAATATAAAGAACTGCCTTAGCCACATTTCTCGTGATTTTATAATTTTATGTAGAGAAGGCTGGAATCCATTATCATCTCTCAGCCTGTATATATTGGCAGTTATCCAGGTTTTCCCTGATAGGGGAATGCTAAATCGCATTTGCTTTCTAAGTTCTTCCATTTAAAACTCAAAACATCACAGGGAGTTTCAAGGCACTCTCTTCTGTACATCTTCTTAGCTTCAGTAAAATCCTTCTGCTAAAGGATTTCTTGCCCTACTCTCTGTGTTGTAGGTTACAAACAGCATGTGGATTCTCGGATCTCTCCGGAATTCCTTGTGGCTTCTGCTCTCTTCCTTGGCACTAAAGTCCCATCTGGAGTCTATATGAGGTAAGAAAAGCAGTTTTTAAAAAAAGAATGCTAGTGAAGTCAGTATTGAGATATGACTATAACTTCAGTATTTAAGAAGGAAGGAAGGAAGGAAGGAAGGAAGGAAGGAAGGAAGGAAGGAAGGAAGGAAGGAAGGAAGGAAGGACAAGGGAGACTGTCTTTGCAGATGGAGCATTACTAGTATTATATATCTCATACAACATCAGTGTCTCTTCCCCTCTTGCTGTCTTTTGTCAAAGGAAGTAGGCAATATACTGACCCCGCACAGAGAACCCTACTCATATCATTTTTTTAAAAAAAATCTTTTTAGGAATTCAAATTGTTCTTTCCGAAACGTGACTGACATAAATGGAGAGACCTCTCCAGCCCTCCGCCTATGCAACAACTACTGGAGCCGGCAGGTAAGGAGCTTCAGAGCCCTACAAGAGCAATTAAACATACATTTCTAGCTGAAGGCACTCAAGAGATAGAGCTTGCAAGGAAACGTCTTGGAGACATGGAATTGTGGTGTCCTATCATGCAGAAAAAAATACAACTCAAAACATAACCCAGGTACAGCATTTGAGTTGCATGCAATAGTCCCACATTTCAACCTTCAGCATCTCCAGATAGGACTGAGCGGATCACCTGACAAAGGTCCTGGACAGCCTTCATCAATTTGGAAACGCTAGAATAGGTTATTGGTGTCCCTGCTTCGTTGCAAGACACCTTGTTGTACCTGTAGTTCACTTGGTGTTTTCACAAAGGTGGGTGTCTTTCCCAGGGACCCAGGACACTTAAGCAGTTGAGCCCCGATAGTTCCTATCACTGTCAGCATTGCTCCAAAGATCAGATTTAGTGCTGATTGCCATCTTGGAACTGACCAGGTAAACTTTGCAATTGACATGTAGCTCAGGCTAAGTGTTTTTTGTCTTGGTCAGAATCCTAACATCCAGACAGCTGAAGATGTCGATGATCTTCTTCTGGGAATGACTTCTCAAATTACCAAGAAAGAAGGCAACACGGTGGTGGAAGATCTCCGAGGTATATCTTTCCATCCATTTATTGGTTCTCCCTTTTGATGGCTCCCCCAAAATTGCAGGAGGTTTCATTCCTTTGGCAGAGCTGAGGGAGGGGAAAAAGTACTGTAACCTCAAAAATTGGGGGTGAACTTTCTTTGCTTCCTATTTGGGGGGGGGGCTTTCAGTTAATTGGTTGGCTTTTCTTTGTTAGGATTCCTTTGTTCTTCATGTGGACATTCTTCCCTTTTGCCCCACTATGGATGTTCTGTCTTGTTCTTCTTAAGATTACTGGTACGGGACGGTGAAGTACTCTCGAATGGATTTCGTGGCGAGTTGGATCCAGCGAGGAAGAGATCTTGGGCTATCTACCTATAATAAAGCCAGAGAGTTCTTTGGACTTCAGCCTGCGAAGAAATGGGCAGATATTAAGCAGACGAACCAAACGGTACCGTCTCACAGGAGCTAAGATGGACATGAGGCGGGATGGAAGGCAGACAGAAAAGCAGCATCCTGTCCATTGATGGCAGGCCTACCATGACTTCCCCTTAAAGCTTAAACATATGTAGAAGCCCAGGGTTGAACTGTGGGGTCCTTGATGCTCTCTGAGCTTGGTGGTTTTATTCAGGACATTTGATTACCCAACTAGGTAATATCATAGCAGTGATGATATTACCTAGTTGGGTAATGAAATGTCTGGAAGAAAACCACCAAGCTCAGAGAGCACCAAGGTCCCCACAATGGACATATGCAAAACTTTGACCTAACACCACATACATCTCGATCCTTTTTCAGTCCCTCACCAGCTTAAACTTAGGCTCATCCTATTTTGACCCCTGCCATGTGCATTTATAACAGGTGAACTCTTCCAACGGATATAGACTTCAGCAGAAAAGAGTTCTCAACTCTAATTTATGTTCCTTAAAATTCCCAGTAGGTAGGAAATAGAAGCTAATGAAGCTCGGTCCTCTTCTCTGTCTTCTATTGGAGATAATGGGGGGCAAAAACAGTGGAGATAATCTGAACCAGATCAAAGCTCTGGAATCTACTAATTAGCAATAGCATTTAGATGTATATACCACCCTAGAGCATTTTGCAGTACTCTCTGGGTGTTACGCTGTCCACATTATTTGCATATTGCCCCCAATAATCTGGCTCTTCATTTTAACCAACCTTAGAAGGATGGAAGGATGAATCAACCTTGAGCTGGTCAGGCTAGGACTCCAGGCTGTAGACAGAGTTTGCCTGCAATACCACACTTTAACCACTTTGTCACCACGGCTCCTATTCCCTCTTGAAAAGCCCATTTATGCAACCGTACTGATTTTATTCTGGCCACAAGGGCCTCTTCCTGTTTTGTACCTGGTACCAAGCAAAAAGGGGACAATGCTTTCCCCCCACTTCTTTTAACTATTCAAGTACGCCCTCCACTCGTTCATCCTGAAACCAAATGGTCTGTTTGCTCCTCTAGATCCTTGAATTAACCGCAGACCTGTATGGGGACAGGCTTGATATCCTGGAGCTTCTTCTTGGAGGGATGCTGGAAGAGGATGAGGCCCTTTTCCGAGCCATCATTGAGGACCAGTTTGTTCGCCTACGAGATGGAGACCGATTCTGGTTTGAAAACCCCAAGAACGGGTAAGACTTCCTATCCAAACAACCTTTTGATTTAAGGCTTGCGTTTCTGTCCTTCCTTTCTTTTCTCTGGGGACGTATGGTGAGAGTGTGGTCCTCCTTCTCTTCTTTTGATTCTCACAATGCCTCGAAAAGACAGTTTGGGCTGGAAAATGGTGACTGATCCCAAACCCACTCAAAATATTTCACGTTTGAATGAGGATTTGAACTTCAGCCTCCCTGTTCTAAGCTGGCATGCTAAGCATAGCCTTACAATTGTGTTTATGCTTAACGCAGAGAAGATCCCACTGAGTCTTGTTCATGCCTTTTGTAGGCTATTCACTTCTGAAGAGATTGTGGCCGTTAAGAACACAACCCTCCATGATGTCCTTGCTGCTGTCATGTACACAGAAAATATCCAAAGAAATGTCTTCATCTGGAATAAAAGTGGGTAATGGCTTACGTTCTTTGGAGATGCAAGGGACAAGACCAAGTCAAGGCAATGTTTGGTACTAAACCTCTTCACTGGTCTCCATATCTATCCCTGATCAAAATGGTGCCATGATGAAGTTCTGTCTTTTCATACTTGCTTTGCAATATTGTACACCAGTATCCAAGGAACAGAGTTTCTATTATGAATCATAATTGCGTTTCGGTCTTCCCCCTCCCCTGTTGCCAGTGGCGTAGCGTGGGGGGTGCAGGGGGGGCCGGCCGCACCGGGCGCAACATCTGGGGGGGGCGCGCTCGCTCGGCGGCGCCCCAGTCGCCCCCTCCCCGCAGCGCTTCAGCGGAGGAGTTAAGCGCAGAGTTTTTGCGCCTAGAGAGGAGAAAGGGGGGCTGGGAATCCAGCTTCCTGCCCCTCCATCTCCCCTTCCTGGTCTCTCGACGCCTCTTACGCCAGGGCTGCGGAGGTTCCTGGCGGGGGAGGGGCGCCAGGTGGGCAAGGAGGCTCTGAGAGGGGGAGGGCAATCAGGAGGGGGGAATCCCCGGGGGGGGAAGGGGAGGAGGGATTCCTGTGGCGGGGGAGGGGTGCCAGGTGGGCAAGGACGCCGCGAGAGGGGGAGGGAATAGGAGGGGCGGGGAGGAGGGATTCCTGGGAGAGCCAGGTGGGTTTCCCCCAGTTGCGCCCCCTCCCCTTCCGAGTCTCCGCCTTTCCTCGTGAGTTTTTCTGCTCCGTGGGAAGCGCTGCGCCTTCGCTTCTCCTCCTCCTGGGTTGCGGCTTCCACGAACGGCTCTCCGATCCCCTTCAGATCCTTCCCCCAAGACCCCCTCCTGCCCCGCAGCCCCACCTCTTGGCGCAGCCCGGCTCCCCGCCTGGGAGATCCTGGTGTTTCCCGGAAGGTTGGGCACCCCCGTTCCCATGTTCGGAGGAAATAAAATAATTTTAGGTCAAGTGACAGGTCTGGGAGCTCTAATTGCCTCCACTTCTCTGAGATCGTTCTCAAAACAACTCAAATGCAACTGATTGATGTTGAAAGGACAGTGGGAGATCCAGGGAAGAAAGGAGGAATTTGTTTTATGACTTTTACAAGCAAAATGTTAGAACTGGATTTCCCACTTCTGTACCCACATGGCTTTTCAGTACCGTATTCTCTTGGAGGAAAAAATAAACCCAGGAGTTTCTCTTGTTGACTATCAGAGTGGGGCAGTTGACAGATACAGAAATGAGCAGGCACTGTGTAACTTACTGTAAATAAGAAGCTGTTTGAGGCTTTATAGAAGTAAAATAGAATATAGATTATTAACAAAGTGCTTTGACATTTTAACTTTGCTGTTGGTTCACCTGTTAACTACTTTGCCTCTCTATCTACCAAGTAGATTAAGGTCAAATTGGTTGTAAATAGAAGTAGAACTTCATAAATTTTGGGCCTACTTCGTAAGGGAAGGAAAGTAATATTGCTCCAATATATTTATGAATATTCAAGTGGAGGGGAATAATATATGTAAATCTGGTTTTGTCTTATTGATGCACATATTTTCCTTCTATTTGAATGTTCTGTATATCCTCCGCTGCGCCGCCCGCCTCCTGGCACGGCCTCGGGTCCCGGCGCTTCTGCCGCACGTGAGGGAGGGGATGCCGGACCTTCCCCCTTTTCCCGGGGGAGGCATGGGTGGGGGGTGCGGCGGACGCCCAGGATGCGGGGCTCCCTGCGGCAGACTCGAGTGCTAAAATCCACGGGTTAGGGGGCGCAAATTACTTGCCTTGCCCCGGGTGCTGACAACCCACGCTACGCCACTGCCTGTTGCTACCACTGCTGTGCATGCCTACGAACAAATCCATTATTTTTTTACTCGTACTAGAAATATGGGTTAGGATGCTGAGCTTGTCAATCAGAAGGTCGGCAGTTTGGCGGGTCGAATCCCGAGTGCCGTGTAACAGAGTGAGCGCCTGTTACTCGTCCCAGCTTCTGCCAACCTAGCAGTTCGAAAGCACGTAAAAATGCAAGTAGAAAAATAGGGACCACTACGGTGGGAAGGTAACAGCATTCTGTGCACCTTTGGCATCTAGTCATGCCGGCCACATGACCACGGAGACGCGCTGGCTCTTCGGCTTTGAAACAGAGATGAGCACCGGCCCCTAGAGTCAGAAACGACTAGCACGCATGTGTGGGGGAACCTTTACCTTTACTTAGAAATATTAGAAGTCTTTCAACAAAGAGAAAGAAGACAAGCTGCATCTCAAACATTGAGTACCCGCAGTACACATAGAAAATTCTGGATTCATTATCTAAAGTAGGGATGGGGTGGAGGGAATGAAGCTAAGAGTTTTGGACAATAATTTAGGATTAGACATAAATAAGAACGTTGTTTTTCCTCAGACAGAACCTCACAGTGTACTCTTCTCCGTTCATTTTTTTCAATACTGGCAACTCATCTTTTGAATGCAGCCTTTGTGTAGAAAAGGCTCACGTCACATCTGTAGCAATAGTCCTGGTTCCAGAATGGCAAGAAAATGCAGGTGATTGACATCCCGCCCCTTTTACCTGTCTGCAATGCACCTTAAAGAGAAGTGGGGTGTTCATTACCTGCTTGCACCTGCTATTTTGACGCCAGTGACCGTCACTGGTTTGGATAGAACATATGGACAACTTAAGTTTTGTGTAGCATCCGGTTCAACAACAGTCCTGTCCTGCCTTGCAAGTTTGACATGTAAACATTTGTAAAACATTCCTCTTGGTTCAAGAACAGTTTTATTAGGTCTGGTGTTGAATGCCCAAATCTCCTCAGTTTGTTATTACAGCATGGCGAAATTTCCAGAGTTACAACATACCATCCTCAAGTCCAACCCTTGCTAATCCACCTGACCTAAGAGCTCACCCATCTGCCTGGTACAGAGACAGGGAGAGAAAAGCAATAAATTCACCTATGCTCAAGTGAGCATCATAGCTTTTGGATGGAGCTCTGGGCCAATTATTATTTTACCCTGATGGACAGGGAAACCAAACCAAACCATTGTTACAAGAGGTGGGTCTGGCTTCAAACCACAGCAGAGTAGAAAACTACAGGTAGTTCTTGACTTACAACCGTAACTGAGCCCAGAACTAGTCGTAACTCATGATGTTCATATTAAGCAAGTTACCCTGTGACTGCTCCCAATTTCACAACCTTTATTGAGGTGATCATTGTTGTGATTCAGGGTCAGCCTGTGGGTTCGGCAGTTGGGTCGGACGACTCAGAGGAGGAGGGGGGTGTTGAAGACCTTGCTGAGGGGGTTGAAGATCTTGCTGATGATAGCCCTCAGGCAGGCCCCTCCCACTTGGTCACCATGGAGACCCAGCTGTGTGAGCCTGACAGTGTGGATGAAGATGACCCACAGCTGGCCCTGTTCAAGGATGCCCGACACAGAAGGCAGTCAATTAGGAGTAAACAGAGGAAGGCAATGGGGCTTCTCGGAAGGAGGCAGAGAGAAGCCACGCCCTGAACTCTATATAAGGGGAATGTCTGGGAGGGCTGGTTTGCTGAAGGCAACCGCTCGGATGGTTCATGTTTCTTAAAGCTCCTGTTTCTTGGTTCGTGTCTTGTTTGTTTTTGTAGCTATAAATTTGGCAGGCATAATTCCAGCCTCTTGCCGGTTGTAAAGGGGTTGTCCCTGCCTTTTCTGCAGGGCCGGTAGCAGGCTGGTACAGAACAATCATTAAGTGGATGCTCTGGTCGTTAAATGAGTCCATTTTCCCCAATGGGCATTTTCCTTAGGAAAATGGACCTAAATGCCAGAAACCAGTAAAAACCCCAGGAAATCAATGTGCTACGGCCACAGGAGGCAGCCAAGGCCATAAATACGAGCTTGTTGCTAGGCGCCTAAAATGCAATCACATGACTAAGGGAGGGCAGTGGCCATTAGAACTTTGAAAACAGGTCGGAAGCCCATCCATTGTAATTTTGAATGGCCGCTAAGCAACCAGTTATTAAGCAAGGATCACTGTACCTGTATAGATATATTTTCTGTGTCGCATGAGAAAAGTACATCTCCTTTCCCCTTGTTCTGTCCCAGCCTACATGAGTCCTTGTTATGCTCACAAGGAGAAACTCCTCTTCCAAGAAACAGGAGGAACCACAAGAAAAAAACAACCCCTTTTATTCTCATAAACTGGAGTCAATGTCCAAGGCAAACAAACACAGTCCACAGAAACTCCATCCTCAACAAAAACAGGTGCCTTTGGCAACCAGCACCTCCCACACCTTCCCTTTTATAATTCAACCAAGCCGTGGCTTCCTAATGCCTTCTCCTTTGCCTTTGGAGCCGCCCCATTGCATTCCTCTGTCCTACTCGCTTCTCTTGCCTGTGCTTTCGTGCATCCTGGATTTGTCCCAACTGTTCTTCATCACAGTCAAACTCAGGCTCCCAGCACAGCTGTGTCTCAGCCTGAGCGCGAGTAGAGGGGCCAGGCTCCTCATCCGACTGTAAGTCTTGGAGCTCCTCAGAGCCTTCCTCTGACTCTAATGTCACTCCAGGCCCCTCCTCCTCATCTGATTCCTCAGATTCAGCTGCCGGATCCACTGGCTGGTGAGGAATCACAGCACCCCTGTCATTACCACTTTCTATAGAGCAGACATGTCAAACACAAGGCCCGGGGGCCAGATCCGGCCCGTGAAGTGGTTTCATGTGGCCCGTGAAGCCATCCTGGAAACAGTGAGGGAACGGCCCCCACTGCCTTGGCCCTGGCCCAGAGACCCTCCTTCTGCCAAAGACCCTCAGATCTGTCCCACTCCTGCCCAGGCACCAATAGGCACCCTTGATGCGAACGATGTAGAGCTGGCCATGCCCACCCAGTAGGCCATATGCACTCTAGCCACACCCACCCAGTAGGCCACGCCCACCCAGGTCACACCCACCTGGCCCCTTGAGGGCAACCGCAATGCTGATGTGGCCGTCAATGAAATTGAGTTTGACACCCCTGCTATAGAGAGATGATCGAGAGCATCCTGTCATATGGCATCACAGTCTGGTTTGGAAGCATTACTGCTTCCGATAGGAAGGCTGTACAGAGAGTGGTGAGGACGGCAGAAAAGATTATTGGCAGTTCACTTCCTTCTGTCCAGGACGTGACATATAAGCGTTGTTTGAGCAGGGTCCGCAGGATTGCCTGGGACACGACACATCCTCTCCATGACTTGTTTTCCTTGCTACCTTCTGGGAGAAGTCTTTGTGGTCTCCAAAGCAGAACATCCAGATTCAGTCACAGTTTTGTTCCATTCAGTGTCAACCCTGTGAACTCTCAAGCTTCCTCTTTCTGTTATGTATTCAAAATGGACAGTGATTAATATTTATATGTTACTTATATGTGAGGGCGTAGGTTTATACACGTGTTGTATATTGCATTTTTAAATGTGTATTGCGTATGTGTACGCTTTTTGAGAGCAAGCAACACATTTTCATTTTTAATGTGTGTCGGTGTGCCCACAGTTAAAAAAAGTGACAATAAAGGTTATCTTATCTAGAGAGTCTTAAGAAACTTGGCTGGAGGGAGGAACAAAAGGAATTAAATTGAATGAAGCTCCCTGTCTCATTGCATTCTCCTCCCACAGGTGATCCATGCCCCCAGCCCAGGCAGTTGAACTTGCAGAGCCTCCCTTCCTGCAAACAGATGACCGTCATAGATTACTTCAAAGGAAGCGCTGCAGGCTTTGGAATCCTCATCGCTGCCTTGTGTTGCCTGCCTTTAGGTTGGTTTCAGTCCAGATTTGAAGTTTTCCTTTAGGTTCCAATGAAGAGGTTCAACCGTTGACATGTCCCGGGAGTGAGATTGTTGAACACTGGAATCAAGCATCGGTATAAGTACAGGTAGTCCTCAACCTACGATCACAATGGATCCCGACATTTCGGTTTGCTGAGTGAGACATTTGTTAAGTGATATTTGGCCCTGAGAACCTTAAATGCTGTCTCTGAAGAAAGGAAAGACTGAGAGAACGAGAAGCAGTGTGTATGGACTTGAAAACTTTGGCCAGTCCTTAATTTTAGCCCCTTTGGGTTCCACTATGCCCTCTGCCTTTTAAGCTGACCAGGAGGAGGCTATGGCACCAGAGGTGACTGAGAGTGTCGTAGAATATGCAGGTAGCAGGACCATTGTCCAAAAACAGGGGTGGGGAACCTTGGCTCTTTTATGACTTGCGGACTTCAACTCCCAGAATTCCTGAGCCAGCCATGCTGGCTCAAGAATTCTGGGAGTTGAAGTCTACAAGTCATAAAAGAGCCAAGGTTCTCCACCCCTATCCAAAGAGGTGGAGAAGTCTGTGATTGGTTATCTCAATAGCTTTGAAGGATACCAACTTGGAGAAAAGTAGCATGAAGTTATCAATGTCGTGAGCCAAGAGGAAGAATTTCCTGGTTCCTAACAATCCTCAATGCTCAAGACTGGCATCTGTGAATGACTCCAGCTGTTGCAACATCAGCCAGTGCTTTTCTTATGTTTTTGTCTTGCAGTGAGCCTCTTCATTGCCTGGATTGTTGCTTTTTTCCGGAGGAGATCTTTCCGTAAGTTACAGAAGAGGCAAAATCCCACCGCTCATCCAGATGTATCTGCTGAGGGAACCCAAGGTGAGAAGCAATTCTCCCAGAGTGTCCGCTACTCAAAGATTCCGTTCAAACACAGTACGAATCATATGTCCAGTTCCTGGAGAATTTTTATCTTGATTGCTAATCAAAAACAACTGCACATTCTTGTGATCTATTCACTGGGGTTATATTATTGGGTTTACATTCCAGGAGATGGGAGAGTGATGGAAAAAAGTTATGAAAACCTGGTTATATTGGTATAAACAGAGGCATTGACTTTAACAACCTAGGTATCTTTAAAGACGATAGAAGATTCACTGGGGAAGGAGACTTTGATTGTTAGAAAATGCAAGGCTAATACAGAGTCTTCTTTCCCCAGCGCTTGAATGGCATGGCTTCAAGACAAAGAGTTCACTTGTCTATATCCAACTGAACGAAGACAAAGTGATCAAAGTGCTTGATGGCAAGCTGGCTGTGGTTCGCAGCATAACCCTGAGAAGCCAGCAGAAAGTGGAGACCATCATGTCCCACAACAGAGGCAGCAGGACTATACTTCTGAAGATTCCTAAAGAATATGACCTGGTATGTAGCAAGAAGGATGACGGCCAACTATTTATGTTCTGGTTTATATGCTGGAAAGGTTCCCATCTTGCCTTTCTGTCTTCCACAACTTCTCAACCCCCAGGAACCTTAGGAAAACTAAAAATAGCATCCAGGATTATTTCCATAAAACCCATAATTTTAGGCCAGCTATTTAACGGCAATAGGAATAAGCCTGGAAAAGCTATCCATGGTCCATGTCACCATGGAGGAGACCCCGTTGTAAATAGCTAAGTCATTAGTGAAGTCACAAAAATCTAAACTATTCTGAATAGCTTAAGCGATGTCTTAAAGATTAAAATATGAAAGAGAAGAATAGAACAAGGTTGCCTTTTAGGTGCTGGAGTCTTGGGTGATGTAGGAGAGAACATCTCTAATTGTCTGAAGATTCTCTTCCTCAGCTCTGAATGCCTCTTATCTCACTGTTGTTCTTAGGTGTTGCTGTTTAAGGTAGAAGCAGAATGCAGGGACTTCCTCGGACATCTGAAAACCTACTTGGAGAAAAATGAATTGTCTCTCCAAGTGTCCATGATGAGTGAACAGCAGCTGCTGAAAAAGGCAGTAACCAAAGAGCAGAGAAAAGAAATCCTGGAAATTTTTTTCCGGCATTCATTCGCTCAGGTAAATGGGGAAGCTGATCCTTCTCCTTCACCTCCTCCTCCTCCTCCTCCTTCTCTTCTTCTTCTTCTTCTTCTTCTTCTTCTTCTTCTTCTTCTTCTTCTTCTTCTTCTTCCTCCTCCTCCTCCTCCTCCTCTCCTTCTTCTTCAATTTCTTCTTCTTCCTCCTCTTCTTCAATTTCTTCTTCTTCTTCTTCTTCTTCTTCTTCTTCTTCTTCTTCTTCTTCTTCTTCTTCTTCTTCTTCTTCTTCTTCCTCCTCCTCCTCCTCCTCCTCCTCCTCCTCCTCCTCCTCCGTCTTCCCCTTCTTCTTCCCCTATTTAATTTGTACCATCTGAAACAGTTGTTTTTTTCTCTTATTCATTGGAAAACATGGCATATTATTGATTTCTCATCTATTGGAACATTGCGTACGTATGTTGTTGAACAAGAAATAAAGTCAACTACCTAATGTTGTCCAACAATGATTTTATTACCAGTTAGAATGAGTGACATCTCGACCAATCCTGCTCTGGTAATTTAATGTTATATCCTAGTTGCATGGTAGGACAGCCAGTGCAAGAAATATCCTAGTTTTGTTTAGAGTGTCTTGTCTTTCTGATAAAAAGTGAGTGGACTTCCTTCCTGGTGGGAACGTGATCAGTGGCCTTACTCTTCCAGGTTCTACACATTGACAGATTAAACGCTGGAGAACTCAGTTTGGAAACATCTCAAAAAGCCAAGGAAGCCTTAAAGTGTGAACTGAGCCGCGCTGAGTTTGCAGATGCATTGGGTCTCAAACCCCAATCCGTATTTGTGGACTCCATGTTCTCTCTTGCCGACAAAGATGGCAATGGGTATCTCTCCTTTCGGGAATTCCTGGACATCTTGGTGGTTTTTATGAAAGGTGAGACTTGAGATTATTCAACTGTAAGGGGTGGGATGGAGCTAACCACAGTCAAGATCTCAACAATCTGGCCCCAAGCTGTATGTGTTCATAGCATACACTTTACTAAATCAGCTTAAAATTTACAGCCGCATTTTTATGATCAGTTAAGCTTAGCCTGTGTTACATGGGATTTCTGTTTTATTTTGAATGACTGTTTATTTTTTTATGCTTCAGTGTCTCGTGCAACTTGAGATTGATTCATTTGATAACCATGTCAGCCATGTTGTGTGAAGGCAGCCCTAATATTTGATACCCAACTGAATTGTGTAGGTTGATATTCTGTCAGTTTATCCATCCACTGATGATGAAGAGGATGGAAGACAGTAGAGGTCTTTCCTTTCAGTTCCAGAAACAAATGAATGGGGTTAGTGAAAGGGGGCAGGATACTTTGCCATCTTCCTGAGAACCTAGAACAAGGACTGAAGGTAGATGCCACTATTATGGCAGGGTCCTGTAGTAGAGTCTTAATCTTGAGCCATAGGAAATGTGAAGAATGTGTTAGCTTTTCAGCCAACAGGACAAGCTTCAGGGTAATGAGATTTTATGGATATCCATCAGCACAATCCATGGACTTTTGAGTTGCTACAACAATGTTGTATCTTATCCCCCACCTTTCCTCACCACACTGATCATCTCAACACTCTTTCCTTCCATTCTGATTGTCCTAACAAGAACAAGAAATGGGCTTCAAGGATCTTTCCAAATATTGGGGGGAGGGGGGCTGAGTTATGCTGACGAGGCATGGTCCTCTCTTCCTCTCTCAACCAGGATCCCCCCAGGAGAAGTCCAAGCTGATGTTTACCATGTACGATATTGATGGAAACGGCTTCCTTTCAAAGGACGAATTCTTTCGGATGCTGAGGTATGTTCTCCTGGTTTGGACGTGGGGTGTTGCTTTTGTTATTCTGACAGATTCTTGGTGGAGAGATGCTGGAATTTCTGTTTGCTAGAATGGTGCATTGGGGGTCAGGTTCCTCACCTGAAATTCAGTGTGCATACATCTTGGGGGACATTGCCACCAGCCATAAAACACAATCTCACAACCCACAGCCCAGCATTTTGGAGGAGGTGAAGCTACATGGAAAATCATCCCCTAGATTTGCAGAATAGGACTGATCTTATTGCAGCCAGTGCTTCCACCCATCCCATAGTATTTGTACGTTCATCTGAGTCATGAGTAAAATTTGTGTGCTATCAACCATGCTTCTTCAATTCAAAGAAGACCTTGCCATAGACCAGAGGTCCTCAAACTTGGCCGCTTTACAAGTTGTGGACTTCAACTCCTAGAATTCCCCAGCCAGCGTCCCGTAGACTCTTCAGTTCCCCCATCAGTTGTCTTATCTCAGCAAGGCTTACTTCCTCTTATCTCTTCCTCTAGATCCTTCATCGAGATCTCTAACAACTGCCTCTCACGGGATCAGACTGAGCAGGTTATCGAATCCTTGTTCAAGGAATCAGGATTCCAGGATAAGGAAGAGCTCACCTGGGAAGATTTTCACTACATGTTGCGGGATCATGACAATGCACTCCAGTGCACTCAGCTGTGCATTAAAGGTCAGCAGAAACCAAAAGAGACAGCTCGCATGAAGCCTTCCAGTTGGGTAGGAGCAAGGAAGCCATACTTTGGGCAGCAAATAACAGCTCAGGATCTCCAGAAGTAGATGGTCTCGTTCTTATTATATTGTGCCTCTTTCTCTCATGGATCATTATGTATGATGGAATGGAATGAGGAAGTGGATCCTCAGGAGGGAGGGGTGCATTCCAGGTAAATAAGAGGCAACTCGGCCCAGATATCATGTGTGAAAGAAAGAGGGTGGAGATGGCTCCTTCCTATTAGTCCCGCCTAGAGTATATTGTAGAAGCAGATAGGAGAGTCTTCAGACTGGCAAGATTCTGTCTTTAGGTGTGGACTCAGCTTGGAAGAATCTCCATGCATTATACTTGGTTTTGGACCTGACACTATAGGAAAGAAACCAACAAAATGTTCGCAAAGTCAATAGTATCTTTCTTGTCCGTTCTCTAACTCAGGGGTCCTTAACTTTGGCAACTTTAAGACTTGTGGACTCCACTCTCAGAATTCTGGGAGTTGAAGTCCACAAGTCTTAAAGTTGCCATGGTTGGAGACCCCTCCTCTAAGTCTACTAGGTCCTTGGTGGTCATCGATAGAACTTTGTTTTCTCTCCTCCTCCCAGGAGTTCCAGAGAGACTCAAACAAAATGAAATCAGTCGTGTGTCCTTCATTAACAAGGATCGAGATAACAAGTACGTCATCTCCCAGTTACTCACCTTCTCACGCGTGCTTTCCACGCAGGTTGCCTGTGTGGATTTTAGATGTGACCCAGGTCCCAGTTTGCCCCCACCACAAATCACAGTTTCTTTGCAAAGATTTATGCCCTGTTTACACTTCCCACACTCTGCCCAATCCTTGTGATCATGAAGTAACCAGTAATGAAGAGGAAATAAATATTCATTCAGTGGGGATCAATATGTACTAATGAATATAGAAAACCATGCGGGCCAAATTAGACATTCGTTTTAAGACTTTTATATTGACCTGCTTGCAAAAAAATAGATCACAAGCTGAACTGTACTAAGCAGAGGATGGGAAGATGGCTTTAGTAGAAACCTAAGCGTAAAACAAGTTTAAAATACTTTTAGGAGTTCAACCAGAAGTTTAAGCATTAAAGAAGCTTGGAAGTTCCTATGTGGTAACCTTGAAAGTTTTTCAACTTTTTTAACAAATCCACCAAGTTCTTTCCCATTTTGTTGACATGCAACTAATTGGGAAAACCTCATGAAGAACCACTTGTGAAGTATTATGACGGTTATTTCCACATACAGAAATAGAATATCAGAAGGGAAGATTTAATAACTTCATCTTTCCTTCTGTATTTACTTTTCTTCCTGGAGAATAACATTTAAACTTAGTGAACTCTGCTTTCAACTAGCCCCATCATTGGGTTTCGAAAAATAGGTGGTTCAGTTAGATGATAGTGACATGCAAAGACAGGATTTAGAAATTTTGCATTTTTCTTGCCAGAGAAGAGAAGAAGTACCTCAGATGCCAAAATACCTTGGCTGGGCTTGGATATTCTAATTGGTGGATATGTGCCATAATCTTTAGATGGCTTGATGTAACTTGAAATGACACCATTCAAAACAGCTTACAGTAAATCAGGTTATTAATGGGATACACACAGTCCCAAATGCAAGGTGCTTCAACAAGAATAAAATGAATTATGTGTCATTGGGACTTGACCCTACCTTTAAAATAATACAGGGAGAGTTTTGGTGGGGAAAAAACCCCATTGCTATGAAAAGGAGTTTTTTTTCCAGTGAAACGTAGACAGAAAAGTCACGTTTGTGCTCCACCCTTGAGACTGGGAGTTGACTAGAAGCCAACTCCATAGAAAATTTAAAGCCAAAACTTCTGAAAGAAAGGATTGGCTGGCATTTTTCATGATGATTTTAGAGTTAAAGTACGGTCAAACCCTCAAGGCATCTTGCTCGCTTCCAACATTATAGACAGAGTGGTCCTCTTCAAAAGCTGATGATCTGTTCCCTCATAGTTTCCTCCTAACTCGAGAGATTCCTCTGATCCCGGGTTCAGACTGGCTACCTGGCGAAGGAATAGGACAAGACTTACGGAAAAGGCAGGGGAAAAAGTAAGTATGTGCAATGTGTAATGGACACTCATTCTAAACTTGAACGATGAACTGTCCATCTTAACCCTACCACCTTCTCTGAACATAAAAGGCAGTGAAAATGTATTGAGTATGGGCTGGCAGCTCCAGTGAATTATTGGATCTTGTTAGGCACATAAAAATAGAAATGAAATAATATCTGTGTCGAGTTTTGGTTGGAATGGCACCATTTTTTTCAAAGCAGAAGCCATGCTGGATCCGATCCAAGACGTATGCGCTAATCTAGCATAGATATTTCTGAGAAAGTCAAGGGCAGATCACAGGTAATCCCACTTCTGGCAAATTCATCTCTGTTCCTGTAAAAGTATCTATACAAGGAGATGAGCAGTTATGTAGGAGGAATCATATTCATTAGGAATTGTGGCTAGGACTTGTAATTCATCATATTTATGAAGATCTGTGGTCATCACCCTTCACTTGCTGCAAGTCATTCATCACCATAGCAGAACTAGCTACTTCAGAAGGAAAATGAGCAAGAAGCTACAAGAGACTCACAAGTCTGGAGAGCGCCAACGTTCCTTTGTGTTGCCTAGTTAATCTCCATAATTCAACTCCAGTGTACACATTCCGAATTCAAACAATTGTCAGTTCCATAAAAGCGTAAACACCCTTCAGCTAGTTATCTCTGCAGCTTACTCATGTATGTTTTATTGATTTTTTAATTAATTTCACTATCAAGTGACTGGGTACCAATGATCCCGATTATCAGCATCTGTCTGACTTAACCTTCATTATTTCCATTGTACACTTTATAAACAACTCGTTCTGTTGTTAATTTGTTTACTATGTGGTTAGTTTCCAGGCAACATAGCAAGAATAGGCTCTGAAACAAATCCAAACATCATTGTTGTCTTTTGTAGCAGCAAAGTCCACAAGAGTGATGCCACCAGCATGACAGCAGTGGAAATACAGGCTTCAGGGATGGCCTCAGGAGGCTCAAATACCTCTAGATACTCCACCCCGAATTAAGAACCAGAGGTGTAGAATACTAGGGTAGGAACAACTGGGTTGGCTTCTCCAGATCAACTCAAGTTGCTATGGTGAAAAAAAAATATCAACGTATAACAGAGTTGGAAGGGATGTTGGAGGTCTTCCACTCCAACCCCCTGCTCAAGCAGGAGACACTATACCATTCCAGACAAGTGGCTGTCCAGTCTCTTCTTAAAAGCCTCCAGTGATGGAGCACCCACAACTTCTAGAGGCAGGTCATTCGACTGGCTAATTGCTCTAACTGTCAGGAAATTCCTCCTTAGTTCTAGGTTGGTCCTCTCCTGAGTTTCCATCCATCGTTTCTTTTTCTGTCTTCAGATGCTTTGGGGAATAGGTGGAACCCCTCCTCTTTGGGGCAGCCCCTCAAATATTGGAATGCCGCTATCACGTCACCCCTAGTCCTTCTTTTCATTAAACTAGACATATCCAATTCCTGCTATCATTCTTCATATACCAGGAAAGCATTTATGGGAGGAAAACAAAACAAGTTGGTAAACCTTTAGGTTTTGCATGTGCTCAAAAATGCTCTTGTTCTCTTGCAAAGGTATCTCTGGGGGATCTTTTGAGGTCAGGAGGCTCTAACGAAAAGCAAAGTAGGTCCCCATTTGCCTGAAGCTGGCTCACTCACTGAAATATTGAGGAATTGTGGGGAGGGGATGTTGTCGAGCAGATTTTTCTTTCATGGTCTTCCAATTGAAATTTTTCAAGGTTTTCCTGAGTTATGGTTTCCCACATTCCAGATTGGCCTTCCCAGAACCTCATTTGTACACAGAGGCACGGAGGGAGCGGTACGAGAGGAACAAAGTCCACCAGAAGATCCAGCAGTTCAAGAGGTTCATTGAGAACTTCAGGCGCCACATTATCTGCGTGGTGATATTCTCGGCCATCACCGCTGGCGTCTTTGTAGAAAGGGCATATTGTGAGTTACCAGCCTACTTAGCACCACCGAACCGGCTGCTCAGCTCAAGAGCTGGCGCGGCTAACTTTATTCAGAACCCGACATCCTCATGCCATGAGGAAGGAGAGACATCCGTCTCCGGGGCAGGCAGGCAGTGGCAGCCACCACTAAGCATACCACGTACGTATCTCCTTGCAGCACAGACTAATGCAAGACACTCCCGCTGCAAGTAGAGCTGCATAAATGGCTAACAAGGGAAGTTTGTGGCCAAACTTCCTGGTATGGCTTTTGTAGTGGCTGTTTTAATGATGCAGATCTGTAGGAGATGGGTCATAACTTTACTGGCAAAGCTGCGGTTGAACCATTCAAGATCTGAGTATCATCCTTGCAATCTTCCCATAACCTAACCCCTCCCCATTGGACACATAGGTAGAGATCTGGAGGGGAGCTCCAGATCTGTACACATCACTATGTGCTCCTTAGAGTCTTAGACCCCTTTGGTCTTGCGTTGCCATGCCACTTATGGGGCATGCAAGCGTGTTTATCATCTGAGCATGTTGGAGGTGAGATGCAGTTATGGGACAGCAGATGTACCTTGAGGCTGCAGACCTGTGTGTGGACTTCCTCCAAAACTTTGTGTCCCAAAGTGTCTGCTGGATGGTCAATTGTATCGGATAGACATGGTGAACAGGGAGGAATCCCGTCAATGCTGCCTCCTCCCTTTAATTTCCCAATCCTCCAATTGAAACAGGAATAGCATTGAATCCAACTGGGTTGTAACCTGCTCCCACTGACCTCTTTATTCTGAGTTGACCTCCTTTTTGGAGATGGCCTGGTCTCCAGCACACCACCGGAATGACACAAACAAGGTCTCAGCCCAGAAAAAAAAGTGGAGTAACCCAGTTATGAAGGGTTTTGTCCTAATCTCATCCTTCGGGACTCGCTCAATCCATTCCCTTTGCAGATTATGGATTTGCATCGCCACCCACGGGCATTGCTGACACCACTTTTGTGGGGATCCTGATCTCTCGCGGGGCTGGCGCCAGCATCTCCTTCATGTACTCCTTCATCTTACTCACCATGTGCCGAAACCTCATCACATTCTTGCGAGAAACCTTCTTCAATCGCTACATCCCTTTCGACTCTGCCGTGGATTTCCACCGATGGATCGCGACAGCAGCTTTGATCTTCTCAGGTACATCTAAACAGACTGAAATGGATTGAATATGTGAGTAGCCAGACTAGAATGTGGCGATCCTTTAAAATGGTTTGTGGTTCAAGCAGGCAACTAGATTTGACCTGGAACAGAATGGTAAGTAATAGCTGAAATTAGGAACCCTAGGCACTCTTTGAATTGCAAGTAGTCCTCAACGTACAAGCACGGTTGGGACCAGACTTTCCATAGCTAAGTTAAGTGAGTCACACCCAACTGTACAACATTTGTTGTCAAGGTTGTTATGCAAATCACTGCAGTTGTTAAGAGAAGCACAATGCAGCAACCATGGAAGATACATTCCTGTTGACAAGCATCTAGATTTTGATGACATGACCGTGATGATGCTGCAACAGTCATACGTCAAGGACTGCTCCTAAGTCTCTATTTTCAGTGTGGTTGTAACTTTGGATGGTTGCTAAAGAAACAGTTGCAAGTCAAGGGCTACCTGCAGGGCACTGTTTAGTTTTGTAAGGTCAGCGTGATGGAGGTGACACTTTTAAAACAACCAAGTCTAATTTCTCATCGCTGCAACTGTGTGACTTTTGACAATGCAGGGCCCAGTAAAAGTGCAAGGGAAATGATTGACAACAATAAGGGAAATCAACTCCAGAAAAATCTGGTTTTTCAATTTAGGGGATTTTCTAGCAGTCCAAACCGAAAATGAATCACCTAACGTTTCCTCTTGCCAATCAAAGTTGATTAGTCTTTAAAAACTCAGATCAAGGAAACTACAAATGTAATGTAAAAACAAAAATAGGTGTGGAATATTTCTATTTTTGTAACATCTGAACTTTGCACAGTTCAAAGATGTATTTAACACCGTAGCTTGTGATCTCACTACAAAGTTACATGGCTATTTCATCTTTTCATTGTTAGGTGTGATTGTTTTTTATAGCTCCCTATCATAGTTCCAAGACAGGAAATGTTTAGCGTAGTTAAAAGAGATTAGAAATTGCGATTAAATCTGGTGACACAGATACCTAACTTCACTGTCCTGTGTTTCCTGTAGTTTTGCACACCTTGGGCCACGTTGTGAATGTCTACATCTTTTCGGTGACCCCTCTCAGCATTTTGTCGTGCCTTTTTTCTCACGTATTTATGAATGATGGGTGAGTAAAGAGTGTCCCTCTGTGAATGTAAGGATGCAAAGAAATGAGTTCCTTAACTCTTAAGCTCCAGGTGGCTGGAGAAAGAATGGAAGCTCTTAATTCTGTATGATTCAGAAACCCAGTGCATGGCTTAGCACAGGGGTCTCCAAACTTGGCAACTTTAAGACTTGTGGACTTCAACTCCCAGAATTCCCCCAGCCATCCACGGAAATTCTGGGAGCTGAAGTCCACAAGCTTTAAAGTTGCCAAGTTTGGAGACCCCTGGCTTAGCACAATGTATGAACCGGGTTACATTGTGGGTTGTTCTACTGAGAATTGCCCCTGTTTTGTTTTTCTTTCCAGATCACAATTTCCTCCCAAATACTACTGGTGGTTCTTTGAGACAGTACCAGGTAAAAATCAAATATCAAAGGCTTTTGGTGACCAGACTGCAGTTAACATTTGGAGATAGATGAACATCTAGGAAAGAACCCAAGCGGGCTGGATTCCAATTATTCATGTCGTCTGAAGCTGATGGGGGGCATAAACGGAGTGTTTGCTTTTTGTTTAGTACATTGAAGCTATTTTAGAGTTTGCCTTGGAGTGTGTCCTCAGATCAGTTCTGAAGAAGTGACTTTGGGCTGAATGGAACATTGGAACTTCTAGCATTGGCTCTATTAAAAACTGTGATTGTGTCATAACGATGACATAAGGAGCAGGGTATCCTAGCCGAAATGATGCAGACGCAGTATTTGTGTCATTTGCGCAATGCTGTGTCATCACTTGACCTATATAGAAAGCTTCAGGTTGTCCACCTCTGAAGTAGATGGAGATAACGGTGAAACAAGACAACATAATGGGTTCCCTTACTTCAGTTTTTTTTATTTTTATTTTATTTTAATCCCATTTATATCCCGCCCTTCTCCGAAGACTCAGGGCAGCTTACAATCTAAGAAGCACAAAACAATGTGCTTAGCAGTAGCCTTCATTCTATGTATATGCCTGCTTATTAGGGCTTTCGCGCGCCCCCCCAAGCGGCATTATTACAAAGTCAGCTTATTGCCCCCAACAATCTGGGTCCTCATTTTACCTACCTCGGAAGGATGGAAGGCTGAGTCAACCTTGAGCCTGGTGGGATGCGAACCTGCACTAATTGCAGGCAGCTCGTGTTACTTAAGGAGGCATTAGCCCACTGCTCCACCAAGGACGTTCCCTCTCTTCTCCTGGTCTTCTGCAGGCATGACCGGCGTGCTATTACTGGTCATCCTTGCGATCATGTATGTATTTGCCACTCATTATTTCCGACGAATCAGCTTTCAAGGATTCTGGATCACCCATCATCTCTATGTGGTTCTCTACATTCTGGTAAGTAACGGTTAAAGCCTATGATAATTCAGAGACACGAATCGTCCACAGATGAAGGAAGATTCATACTATTCACATATATACCAGGGATCTCCAAACTTGCCAACTTTAAGACTTGTAGACTTCAACTCCCAGAATTCCTGGCTGAGGAATTCTGGGAGTTGAAGTTCACAAGCCTTAAAGTTGCCAAGTTTGGAGACCCCTGGAATATACTATCTTCATACCATATATGAAGAGGGATAAGAGTTTAACAAAAAGAGCATCATTTGCAGATAGAGTTGAAAAAGAATTAAAATTGAAGTTTTACTATTATTGATTTGGGGGGTGCTACTGGTAGAGCTTAATTTGAAGTAAGTTTATGAGATCCTGAGGACTTCCAAACTATCTTTAGATGCTTTTGCTCTTTGTGAGTTATCACAGAGAAGAATTTCCCCTTCCCGTCCATGATCATGGACTAAAATGATGTATAATATATTTCCAGGTGATCATTCACGGTAGCTACGCTTTGATCCAACAGCCTCGCTTTCATATTTACTTCATTATCCCAGCACTCATCTATGTAACAGATAAACTCATCAGCCTTAGCAGGAAGAAGGTGGAAATCAGTGTCATTAAGGCTGAGTTGCTCCCTTCAGGTAATGTTGCTGTCCTGCACAGTCCTTCCTCTTACATCAAAGACAGTATCTTCTACCTGAGTATCCTCCCAACATGTGGATTTCAACCTCCAGAATTCTTATCAATGGTCCTGCAGCCTGGGAGATTATGAAAGCTGAAGGTCATGCATCTAAAGCATGTCCATTGAGTACAGTTGATCTAAAGAGACTTGCTAATGCTGTGCAGGTTCTGAGGTTTTGCTTGATAAAAAAATTACAGGAAAGCAGAAGTTGCCTTCAAGCTTTAGGTTTTTGTTCAGCTGAACAAAGACGGCCTTCTCTGAAAAAAGAGGGAAAACCCCAAATATCAGAAAAGCCTTATTTTTATATACCTTCTTTGATTATATAAGAAGGTCACCCAGCAAAGATTTCGCCCTTTAAGGCTGGCACACTGTAGATGGGAAAGGAAGAAAGCAGAAGTAGCTAAAAATGTTCCCTTTTGGGTGTTTCCCCCAAGACACCAGATGTTCCCGGGTGGGTTAGGATGTTGGGTGTTTCCTTTGCTGTCCTTTTATGACCTTGCATTCGTGGTTCTGCAAGTGGCCAGAGATAGCGGGGCCATCTGCATCTATTCACAACTGATACTGTCCCCTAAGTCCAGGTCAACCCTAAGACCTGTAGACCACATATGGCCTGGAGAAGTATCTGGGTGGTCCAACATGCTTGTTGCTTCTCAGTGATTACCCTCTAGTTTAGGTCTGTCTTATCTGTAATTTGCTTGTACACAGTTAATTGTGAATAGTACTGTTGGTTTGGCCTTTCATAGCAAGTACTTTTTTTCCCATTGATTCAGGGGTCACCAACCTGCAGTTCCAGAGACCCCAGGATTTTGACTACAGGTCTGGACAATGGGTACGGATTGCATGTTTGTCACTGGGGACCAACGAGTACCATCCTTTCACTCTGACATCTGCTCCCCATGAAGACCTGCTCAGTCTGCACATCCGAGCAGCTGGACCTTGGACAACTCGCCTGCGGGAACTTTACTCACAGGAAAGCATAGTAGAGATTGGCAAATATCCCAAGGTAAAACTGGATTTTGTTTTGCCTCGCTTTTCTCCTGCTATAGATTTTAGTAGAGGACACAAATATGGCTGATCAGCATCAACTACCACTTTTCTGGTTCCAACATTCACAGGGCTTTTCTTCCCACCGCACCTGTAAATACTTAACAAATATGGAATCCTATCCTTGGTGTACTCAATGGAAACATCTGGACTCCATTGTCCAAACCAATAAACTTCATTATTTCCCCCTGTTTCTTTGTAGCTCTATCTTGATGGCCCATTTGGAGAGGGACATCAGGAATGGAACAAATTTGAAGTGTCAGTCCTGGTGGGTGGTGGCATCGGAGTGACCCCCTTTGCCTCCATCCTTAAAGACCTTGTCTTCAAGTCTTCCGTTGGCTCCAGGATCCTGTGCAAGAAGGTGAGAATGGACAAACAGAGGTGTGGTTGGGCTACTGTGTACTCACTGTGATTGTGTCAGCGTTTGTATCAACATCAGGTGGTAGGGCTTCTCTAACAATAAACTGCATTACTTAAAACAGATAGTGGAGATGTAGACTTTGCTATAAGTACTTCATTTTACCTTTCCTAGGGAAAAACTGGCTCATACATCTGAATTAAACTATTGTATTTCCAGAGGTTTGGGGTTTTCTTTGACAATTCTCCAATTCTTTTGACAAAAAGTACAAAAGAGTGGTGTTTCTCAACCTTAGAGACTTTAAGATGGTGGACTTCAACTCCCAGAATTCTGGGAGTAGATGTCCGCCCATCTGAAAGCTGCCAAGGTTGAGAAACATTATGTTAGAGGAAAGAGCACACCCTAAAGCAAGGTTTAATATTAAAATAATAGCAGAACCTATATCTGAGACAATTGTTTACAAATGTATACATTTTGGACAAGAGGATATACATAGAGAGATATATTAGGAATGTGCATGGAAATGAGTATACATTTTCATGGGATTGTTAAAAAAATACAATTCACATTTTGATACATAACATGCTTATAAGCATTATAGGCTTTCAGCAATGATCATGGCCTTTTTCTTGGTCTTCCAAGATCTACTTCATTTGGGTAACCCGTACACAACGGCAGTTTGAGTGGGTGGCCGACATTATCCGGGAAGTGGAGGAGAACGATCAACGGGACTTGGTCTCTGTCCACATCTACATCACCCAGCTGGCTGAGAAGTTTGATTTGCGCACCACCATGCTAGTAAGTCCCCACATGCAATTTACTTGCAGCTCTATAGCTAGGCACCTTCAAGAAATAAAATTCAAGAAGTCAAGTTCTCATCCATTAACCTGAAGTGTTATTAGCAAGAGTACAGAGGTTGAGTTTTGTCCAAGAGCATCTACCAGTTCTACAATGAGTCCAAAGGAATTGGGTATGCAGAATTAAAAATTGTGCAATTAAGAAAGGAAGGTAGGATAAGGTTGGCCAAATCAGGAAGCCTCCAACTCATCTTCATCTTGAATATGACATTATTGAGTGCCTTTAAACAAGCCATCCCCGGTCATCTTGGGTCTCCTCATTTTCAGTCTGGAACCAATGTTTCTGATTGTACCCATGAGTCTAGTTCCATAATGGGAATCAATAGCTTCATGGTGACTGGATTAGTGGTTGGTCCCTCAATGGAACAGAAGTTCCTTCTCCTCCAGATCCCCAACAGCTCTGTTCTAATGATTGGTTGATCTCTTTCTAGTACATCTGTGAACGTCACTTCCAAAAGGTCCTCAACCGGAGCTTGTTCACAGGCCTGCGTTCCATCACCCACTTTGGACGACCACCTTTCGTGCCCTTTTTCTGTTCCTTGCAAGAGGTTCATCCTGAGGTCAGTGACAAACTTTGCAGGTTCAGGAAGGAGGTGAAGACTGAACTTCTATGGATTCAGCGATGATCTGTTGCAGACAGGACAATGTTTGCCTGGATCACAGGGAACCTCAGCTATGTAGCTGAACTTCTTAAGGAGCTTCCAAAGGTTCCGTGACCCAGCTCAAATTATTTGACAGATATTGCAGAAGGAATTCTTCCCATCTCTTTACAATTAAAGACAGAGGAGAAATGTGGTGGGAATTTTGGAAAAATGTTGCCTTTTGCCAAGGCTGCTCATCCATGTTACTCCTCTAGAACAGGGGTCCCCAACCTCCAGTCTGTGGACCAGTACCAGGCCGTGGCATGTCAGCAACCAGTCCACACAAACAAGCAAAGTCCCATCTGCAGGATGCAGGCAGCACACAAAACCACACACCCTCTGGTCCTAGGCAAAACCTTTCTCCACAGAACCAGTCCCTGGTGCCCAAAAGGTTGGGGACCTCTGCTCTAGAGCACTGTTTTACAAACTTACCAACTTTAATGAGTAGACTTCAACTCCCAGAATTCACCAACCATTATGCTGGATGGGGAATTCTGGGACTTCAACTTCAACATGATGACTTGGGGATTCTGGGAGTTGAAGTCCATTTATATTAAAGTTGTGCCAAGTTTGAAAAACACAGCTCTAGAAGTTAGAACCGGGGGGGAAATTTAATTATTTCCCTCATTGGTTTTATTTTACTATTTTATTTTGCATCTCTGTGATTCTGAGCTGGTTTTTTTTTATTGTTGTTGTTCTCAGGTCCGGAAAATTGGTGTTTTCAGCTGTGGCCCACCTGGCATGACCAAGAACGTGGAGAAAGCATGTCAGAAAATCAACAAGCGGGACCAAGCTCATTTTATACATCACTATGAGAATTTTTAGTTATTCTCTTTCTAAGACTCTGTTGTGAGTATAGAGTATAGAGGTCACCGTTGGCTGTGTTCCTTTCTTTCTGTCAACTCGGCAGGAGGAGAAAAACAGCCTCATTTTCAACAAGGTCGTGGACAATAACTTGTAGATGCTTAGAAAGCCATACTTTTTGTCCTGTCAAGAACTTTAATTGAGGTCTCATGGTTGACAATGATAATCGAGAACCCATGTTTGGCCAACCCCTGCAGTCTCAAGTCTGCACATCTTGGAAGAGTAGTCTGAACAACTACAAAACAGAGTGATATGATATCATTGACACTAAGGCAGCCCTTTCATTACAAGTGCAGACTGGTTCAGCATTAACAGGTGACTAAACATCCTAGATTACAGCTTTGTAGCACTCCCTGTCAATTATTTATTCAACATTCCTCAATTCACTCCAACAATTATAGTCCCTAAGTTGGACAGAGATGAGTTATTCTTCCCTTTAACCCAATTTAACCTCACTGTTTATCATGGCAAGCTTAAACAGTGTCTTGTACCTTGAGTTCTAGTAGCATGTTTGGACCTGTTGGATTTAACTTAAGAGGAAGCCCTGATTTTACAGGTGACATTGGCCACAGAGAAGCAGCCATGATGGATAGATAATATAAACATAGAGTGGAAAATCCTATATAGAAGTATTTGTCTCTGGGGAATCAGATGCTGGGTCAAATAAAGGATACCCAGCATGCTGGGGAATTCCAAGCATTGAGGTCCACACGTCTTAAAGTCTATGGAGATTCTCAGTCATCCAAGTCATGGTTGCCCCAAGGTGCTTTTTCAAGAGGCAACTGGACTTCGTTTTCCTTTTAAGATGTTTCACTTCTTATCCCAGAAGTTTCTTTTGAAGAACTGAAGAAGCTCCTTGGATGAGAAGCAAAAGGTCTTCAAGGAAAAAAAGACAGTCCAGTTGCCTCTTGAAAAAGCCCCTTCGGCACATCTGAAAGTGTTTGAGGTTGAGAAACACTATTCCAGAGGATTGTTTTTTTCAAGTCTACAGCCTAACTCACACTCCTGGAATCATTTAGTAGATTCCCACTCACGTACTAACCACGTTGAGCCCTGCTTAGACCAAAAGATACAGTAGATATTATTTTTTCTCTTCTACCTTTCCAAACAGTTCTTTTTGTGAAAGGAGGAAAAAAAATGGGGAAGTTGCAAGTGTTCTTGTATCTGCACACTATAAAATGTTGAGGAGGTAGTAGGGTTTATACACTGAAGTTTAATGCAGACACTAACTCAGAAAATGTAGCTACTAATGTAGATTAGAACTTGACCGCTGTTAAGCTATATCACCGAAGGTGGTAGAAATCACAACATGAGAGAATTCTTAACAAAGCAAACTCTTCATGGAGCAAGTTATTGATGGAGTCTTTTAAAGGTTGGTTGATTCCTTTAAGATTTGTTTCATTAACTTTGGCTTAACTGATGGAGAACATTAAGTATACAGTATGCACGTTCGTATGCAGTGCTTATATTTCACATTTGTTTCAACTGGAACGTATGTTCTCTTGAATAAATTTTTTGTTAGTTTTAACAATGAATTCCAGGAGTCTCCATTTATTTTGTATAGTCTACTAGTCTGGTTTGTTTTTTTCATCTGTTGGGAATGATTGAGGTTCTCCCAAACATTTGACTGCCACCCACTCTGCTGGTTTTCCAAAGGGTCCTGGAGATCTGGTTCTTTGTCCAGCCCTTGGCAAACACATCTGCCAAGGTTGAGATATGCTGGACTAGACTGAAAATTAAAAGCTTCCAAGGGGATAACTGTTAATGAATTTATTTGTGCAGAGGTCTCCTTGTGCTACCAAAGAGTTGCACAGACAAGGAAGGGCACTGAGAGCAGTAAAAGTCACACACAGAAATACACTGAGTTCTAAAAGCAAAAAGTATTTTACTTTGAGGTGGTGTAAAAACAAAAATGCACAGTCAAAAATAAACAGTCCAAGTCATACACAATAGCAACAGTCCAAGGAGTAATCCAAACTACAAAGTCTTCTTACCGGTCCAGAGGTCAATACACAGTTCAGGTTTACAACAGTAGTAAACCAACAGCAGAGCAAAAACAGTAATAGTAGAGATCAGTGAATTCAGAGAGAGAGAGAAGCTACTTTCCTAGCTTCCTCTTATGGCCATGAGAACACTTACACACCCATTGGCCAATTAACAACTTAAAGACATAGCATTATGGTTAATATATTTTCAACCCAACATTGTAGGCTAGCACCATATGCCTAACATTCTCCCCTTTGGGTAGAATAATATATAACTCTTACAATCTTATGCACATTCTTTCACAATTAGCATTGTGTTTCACAGCACTTTGTACCTTCGTAAAATGGTCTGCAATATTTACATCAGATGGACAATACTCTAAATGTATTAATTTATCTTTGACACATTGTCTGACATTTAAATAACGAAGATCAGTATGTTTAGATCTTGTTCTTACTGCAGCATTATTAGCCATCTTTATTGCAGCTTGATTGTCCTCATACACAATGAATGGATCATTTACATTTAAACCCATATCTAACAATAATTGTTTGTACACTAGCAGTTCTGTACATAACACTGATAAACATGAAAATTCAGCCTCCATTGTAGATAAGCTTATGTGTTTTTGTCTAATAGACTTCCATCCAATCAAAGAATCACCCAACATTACAGCCAACCCTGAGGTAGATTTACGACTGTTTGAATCAGAGGCAAAACTCGCATCTGCATATGCAGTAAGGATTAACTCACGATTTGGCTCTAAATATAACGAGTAGTGAATAGTTTGCTTCAAATACCTTAATACTCGTTTAGCTGATTGCCAGTGTCTAACAGTTGGATTATTGTTGTACCTAGCTAATTGATTTACACAGTAAGAAATATCAGGTCTAGTCCAATTACTCAGATACATAAGACTTCCTATCAAAGATTGGTACATAGTCTTATCAAATACAGGACTCTCAACATTAGTGTCCTTAAAATCCATAGCCATCGGAGTTTTAGCTGGTTTACACATTTCCATATTGTATCTCTTTAATAACTGAGATATTTTACTGGCTTGTGACACCTTAAAACCCCTATTTGTTTTCACAATATCTAACCCCAAATAGTGGCTAATTTCTCCAAGATTTCTAATTGTGAATTTATTTTGCAATCTTGAAATGATAGTTTGTGCTTCTAACTCAGTTTTTGTTATTATTGCAATATCATCTGTGAATAATAAGAGAAAAGATAATGCTCCATTGTGTTCTCTTCTAAACAAACAAGGATCAGCATTACTGGCTACAAAACCTAATGCACTCAACTCATTAACTATACATTTATTCCACTCATAGCCCGATTGTTTCAATCCATAGAGGCTTTTCTTTAATTCCCAACAATCATGGTCTCTATCACTGGTCAATCCTGGTGGTATTCTTAAATAAATAGTATGTTGCAATGGAGCATGTAGATATGCAGTTTCAACATCTACATGGTTAACCATATATTGGTTTTTAGCTGCCCATACTAAAGCTGCCCTTAAAGTAGTTGCCCTCAGACTGGGTGCAAACACCTCGTCATAATCCTCAGTAGTTTGGGCAAAACCTTGTGCAACCAAACGTGCCTTATGGGTTACAGTTCCATCTACACCTTTCTTTAACTTATATATCCATTTACAACCTATAGCTTGCTCACCAGGTGGCAGTTTTGCTTTCTCATAAACGTTAAGATCCTGCAAAGACTTCAACTCCCTGTTCATTGCAGCTTTCCATGATGCCTGTTCCTTTTCAGGATACATCCTGATCTCATCATAGTTAGAAGGCTCTACACTAACTTGACATACTATACTAGCTTCATAGCGATCAGGTGGATGTCTGATGCGCGTTGAACGCCAAGGAATTACAGGGCTTTGAATTTCTGACTCCTTTCCTTCCTCTGATTCATCTATTATCTCCCCTATCTCCTCTTCATCTTTTATATTTACAGGAGAAGTATTATCATTACTAGTTACATTATCAGAGGAGTCCTCAAACACTAGAGGATCAGTATTAACAGTTTCTTGCTCTAACCTATCCCAACCAACGTGCTCAAGGAATTTTGCACTCGCACTGTTATATACATTAGTTGTGCCTCGTTCCCAGAAACGATATGATCTATGGTTAGCTTCGTAACCTACGAAGTATAATTGCCTAGCCCTATGTTGGCCTTTACTCCTGAGTTGTGCAGGAATGTGGACCCAAGCTGGGGTGCCAAATGTGTGCAGGTAATCAAGGTTTGGTCTTCTACCATGCCATATAGTATATGGTATTTTACCAGTAGAAGTATTAACAACTATATTCAGAACATGGTTTGCACATTTTGCTGCCTCCCCCCACAGTCTATCTGTTAAGCCTGAATCTCTTAACATGGTTCTAATCATGGCTTGTAACGTTTGCCCACGTCTCTCAACAAAAGCATTATGTTGAGGCCTATAAGGAGCTGAACGTTTATGCTCAATGCCAGCTGATTGTAGCATATCAACAAAGCGCTTATTTGTAAATTCAGTACCATTATCAGTAATTATGCACTGAACCTTTCTCTTTGTTTTTCTCTCCACGAACTTCAGCCAGTTTGCAAATTGTTGGAAAGTATCTGCCTTTGACTTAAGCAGATAACAAAAACCATAACGAGAGTAGTGGTCCAATATACTTAAAATATAACATGACCCTCCTAAACTTGGTTTCATGGGTCCAATTAAATCAGCAAACACAACTTCCAAAGGAACAGTTGTTTTGAAGCCGTTTAACCTGTTTGCAGGAGTTACCTTGCTCTTTTCCTGATTACAGGCATTGCAATTCAAATACTTACTACATGGCTTCAGTGTAATTCCCTCTACTAACTCAACTGTTTTACGTAGTGAGTTAAAGTTCACATGCCCTAACCGCCTATGCAATAAATGTATACACTCATCATGTGGCTTCTTGTTCTCACATAGTGAGTTAGCTTTAACTGTACTAACCTGGTTACTTGTGAGAACGAATAAACCATTTTTCAAATTAGCAGTTACACAGGTTCCATTCCTCCTAATAGTGCATTGCTCCCCTCTGAATGTTACCACAAACCCAACTTTAACCAATTCCCTTACAGATAACAGGTTGAATCTTAGTTTAGGTATATATAACATAGGTAACTGTTCATCAATGCATGGACAATAGGAATTACCTTCACCAGAGGCCTTCATCCTCCAACCGTTTGCTAGTGAAACATATTGGTTGCTGTTTTTCATATTAACAAACCTCTTTTTCTCTTTAGTAATGCATTGTGAAGCCCCACTATCAACAACCCACAATTCATTATTTCTGGATGTTGGTTCATCAGAAATAGCCAAACCAATGCTCTTTTTAGCCTTCCCACTGCTATTCACATTCTGTTTTTTACCCTTTCTACAGAATTTGGCTATATGCCCTCTAGCCCCACAAGAATAACATTTCTTGACGTTGTAAGCAGTGGTGAATTGCTGCTTCTCTCGTGGCTGTGTCTCTCTCAGCTGGTCTCTGTCACGCCTCCTTCTGGACTCTTCCAGCAGTCTCCCAGTAATGTTAGTCAATGTCAGTTCCTCTCTGGTCAGGACTTCCAAAGAAGAAACATATCCATCATAACTCTCATCCAAAGATGACAGAATAATGTAGACCTGATGCAACTCTGAAAAAATCAGCTCCTTTTCATGAAGCTCTTGAAAAGTTGCCTTCATGTAATTTAAATGGGTCAGCATATCTCCATTCTTCTGCAGACGAGTCCTAAACAGCTTACGTGTAAGGTGTATATGTGCACCCACACTGTCACGAACATAAAGCCTTCGCAAAACATCCCAACACCTAGCAGCAGACTCCTCACCACGAATATGGACAAGCTGCTGGTCATTCAGTGTTAGTCCAATAATGCAAAGAGCTTTCTCATTGCTACGTTTAAAGTTGTCTAACTTCTTTGCATCCTCTTCGTCATCTGGATCCCAAGCAGTAGTATCTGGTGGGTTATTTACAACAGTCCATAGTCCTTCCTTGCACAAAAGCAAGCAGCATTTTGTGGACCAGGAAACATAGTTTGTCCCATCCAACCGGGTTATCCAGGAGATGCCTGACAACTGTTCTTGTGCCATTTTACACCAAAAAGCTAACACAAACTCAGCTAGGAAAACTGTGTGTACTTACTCTCAGTACAGGCCTGGGCCCATAACCAGTGTTATGGAATTTGTTTGTGCAGAGGTCTCCTTGTGCTACCAAAGAGTTGCACAGACAAGGAAGGGCACTGAGAGCAGTAAAAGTCACACACAGAAATACACTGAGTTCTAAAAGCAAAAAGTATTTTACTTTGAGGTGGTGTAAAAACAAAAATGCACAGTCAAAAATAAACAGTCCAAGTCATACACAATAGCAACAGTCCAAGGAGTAATCCAAACTACAAAGTCTTCTTACCGGTCCAGAGGTCAATACACAGTTCAGGTTTACAACAGTAGTAAACCAACAGCAGAGCAAAAACAGTAATAGTAGAGATCAGTGAATTCAGAGAGAGAGAGAAGCTACTTTCCTAGCTTCCTCTTATGGCCATGAGAACACTTACACACCCATTGGCCAATTAACAACTTAAAGACATAGCATTATGGTTAATATATTTTCAACCCAACATTGTAGGCTAGCACCATATGCCTACATGCTGATATAATTGGAAACGACCAAGGGCTGAACCCCCCCCCCTCAACTATATCCTGAAATGTTATGCAAAGATGCATATCTTTAAATCAGTTCTGAGAACCAGTCTGATGCAGTGGTTCAAGGCCTTGGCTGCACAAGTTCTTCTCCTGGTTCCATGCATCTGGGCTGGAAAAAAATCTAGGCTATCTCACCACTCATCCATTCTACCCAAAAGCAAGGAAATAGCAAACACTCTCCAACATTAAGGTTTCAGAAGCCCTTATAAAACAGAAGAACACTGACACCCACTAAACGCCACTGAAGATGTTACCTAGCCTGGTAATGAAACATTTGGAAACCAACCCACAAGCTTGAAGAACAAACCTTCATCCTACACCCGAACTACAGATATCACCCCTATCACAACTTTCCAACATTCTTCCTTTGAAACCTCATCAGACCAGCCTCAGCTTGAGCCTCTAAGAAAGAACCACCCTTAACTCCATTTGTTGAGGAAGGTATAGTTTACTAGAGGTCAAGTGAAATTCAACTGATATTCATATGCCAAAATGCCCAAGTCTAACTTTCCTTCCCTACGGTACCTCCCCATGGTGGCTCCCCCAATATCCAATTAAATTCAAGGTCCCTTCCAGCTCTATTCTATTCTATTCTATTCTATTCTATTCTATTCTATTCTATTCTATTCTATTCTATTCTATTCTATTCTATTCTATTCTATTCTATTCTATTCTATTCTATTCTATTCTATTCTATTCTATTCTATTCTATTCTACTTTGCTCTGCTCTGCTCTGCTCTGCTCTGCTCTATTCTATTCTATTCTTCTATTCTGTTCTGTTCTGTTCTATTCTATTCTAATTCTCTTCTATTATTATCTTCTCTTCTCTTCTCTCCTCTTCTAATTCTCTTCTATTATTCTCTTCTATTCTATTCTATTCTCTTCTCTTCTATTCTATTCTATTCTATTCTAATTCTAATTCTAATTCTCTTCTATTATTCTCTTCTCTTCTCTTCTCTTCTCTTCTCTTCTCTTCTCTTCTCTTCTATTATTCTCTTCTCTTCCCTTCCCTTCCCTTCTAATTCTATTCTATTCTATTCTATTCTATTCTATTCTATTCTATTCTATTCTATTCTATTCCCATTCCCATATTCTATTCTATTCTATTCTATTCTATTCTATTCCCATTCCCATTCCCATATTCTATTCTATTCTATTCTATTCTATTCTATTCTATTCTATTCTATTCTATTCTATTCTATTCTATTCTATTCTATTCTATTCTATTCTATTCTATTCTATTCTATTCCCATTCCCATATTCTATTCTATTCTATTCTATTCTATTCTATTCTATTCTATTCTATTCTATTCTATTCTATTCTATTCTATTCTATTCTATTCTATTCTATTCAAGCGTAAGTCAGTATGTGGTTGTATTCCATTCCCAGCCAGTTCACCTTGAAACCACGTCTCAGGAAGAAGCAGTAAACTTTTCATTTTCCCTGGCTCCTCCCCCATCCCACCCAGCCCCTTTAGAGTTCATGGCTATCTGGCACTGAGTGACAGCAAAAGGCAAGCTTGAAGTGGCAGCTGACACTTCGGGAGCTTTGGTCAATTCCCCCTTGAGCTGGTCTCCTTCCTGGCAAAGACACCTGCCCTCTCCCTCCTCTGGGCTCTTGCTCAAGGCAGCTGCCCCCTCTTCAGCTAATGCCAACTTTGCTGACTGAAAAAGTCACTTCATAAGCCTGGAGGCTCTTTGCAGGAAGACAAAGCTATAATTATTGTCTAGACAAGGCAGCCCTTGCTTCAGAGCAACTGCTGGTTGAGCTGTTTCTCCTGAGCTCTGCAGAAAGACACCAGATCAGCTCCCGATAATCCTTTCGAATCCACAAGGTGAGGGAAGGGTTAGACTGGGACCGAGAAGGGGCTGTTGGGCGCTTTCACACACAGGATTTGTGACTTGGCTTGTCATCGGAAGATGGAACAGGTAGATCTCTTCCACTTTGAATTGTAGTGCCAAAAAAAAGGCAGATCCATGATCACAGCACGCATTGGAAATCGGGGTGTGGAGTCACAGCTGAAAGAAATCCCACAATCCTGCTCTTCTCTTTGGAGAATGGGGCAATTCTTACAAACTGGTTGCATAGAACTGGATCTGGATTTATACTCACTTGTAAAGAGGTCTGGTCTGGGGTAAAGAAAAGACTTGCAAAATTTGGGAGAATTTGGGGTGGGTGGGCTCAGAATGATCTTTCAACAGTGTCCAGAAAGGAGTTTGAAACATTCTAAAATTCATCCCCTGGTCACTGTTTCTCCATAAAGCCAAATATGTCTTTCCTGTATTTAAGTTATATTTAGGTTTATATTTGCATTGTAGCTGTATAAATGAACTCCTACCAACGTCATGCAAATCCACTTTAGTATATGAGGTTTTCCCCCTTTCTTGCTAAAATGTATACGACACAACCAAAGTCAACTTGAGTCATAGATAAGAGGTTTTTAATGGTATGTGGGAAAGATCTTGCTCCCAAACAAGGAAGAAATTCTAATGTTTGGCTGAACAATCTGATGCCAGGAGGATGGGTAGGGTGGATGGATGGATGGATGGATGGATGGATGGATGGATGGATGGATATGATGGTTGGATGGATGAATATTTATTTTATTTATTTATTTTATTTTAATTCCATTTATATCCCGCCCTTCTCCGAAGACTCAGGGCGGCTTACAAGCTTGGTTGGATGGATATGATTTATGGATGAATCAATGGATGGGTGGGTGAGTGAGTGGGTGGGTGGATGGATGGATGGACAGATGGATGGACAAGAAAGATAGAAAACTTTCCCTGGCAAAGACAGCTAAGAACAAAATACATACCGGAATCAGATAAAAAGAATGGATTAAGTCCTCATTCAATACCATTAAAGCAACTTAGAAGGCCAACCAAACTGCCTCCTGAGGGGTCCATTGGAAAGAAGCACCAGCTCTAGCTTGGTGTAGATACTCAAGTAGGTGAAGCATAAATGATTTGGACCAGCAGGCTGTCCTGCTCCATATCATCACCCAACATGTCTTTGAGGGTCTGTTTAGCGCATCGAGAACATATAGTCACCCCATCTCTTTTTCTCTTTTTTCCATCAGCAGGAACCAGTATCAGGGTTTAGGCAGCTTCTGGTATTCAACATTCTTCAACTGGGTTGGGACGTTTTTGACAGAAAGCAATCTGGCACATAAAATGTTCTTAAACTTAGCTGTGAGGTAAATGCCCTGCGATTCAAACTCAATGCAATGCTTCCCTGCAATGTTAATATTGACTACCAAAGGAAAAGATTTGCATATAGAGAGTTGTTATTAATAGCCTGGTTCACATTTCTGCATAAATCACAAGTCCTGTGACATTTATTGAGGCGATATTGATCCTTACTTATCACAGAAAAAACAGTGAGTAGGGCTTGGTTTATTTATCCTGTCTCAAGCAAAGTATTTACAATGAAGTTTTTCAAAGTATATAACCAACTGCCCAGCCCAATAAATTCATATCTATGTTTGGCAAAGCTCACCATGAGATTGATCTGGATAAACTCCTTGACAGGTGTTTTCTTCCTGCAGAAAAGTGAATCATAAGGCTTTTTCTTTTAAAAAGGTTGTTTTCCTTTTAGAATGTTGAAAGTATTTGACCCAAAGACTGGTGTCCAGTCAGCCCACTTTCTCTCAGAAGATGCTAACTACAGTTGCTGATGTAGTAGTAAAGGTAAAGGTAAAGGTTCCCCCACACATGCGTGCTAGTCGTTTCCGACTCTAGGGGCCGGTGCTCATCTCCGTTTCAAAGCCGAAGAGCCAGCGCTTGTCCGAGGACGTCTCCGTGGTCATGTGGCCGGCATGACTAGACGCCAAAGGTGCACGGAACGCTGTTACCTTCCCACCGTAGCGGTCCCTATTTTTCTACTTGCATTTTTACGTGCTTTAGAACTGCTAGGTTGGCAGGAGCTGGGACGAGTAACAGGCACTTACTCTGCTACGCGGCAGTCGGGATTCGACCTGCCAAACTGCCGACCTTCTGATTGACAAGCTCAGCGTCCTAACCCACTGAGCCACCGCATCCCTGGTGTAGTAGTAGGAGATCACTAAACTCTGAAATCCAATATTGCCCAACGTTGGGAAGAGCGTTTGTGGTGTTCTTCTACCTCTGTGAAGATCTGACCTGGAAAGTCAACACAACCCAGGTGGCTAGAAAGGCCCAACAGAGGCTTCACTTTCTTAGGGTCTTGTGGAAGAACAGGGTAGAACAACGGCTAATGACCCTCTTTTACCGGTCTATTATAGAGAGCGTCCTCTCGTATGGTATTGTGGTTTGGTATGCTGGTCTGACAGCCGCGGACAGGAAAGTATTACAGAGGGTAGTGAGCACAGCACAAGACATTGTGGGCTGTCCCCTGACACCACTGGATGACATTGCCAGGGCTCGTTGCCTTGGAAGAGTGAGGAAGATTCTCAGGGATGACTCACACCCTGGACGGTATCTCTTTACTCTCCTACCATCCGGTAGGAGATATAGGAGTATAGCCAGCCGTACCAATAGGCTGAAAAATAGCTTTTATCTGTGGGCTGTTAGGCTTTTAAATGGGATATAATCTCTGTGAACTTATGCAGAATTGACTTGGGAGGCCGGTGTGTGGTGTAGTTGGTTCACATGGTGTGGTAGGATGGAGGGTTTGTTGTCATTGTGTGTTGTGGGGAGAGAGCACGGGGGGAGGCTCAGCTAATCTCAATGTACACATGTTGTACTTTGACAATAAAGGTTTATTATTATTATATCAAAAGTGGATTCATTGCTGAGCAAGACAGTTAGTTGTTGTTTGCCCCATTTCTTGCCAAAGTTCTTAAGTGAATCACTGCAGTTGTTAAGTTAGTAACCCAGCTGTGAGGTAATCCAGCTTCCCCGTTGACTTGACTTGTCAGAAGATTGCAGAAAGGGATTACATGATTCTGGAACATTGCAACCGTCATAAATAGGAGCCAGTTGCCAAGTGCTTGAATTTTGATTACATGACCGCAGGGATGCCCACAACAGCCATAAGTGTGAAAAATGGTCATAAGTCACTTTTCCAGGGCTGTTGTAACTTTGATCCCTAAAATGGTTATAAATCTAGGGTTACGTGTACACAGAACATTGCATTGAGTGTTGAATTGTGCTTGTCTCAATTGCTGTGTGTGCTTTTACAGATCTCATACCTCGATCTCCCAGGAGAAAAATCCGAACATTCAGAAAAGAAAAACCCACTCCTGTTCCATAATACACCGGACATGGTTTTTTGAGGCTTCTTAACAAAAGCTGAAGAAGGGACGCGGTGGCTCAGTAGGTTAGGGTGCTGAGCTTGTCGATCAGAAGAGAGAGAACTTTTATAAAATGTTTTATAGATGGCATTTAGATCCTAAAAACCTTGCAAGTATGTATCCGAACTATCAGCCAAAATGTTGGAGGTGTGGTGGCGAAGATGCAACATATTTTCACATATGGTGGACCTGCAAAAAGGTTAAGGCTTTTTGGATAAAAATTTGGTGGAATATGCAGAAGATCTTGAAGCAAAGGATAAAGTTTTGTCCGCAATTGTTTTTGTTGGGCATAATTACAGATGCTACTGTTGTGGACATTAAGTTGATGTTGAATTTAATTACAGCAGCAAGACTTTTAATAGGCCAATATTGGAAGAAGGAGGAACTGCCGACTATAGAGGAATGGACTCTAAAGGTTTCTGACCTGGCGGAAATGGCAAAGATCTCGGCTTATTTGAAAGATCATTCGCAAGAACGTTATATTATGGAGTGGAAAAAATGGATTGATTAAATCCAGAACAAATATGGGACTAAAAAGTTTCATTTAGCATTTGAATAGGTCTTCCTTTCTTTGTTCTTTTTTCTTTCTTTTTATATGTAATATTAATATTGCTTGTAGTTATCTTATATGAGCTAGAGAGCGATAGATTTAAGAGTTTATTGTTGTTAGCATATGGATGTTTATGATTGTTCTTTGTTTTTATACCTTGTACTTAGCTCTGGGAAGTCAGGGGGGGAGGGGGAAATGGGGGAGGGGGAGGGAGGGATAGGTAGGGTTGGGGGGAGGGGGGGATTGTTAAAGATAAAATGTACTCTAAAACTTTTCAATAAAAAAAAAAAAGATCGGCAGTTTGGTGGGTCGAATCCCGAGTGCCGCGTAGCAGAGTGAGCGCCTGTTACTCGTCCCAGCTTCTGCCAACCTAGCAGTTCGAAAGCACGTAAAAATGCAAGTAGAAAAATAGGGACCACTACGGTGGGAAGGTAACAGCGTTCCGTGCGCCTTTGGCATCTAGTCATGCCGGCCACATGACCACGGAGATGTCCTCGGACAATCGCTGGCTCTTCGGCTTTGAAACAGAGATGAGCACCGGCCCCTAGAGTTGGAAACGACTAGCACACATGTGCGGGGGAACCTTTACCTTTACCTTTAATGAAAGCTGAACAGGGAACTGAACAAAGCTGTCTACTGATTTGCTAGACTCCTAAGCTGCATGTATAAACTACCACTTATTTTCTGAGCCTCACAGCTCCCCAGCCATCTGAGATATGTGTGCAAAGTTTAAAAAACAAGCCTCCCCTAATAATGTCTGCCACCTAGTAGTGTCATAAACCACAACAAAGTATCGCAGATCTGTGAGCAAGTTTAGCCCTCTTTTCCTGAAATGTTATATATAACAAGGCAGAAAAACACAGGGCATAAACAACTGTGCTCAAATTTGCCCTCTCCAATATTGCAAAATGAATCACTGGCAAGGGACAGCAGGCACCGTGAGTAATAACCTTGTGTTGGAATTGGAAAGATGACATCTAAACAGCGTTTGTGGGTTCCAGCCCTTGTGGGAAGGCATACACATCCCTCCAGGGCAAATAACAACAGTAGTAAAGGAAACATTTATTCATTCGTTCGTCAAATCATTCATTCACAACCTAATCCTCTAAGTTCAAGTCCACCCTAGGCATGGAAGTTTCCTGGTGACCTCAGGCCAGACTTTCCCTGGAAATTGAAAGCTCTCGGAGACACCCACCATGCTGTGCCAAGTTGCAAACTGATTTCACAATTCTGCATGCGTGGAATTTCCCATTTGCATTTTCAAAGCCCTTTTTGCATCTTATTCTTTAAGGAAAGTCAACAAGGAAATTGGTGGCTTTACAAGAAATTGTCAAAGTCCAGCACTGAAGTAACTCTAGACAAATGTGGGGGAGGATCCCTTCAAGACTTAGCAATGGAATGAGATGGGCCCTGAGGCCTCCAAGTTATCTTGCTGGGCTAGATTTTTCAACAACTGCAACCACAACAGCAACAGAGGAGCGTTGCCTTGAACCCAACCCCATTATTTCTTTTCAGGGCCAGGATTCTGCTCAGAACTAGGCAAAACAAAACTAGGAAATCTCTTAACTACTGAGGAACTCCAAAGATTGACCTTGCAAATGTAGCCGAGATTCTAGCATTTCTTTAGAACAGTATTTCCCAATTTTGACCACTTGAAAATACAGGAAGTTGGCATTAAAGTCCACACATCTTCACTAAAGAATGTAAGGTTTTGCCAAGATTCTAGCATTTCTTTAGAACAGTGGTTCCTGAACCTGGCCTCTTAAAGATGTGTGAAATTAGCATTGGAATTCACCCGTTGCCAAGTGGCCAAGATTCAGAAGCACTGCCTTAGACACTCAGGACCAGACCAAGGCTCAACCTAGACTGAAGAAGATTTTAATTGCAGATTAAGGCTCTAAAAGTGACTAAACCAAGCACTTAAATATAGACAAGAACTGAAATACTAATCAACATAGGTCCAGAATAGGGGTGTTGTCCACCTGCAAATTATGTGGCTCATTTCCCACCTGGAATAGTGTCATTTGGCAGGCTGCAAGTTCTCTATTCCTGCTACAGATGCCACCAAAAAAAGGATGATGTGATCCAGACATGCCTCTCTCTTCCCCCAAGGAAAAATCCTGTGCCTCAGTTGGGGTTTTAGGAAAACTCAGTTACTCGAATCTCTGATAAAACACATCTTCCTCCCCTGCTAAATAAATTTGCAGGGTACAAAACACATATATATATATATGCCTTATATATGTCTAGTTTAATGAAAAGAAGGTCTAGGGGTGACATGATAGGGCTGTTCCAATATTTGAGGGGCTGCCCCAAAGAAGAGGGGGGGTCAACCTATTCCCCAAACCACCAGAAGGCAGGATGAGAAGCAACTGATGGAAACTAACCAAGGAGAGAAGCAACCTAGAACTAAGGAGAAATGTTCTGACAGTGAGGACAATCAGTGGAACGACTTGCCTCCAGAAATTGTGGATGCTCCAACACTGGAAGCTTTTAAGCAGAGATTGGACAACCATTTGTCTGAAATGGTATAGGATTTCCTGCCTAATCAGTGGGTTGGACTAGAAGATCTCCAAGGACCCTTCCAACTCTGTTATTCTGTTATTCTCATTAAGGAACTTATTCTATAATTCCAAACACTCTTCATTGGAATAAATAGGAATCTTGTGACCAAATAAATATGCAATAGGGACACGGTGGCTCAGTGGGTTAGGACACTGAGCTTGTCAATAAGAAGGTCGGCAGTTTGGCGGGTCGAATCCCGAGTGCCGTGTAACAGAGTGAGCGCCTGTTACTCGTCCCAGCTTCTGCCAACCTAGCAGTTCGAAAGCACGTAAAAATGCAAGTAGAAAAATAGGGACCACTCCGGTGGGAAGGTAACAGCGTTCCGTGCGCCTTTGGCGTCCAGTCATGCCAGCCACATGACCACGGAGACGTCCTCGGACAAGCGCTGGCTTTTCGGCTTTGAAACGGAGATGAGCACCGGCCCCTAGAGTTGGAAACGACTAGCACGCATGTGCGGGGGAACCTTTACCTTTACCTAGTGTATACTTTACAGAAGCTTGACTATCAGAAGGGAAACATACTCGGAAATAGTGAAGAATTGCCTTTAAATGTTTGGATTAGAACACTGGCTATCTGCAAATACTGCTGGAATGGTGATTATTGCCAGCGGGACCGTCCCACCCTTACACAGAAGCAAACAGCGCCTCAAATGACAAAGACCAAAATCTGAAAAGAAAGTGGGTAGAAAAAAAGCATTTTATTTATTTCCTTGGAATTTCAAACACGGCTTAGAATCAGCTTGAGAGGAACCAACCCATGAAAGACATTTCAACAGACTTAACAGAAGCTTCTTTCTTCTTTTATTTGCTCAGGCAACATAATTTTTAAACGAGGAAGAACAAATGTGGCATGAGCGAAAGTTCTCCTTGGGGTTACCATATTAGCCTCCTAGAGAAGACCCTGGACATTGGGTGGTGCCAATGGCTGAGCAGGAACTTAAAAAGTTCTTCACCTGGAACACTTGTCTACCTGCCACAAGGGGATATGCCTTTGTGTCTTTGTGGCATGTGTCTACATCCCACAAGGGGGCATGGCTTTACAAGGAAGTGGTTCTTGTTCTAACAGTAAGGGGTAAAAGCATCGCTGTGTGTTACAAAACCAGGATGTTCAAGTACAATAGTTGTATTTGCAGAGGAACTGAGCACCGGAGTAACCAGGATACTCTTTCCACATACATACACAAATATACATCCATAAAACAGTTAGGGCTAAAAGAAGTGTAGCAATGACATTGTTCAAGGAACTAGTGGTACCTAATAACCTATGACCTCCATATTCTTCAGGAGATATGGAGGTAGGATGGAACTGCAGCAGGCTTCCAGCATCACTTACAAATATATGGGAATGAATGAATGAACGAATGAACGAACAAACGAATGAAAGAACGAATGAATGAATGAATGAATGGAGGGATGAAGGAAGGAAGGAAGGAAGGAAGGAAGGAAGGAAGGAAGGAAGGAAGGAAGGAAGGAAGGATTTCTTAGGATGGATTGGAGATTTGACAGTCCTACTTTCTATGCCGTTCTACCTCATTCGCACGTTAGACGATCTTACAAGATTACAGTCCAAAGCACCCAACAGATATCTGTATGTACCCACGTCTACATGTAAACTGGTCTAGAACATCATGCTAACTCCTGCAGGAACTTCTTAACTGATGCAAAGAGTGGGTAGTGGGTTCAAAGTCTGCAGTGGCTGAAACAAGTGGATTGGAGCAATCATGCAGGGCTATTGCTTCAAATTCTGACGGATCCACACACGTCCATGTTTACTAAATGCGAATGCTAAGTTGGAACCTTCAATCGTGATGGCTCACGTATGAAGTCCTGCCCTAAACCCGATGCCTTTCAGATGCAGAGAGGTGCATTGTGCAGAAAATTGGACATGGAGACCTAACTTTGCAGTTCTGCAGTGGTTCCCATTACACGTTTCACTTTTAGTGGCACAGGTCATTTATTCATGACTTCAGGATCTACTTTTAGGTTCAAGAGAGTCCAGTTTCCAAACAATTTGCATAATATTTGTTTCCTTGACAAAGCTCTATGTTAAGTTTAAGGCTTTGATTGGCTTTGTTTACATTTTCTTCTCCGTGGACTTAATCCTCCCTAACAGGAAAGTAGGATGGAATGCAATGCTTTTTTTTTTTAGGGATTCTGGTCATGCGGGTCACATTTTAGCATAATTTTTATCCCGATCCCTTTCTTGGTTGCCTCAAATGCTTCTGTTGCCTTTTCCAAAGGGAAACGGTGAGTCACCAGTGGCTGCACATTTATTTTTTTCGATGCAAGCATCGCAATCGCCATGGGCCACCTGCAAAGAAAGCAGAAGGCAAAAGGGAATTAGAGACACCCAGATGATGAAGATGATGATGATAATAATAATAATGATAATAATAATAATAATAATAATAATAATAATAATAATGATGATGATGATGATGATGATAATGATAAAGTTAGAAGGGACCTTGTAGGTCATCTAGTCCAACACCCTGCTCAGTCAGGAAACCCTATACCATTTCAGACAAACGGCTGTCCAGTCTCTTCATAAAAACTTCCACTGTTGGAGCACCCACAACTTCTGGAGGCAGGTTGTTCCACTGGTTAATTCTTCTAAGTGTCAGGAAGTTTCTTCTTAGTTCCTGGTTGCTTCTCTCCTTGATTAGTTTCCATATTGCTTCTCATCCTGCCTTCAGGCGCTTTGGAGAATAGCTTGACTCCCTCTTCTTTGGGGCAGCCCCTGAGATATTACAAGACTGCTATCATGTCACCCCTCACCCTTCTCTTCATTAAACTAGACATACCCAATTCCAGCAACTGTTCCTTATACGTTTTAGCCTCTAATCCCCTGATCATCTTTGTTGCTCTTCTCTGTACTCTTTCTAGAGTCTCAACATCTTTTTTACATCGTGGTGACCAAATCTGCATGGAGTATTCCAAGACATTGTAAAGTGGTATTAATACTTCACGTGATCTTGATTCTATCCCTCTGTTAATGCAGCCTAGCACTGTATTGGCTTTTTTGGCAGCTGCAGCACACGGCTGGCTCCTATTTAAGTGAATGTCTACTAGGACTCCGAGATCCCTCTCACAGTTACTACTATTGAGCAAGGTACCCCCTGTACTATGCCTGTACCTTTGGTTTTTCTTGCCTAAATGTAGAACCTTACTTTTTTCACCAAAGAATTTCATTTTGTTAGATAGCAGCCAGTGTTCAAGTCTGTCCAGATCCTCCTGTATCTTAAGCCTGTCTTCTGGAGTGTTGGCTATTCCTGCCAGCTTGGTGTCGTCTGCAAATTTGATGAGTTCCCCATCTATCCCCTCCTCCAAATCGTTGATGAAAATGTTGAAGAGCCCTGGGACACTCCAGTACACACTTCCCTCCATGTAGATGCAGTTCCATGAGGACCACACGCTGAGTACGGCCGGTCAGCCAGCTACAAATCCATCTGGTGGTGATGCTGTCTAAGCCACATTTTTTTATCTTATCAAGTAGCTTGTGATCTACTTTATCAAATGCCTTACTGATGTTATGTTCAAGATATTAGATGTTTGTACAATAGTGCTCTGGTTAAGCACCAAATGTTCTGTACTGAAATTATCTGTATTGTACAATATTTTCTATCCATTTCAAACCTGCCCACACCCTCTTGATAAAAGCAATGCAGAATGTGTACCGTATTTCTTTAGCCACACAATTTTTTGATGACAGAACAAAATAGCAGCTACACAACGTTGTTTGAAAGCCTATTGTTCTTCCTTAGGGTGCCCAATGGTGAACTTACCGGATTTCAACTGCTGTCTGGGATTGACATTTTGTTATATTTTAATTTTAAAAAAAGGTTGGCAAAGTCTTACAACATCCCATGGTCACAGTTCTTGATTCGGTGTCCAAGACCAATAAAATATCATTTCCCCACCCCCTCAGTATGAGGAAAACAAATCACTATTTGCTCCTCTAGACGCATGAGGAATACTTACGTATTGCAGTATCTAAATATACCACGGATGTCCACCTCACGCACCGCTGCGTTCACGATGGGCAAGGTGACCATTTCTGGGCCCAGACCCACCAAAACTAGAGTCCCACCAGAACGGGTGGCCTGAAAAGAAACAAGGAGAACCATATCCATATCCAACTTCTCCAGAGGTCAACGTGACAGGGCTATCTTTTCCTCTACCATAATAGAATAACAGAGTTGGAACCTCCTGCTCTGGCAGGAAACCCCATACCATTTCAGTTGTTGTTGTTGTTGTTGTTAGTTGCGAAGTCGTGTCCAACCCATTGCGACCCCATGGACAACGTTCCTCCAGGCCTTCCTGTCCTCTACCATCTTCTGGAGTCCATTTAGGCTCATGCCTACTGCTTCAGGGACTCCATCCAGCCGCCTCATTCTCCGTCGTCCCCTTCTTCTCTTGCCCTCCACCTTTCCCCACATAAGGCATTTCAGACAAGTGGCTATCCAGTCTCTTCTTAAAAACCCACTTTTTAAACTTTACCATTGTCTCAACATGATCAAGAATTTCTCTCTCAGTCTCTCCTCCTCAGCTGCCCACAGTTGAGAGACTGAAGATTATTCTTGATGCACCTTTAAGCTATGAAACACTCACATAGATTCCGGTCTGGATGCAGGATTCTGCCCCAGTGCACTCCAAGGTAATGTCAGGCATACAGCCCAACAAGCTTTCCACCATACTGGCCAGCTCCTCAGGGCTCTGTCCCTTGACCCAGACAGTGAAATCAGCCCCAATTTCTGTAGCTTTCTCAAGTCGGGGAGCCGACAAATCTACAGGCAAAGAAAGCAAAAATTCATAGCAATAATAAACACAAAAGCCCCTGGAACCAATAAATAGGTTAATTTAATTATTATCTGAGCAGAGGGATGTCTCTTGGTTCCACTAGTTCAAGCCAGAGTTTTGACAATGGCCCACTACTCCTGCTCTGAAGTGCTCTGGCAGAGAGTAAGAAACCAAAGTTGACCGGACATTGTGGACAACAGCTTCCATCATCCCTTGCCATTGCCTTGCTAGTAAGCATAGAAGGAGGTCCAGTCACTAGAAGGTTGTCTGTTCCAGATTTAGGAAACTTTGGGGACACATGGGCTTTCAGAGTCTCTCCAGGATCTCTGGAAACTGCTGACTCAACATATCCAGAGACAGAGCGACCATGGAAAGACATTGTAAAGTATTATTCTGACAACCCCATATGGTGGACGGTCAATGGCAACTTTGATTGGCTGGCTATAACAAAAGTTAACAAACACAGGGTTGCAAATGTTTCCCACCAACACAGGCACCCATCTCTGTATGTAATTCGCCTTCACGGGGCATCATGCCAATGTCCTCTGTAAAACTATATATTAGATATTCTGTTTGGGGAAGAAAAACCTTAAAAAATCCATCTTAGGGGTGCCCAAATTTTGACCCACTCACTTTCATGGCCATCAGAGGACATGAAATGGATAGACAGACAGATGCGTCTACACCAGGGGTCTTCAAACTTGGCCCTTTTATGACTTGTGGACTTCAAGTCCCATGAATTCTGGGAGTTGAAGTCCACAAGTCATAAAAGGGCCAAGTTTGAAGACCCCTGGTCTACATAATGGACTATGTCATGCTGCATTTGGGGAAGGGGGACAACAGAGTTTCATACTCCCTCAACAGGATCCCATCTCTGTCTGTTTCTGCAATACACCACTTAAGGGACATCTCATGAAGCCCTTAAGCCAACAGAACGTCATCTACATAAACCACATAAAGATCCAGGGAAAAAGATCTTTGAATGACCCTTGTGTATCAGAGTTAATTTAGCAAGACTTTTGGCAGCAGTTCCTTTGTTAGTCTTTAAGGCGCTGCAAATTCTTTGCTCTCTCAAGACATTTCATGATTTTAAAGAATAGAATCTATCCTGCTGATTAATGGTTCCTACCTTGGATACAGAACCAACGTCAGACGCCACTGTACTTCTTGCATTCCAAGCAATTCTATTTACACCCATTTTCCTACAAACTCTAACGTGAGTAGCAATCAAGGCCATCGACAAATGGACTTTTATCCAGGGCTACACAGCATTTTCAGAGCAACTGTTGTCCTGAGCCTGATTAACCAGGCTCCAGAAGCAAAAACAAAGGCTAAACGCAGTTTCATTTATATTTAGATTGAATTAAAAGCAAGTCCCATATCTTGACAGTCAACATAATTATTGTCCTCATTTGTTCAATTGCTGTAGCCTTCTATCGTATTAAAAATTATGGTTTAGGTGCTATTTTTGATAATATCCTCAGGACCCAAAGTTTTGGGGAGCCAGGTTCAGCCAAAGCTTCAACCCTGCAGTAGTCTGTAAGGTAGGATAAGTTGGATATGTACTGTAGGAGAATTTTAGAGGTCATCTTTAAAGAGCCTAGCCAAAAGCACTTTCCCAAGGTAACTGAAAATGTCAGCTCTGCCATGAAAACATTTAAGAAGCCAAGAAATGCTGAAGGTGGGAGAAGACCTTGGAAGGTTAACAGAGTTCAGGAAAAGCAAAACAAAGTAATTTCCCCTGCTGGCTGAGGAATTCTGGGAGTTGAAGTCCACCTCTCCTAAACTTGCCAAGGTTGGAAACACTGCTGTACCAGCATGTTGCTTTCCCGCAATCAGCTGGAAGTGGATTTATGATGGAGAATCCATGAAGTGCCTCCAAGAGGACAATATTCAAAGTGCCCAACTATATAATAGGCTCTAGCCAATCCCAGATGCTCTCTAAACCCAGAGCAAGATCAGCATGGTTTATATTTGGACAAGAGGTCCATCAAGAAATCTCTGAGTGATGATTTTGATTGGGAAGTCAAAAGCACATCCCGGAAGATGAGATGAAGATTCCACAGATGTGTCTATGGACTCACCAAGAGCCATACTAGGCTTACATTGAACAGTCATTCTTCATAATTGATGCAAAAGACACCACTAAGATTCAGAAGGGAAAAAACGTGGTGCATGCTAGCTTTGCCTCGTGTCTTGAACAATTATTTCTTCCTTTGTCCCTTTTAACAGCTCTTTATTTACCCAGGCAATACTAGTCCTTTATCTCATGCAAACCTGGAAAGCTGAACTGCAAACACACACACAAAAAAAATAAGACATCTAGATTGTACATTGGTCTTACCGCTAATCACCACTTGCGCGGCTCCCATCGCCTTAGCAATAAGCAAAGTCACGAGCCCAATGGGTCCTAAGAAGACCGAGGAATGGGGAACATCAAAAATGAAGTCTGGTTATTTATTACACAGAGTTTGATGGCCAACAGACGCTTCTAAGGAACGTCTTTCTTTTTTTTAAAGAATAAAAGTATATTATAAAAAGAGCACTGATGGGAAACAATAAAAAGCACCACAGTAAACGTGATCCTTGCTTTTAAAAAGCAGTGACAGGTTGGCCAGGAGAAATTTTTGGGGAGAGAAATTTGGATGCCACATCCAAAGTGGCCTCCAAATCAGTTATGAAGATGATGGAGGTGATTTTTGTGTCCGGGAAGAAGCATCCACTGGGACAAATATAATACACCAGGTTCAGAAAAATCAAAGAAATCTCAAAAGTCTTTCCATACCGGCACCACAAATGAAGACTTTGCTACCCAGTGTGACTTCGGCTCTTCTACAGGCATGAATTGCAACTGAAAGAGGTTCAACAAGAGCTCCTTCCTCAAAGGTGACATTATCTGGAAGTCTGCAAGAAGACCAAAGAGACCGGAGAACTTCCATCAGTGCATGTAAAGTAGAAACCAGAGTCTCCATATCTCCAAACATCTAAACCAGGGGTGTCAAACTCAATTTCACTGAGGGCCGCATCAGCATTGCGGTTGCCCTCAGGGGACTGGGTGGGTATGGCCAGGGTGGGCGTGGCCTACTGGGTGGGTGTGGCTAGAGTGCGTATGGCCTACTGGGTGGGCGTGGCCAGCTCTACATCATTCGCATCAAGGGTGCCTATGGGGGCCTGGGCAGGAGTGGGACAGATCTGAGGGTCTCTGGCAGAAGGAGGGTCTCTGGGCCAGGGCCAAGGCAGTGGGGGCCGTTCCCTCACTGTTTCCAGGATGGCTTCGTGGGCCACATGAAACCACTTTGCGGGCCGGATCTGGCCCCCGGGCCTTGTGTTTGACATGTCTGATCTAAACCATAAAACATGAAAAGTCTAGGAACAATGGCTTAACACAAACTAAGCGCAAAGCCAAGACGCTAAAGTTACTTGTTACCTAGCTAGTTAATTGTCACTGCTTGAAACTGTCATCTGGACCCATCATCCTCATGACTATAGATATTTGGGGAATGTAGGTCTCACCATGTCTAAACAGAAAGCTGGGCATTCTGGGTCCTTTTGTCCCAACCCAGCTGCAAAGGACACGTAAGGAAAGTTTGATCCAGTCTTTTTAATCATTTATTTCAGGGGTTTGCAAACCTGGAAACTCTTCAGACTTGTGGACTTCAACTCCCAGAATTCCCCATCGAATTCTGGGAGTTGAAGTCCACAAGTCTTAAACGTTGACAAGTTTGGAGACCCCCTGATCTAGATAATTCATAAAAATGTTGAATAATACGGACTCCAAAACACATCCTTACTGGGCCCTCTGTGTTTGTGCGTGCGAAATATATATTCTACTTTGGGCTCCTTTGGGACCCCTGATTTATTTTAATCTTTCAGTGCCATCCAATACCTTTTAATCTTTTAATTTTTCATCTTCCCCCCCCACCTAATTTTAATTGTTTTAGTGCCTTTTAACTTTTAACTTTTTTATTATATAGCAAGCCGCCCAGGGTCGTCATATTAAAATCCTGACACAGAAATGTAATAAGTGAATATAAATAAATAAATAAATATTTCCCTCCCCCCCCCCAATTAGGTAAGCATGTCAAGGGCCACTGGGCGATAGTCCTTCCTCCTGTAACTGATTTGCAGTAATTAGAGGTTTAGTAACCTCTTCTGAAAGAGGATGAATTTCAGACCAACCGTTTAATCCTTCTGAAACTGACATATACAATTACTTCTTCAAAACTCTCAGCCACAAGAGATTCTGCAAACAAATGGTGTGTAGTAAGACTGTTACTTCCTTTATTTCGAAGCTCCGGTTAATCTTACTGGTTAATCTTACTGGCATTATCGTGCTTTTAGATCAGCCAGTCCTAACTGCCTGCGGGCGTTGCTGTTGTATGCATACCAGTTCTTCTATTTTAAGAGGAGTCTTAATCTTTAGTTCAGATTCCAGGGTCTGAAAACTGTTCCTTGGAAAACATCAAAAGAAAACAGGGAACGCAGCCCTTTTTTTAAAGCCTTGCTGGCTTTAATTAGTCTCTTAACTACAGATGGGGAAAGTCCTGTTTACTTGCCACAGGACCTTGAAGCCCAAAAAGTAAAATTCTAGACAATACTGGAGAGAGAGAGAAAAGACTTTGATGAATTATTAAAATATACAAAGAATTTAAAAAAAATATTCAACATTCAAAACAAAATACTCAAAAAGTATTACAACATTCAAGGAATGATTAAGAACTGCAGAGGAAAAGGGATATGTAATAACTTTCTCTTGTTGCCTCTCGCAGAATTACAAAAGTGGATTTTCGAAAAGAGTGTGTTTGTTTCTCCATTACCAATCTCTCGGTTGAGATCTGAAAGTTATCCATACGTATTGTCCCAAGCATCAGACCAGAAGACTGAGATAGCTCTACTGGTTGATTGATTGTGGACAGAATTATTTCCGTGAACTCAAAACACTCCTTAATGGACGAATGTTGGTTTTTAATGGTTCACTTTAATTGTTGTACACTGCCCAGGGTCGTTGCTGCTGTGATGTACAGTGGTGGGATTCAAATATGTGAACAACTGGTTCTCTGTGTGGGTGCCACTTCCAGAAGTCCATTCTGGGAATGGGCAACAAAAATTAGCCACCAGTTCTACTGAACTGGTGCAAACCAGCTGAATCCCACCACTGGTGATGTAGCAGCCGTATAAATCATTTCAATAAATAAATATCTGTAATCATTTTTAAGTTCTCCATCCCATGCATAATTAAATGAGTATTTTACTTTCCGTGTTAGTTAATCCCTAAATTTTACAGCCTGCTGGTTTTGAGAACTGAACACTTTAGAAATAGGCACACAAAACTATCGTGTGATTAAATTGCCTTTTTTCCTTTCCAGACCACTGAAAAGACCCAGAAAAAAAACAGTAATTTGAGCAGAAAACTGGAATAGTGCTGTGTCTATCCGTTAGGGAAAGGCTGTGATAAAACATTTGCTTTGCTTGTAAATATCTCAGATTCAGTCTCTGATACTGGGCTGGTTCTTTGGGTCTGAATGTTTAGATTCTCAATTTATCTACCGTTGTGTTGTGATCTGGGTTTCAAATTTAATTACGGGGCTGAGATTTTGTCTGTTCGTAACCCGAGTTCCCCATTTAGGGATTTGCCCACTGCACAAAGTCGATTAAGCCCAGAACTGACACGTCAGTGTTTCAGATTGCTTAGCTTCGTGACATGGGTCCCCCCAAAACATTGCAACTCACTTGTAGCAAAAGTTGGCGTCGTGCTTGTAATATCGGCACAGGTTCCCATCATCGGGAGGGGTTGCACAGAAGAAAAGAGTCGGAGATAGGTTGTAACGTCCAATTTTGCAGAATTCGTCAATTTCTCGAGGGACGCCAGGTTCAACAGCTACTCGGTCACCTGCGAGACCACAAGGATGTAAAAAACTGAGAAAGGAGGAAACGAATGACCCACCACAGAGATCTGTGTATCTAGGGGACCATTCACACATTTAACTCTAAAAAGATACTGTGAAGTATTAAAGTATTAATATTAAATATTTATCACCTGAAAGCTGATGAAACCCAAAAAACCTCAAAGCATTTCTTGTAATCATTAGAGCAGTCCAGTCATATTACAGACTTTCAAGCTGAGGTAAGAATCAAATGACAAGAATTACCTACTCAGAAGAGGATGAGATATAATTTAGAAAACTTCTGGATTTACTATTCTCCTAGGCCCCCACAAAACCATGCAGCTCTAGCATTAAGTTCCCATCAGTTCCAACTTGACAAGGCAGATCTTTGAAGATCTCTGCTGCTCTTCCGAAGGACATTAGGAGACAGGTAGAAGGATGGATCTACTGCATTAATGAAAGAGAGGGTGGATCTAAAACCAGTATATAAAGATTTCTATAAATAGTGGTTGCCCAACTTTTTTTTAAGTCAAAGGCCAAATAATACTTTGTGGGTTGGTTTGGAAGTTCAGGGACAGAGGGAGGGATTGTAGAGAAAGGGACAAGAAAGAATCGGGTAGAGTCACCACTAAAAATAAATAAATAAATCTGCCCAAAATAAGACGATTGTTTTTTCTTGATTCCACTATCTTTTTCAGCTGATTTTGGTCCTAAAGCCAACAATTCAATTTTATTTATCCCAAACCAGTAGCAATTAAGAAGGGAGCCGGAAGACCTCCAGGTGTTTGTACATGCTGATCAATCCTTACTCATCAGATACTAAGAGGAAAGATGGAAGGGAACAGCTTCAGCTCACCTTTCTTTAACTTGGTCACCGAAGACCCTACTTTAACAACGGTTCCTGAAGCTTCGTGCCCCAGCACCATGGGAGACTTCACCACAAAATTCCCAATTCGTCCATGTCGCCAGTAGTGCACATCAGACCCACAGATTCCCACAGAGTGCATTTTCAAAAGCACTTCTGTTACAAAAGAGATAAATCAGAGAGTGAAATCGCCTTCACGAACCCTTATTACTTACAATATAAAGAGGGGCAGATTTTTCAAGAGCAAGAGAAATGTGGTTAATTAGTTCATCTAAATCCCTTTTAAGTAGAAATGGATCCATAGACTGCTATGATTAAAATCAACTCAGAGCAGCTGAGATGCCCTGTTTAGATAAACGAGATTAAAAATTGCAGAGCTAAAAACCCAAATAACCACATAGGTAGTCCTTGATTTATAGCCTGCAAAAACCATCATACAATCTGGTCACGTGAACATGAGACCTTGCAGCCCGTAAACTCAGTTGTGTCACCAAGCGCCGGAGGTTCAGTCACACGGCGGGGGGGGAGGTGTCCAACCATCAGAACTTCAAATCTAGGTCATAGGTAGACCCAAGGAAAGCCAGGTGTAATTTTGAACAGTTTGCTAAGTGACCAGTTGCAAATCAAGGGTTTCCTATATCAGGGGAAACACAACAAATCAGAGATCAAGAAAACTCGGCTTTCATTAATTTCCAGATTGTGGTAGCGAACAGTACACCATTATACTTTCCCCAAAGTCCTGTTTGAAAGCAGGACTTTGAAAGCCTTCTGGAGACCCAGCTGGGTTGGGACCATCCAAATCTCAAAGCTCTATTGAAAGAATGAGTCTGGATCCAATCCAGTTCCAAGAAAATAGCAAAAGGGTGACATATTTACAAAGATATCTGAATATTTCTAATGAATTAGGAAATGGCTGGCTTTCCTTGTCCCTAGTCTTGCATGAAATTGACAGAACATATCAGAGAATTATCAGACACAACCTAGATATTTTTCGACTCAGGTTACCTATCAAGTCATGCCCTAAAATCTACCTGTGTCCTATTTCTTCCAGAACTGATGAGTCAAACCGTGGGGCAACACCAATTTCCCGGACACTGATTCATGGTGGGCACACAGGCATAATCAAGGAAATTGGAAAGCCCATCATGTAAAAGAGTCACGCCAGAACACGGTTTTGCAATACCTGTACCAGTACTAACAGCTTCAGGCCATGCTTTGTTGGCTCACACCAAGGCAAGCTGCTAGACTCCTGCAGGCAAGTGGTTTCCTAGCTGAACTTTTCATCCAGTTCACTGGTGTCCACAGCTTGGGAAATTTATATCACAATGATATAAGAAAACACTGTGTAGGGTTGAAGACATAAGATGACCCTGATGGAGATATGGAGGCACTGTTGCAAAAGGGGCTAAAGCCTTGTTTAAGGGCAAAACTGCCTTGGTGGAACAGTGGGCTAATGCCTCCTTAAGTAACACCAGCTGTCTGCAATTAGTGCAGGTTCGAGTCCCACCAGGCTCAAGGTTGACTCAGCCTTCCATCCTTCCGAGGTAGGTCAAATGAGGACCCAGATTGTTGGGGGCAATTAAGCTGACTTTGTAATAATCCCGCTTGGGGTGTGTGTGAAAGCCCTAATAAGCAGGCATATACATAGAATGAAGGCTACTGCTAAGCACATTGATTTGTGCTTTAAATTGTAAGCCGCCCTGAGTCTTCGGAGAAGGGCAGGATATAAATAGGATTTAAAAAAAAACACATCCAAGTAACATCTGGAAGCAGCTCAGGCACCTGTTTGTCTGAGGAGTTTCAAGATTTTGCTGTTACTTTCTTCTTCTTCTTCTTCTTCTTCTTCTTCTTCTTCTTCTTCTTCTTCTTCTTCTTCTTCTTCTTCTTCTTCTTCTTCTTTTCTCCTCCTCCTCCTCCTTCTTCTGCTTGAGCATGGGGCTGAACCAGAAGACCTCCAGGGTCCCTTCCAGCTCCTATTCCATTCCATTCCATTCCATTCCATTCTATTCTATTCTATTCTATTCTATTCTATTCTTCTCACCTCCCTCTTTTACTACTTTGGGTATGAACGTTCTGCTTCTTGCATTTCTGGCAGCCTCAATCACAGTTATTTGATGCTGTCATAGTGTGACTTTCATGTTGTCTCTTCATCTTCTTCTGTCTCATGTCCTTGGACCTTCTCTTTTTGTATATGCCTTATATGGCATAGAATCCCAAGACATTCTTACCACTAAAGGAGAATATTTGTAATTCAGGGCTGAAATGAGGGGTCCTTGGTGCTCTCTGAGCTTGGTTGTTTTCCTGCAGACGTTTCATCGCTAGCACTGATGATGTTACCTAGTTTGGGTCATGAAAAATTTGCAAAAAGAAAACCAAGCTGAGGGAAGCCCCCAAAACGCCTCATATTTTTCGACATTTCGCTGAACAATATTTACCCTACAGAATGCATAATAAATAAACCAGGGTGAAGGTGAAAATCTGGCAAATAAATGAGACCGGTTTAGTAACAACGGTTCCCTGGAACTCGACCTTCCCCATCCAGACCTCTTCATCACCTTCCTTCAACATGCCCGTTGACCATACCAGCTGAGAATGAAATGCCGTGATTCCAAAAAGTGAATATCCCAACTTACCATGAGGACCAGGTTCAGGAACTGGTCGGTTTTCCTGAAAGAAAGAAAGAAAAAAAAATAGGGAAGATTTGGTTTTACATGAAATTTTAACGCTGTTTACACCAAGAAACTTCCTGATGAGTTAGAACAATTAACCAGTGGAACAACCTGCCTCCAGAAGCGGTGGATGCTCCAACACTGGAGGTTTTTAAGAAGAGACTGGACAGCCATTTGTCTGAAATGGTATAGGGTTTCCTGCCTTAGCAGGGGGTTGGACTAGATGACCTCCAAGGTCCCTTCCAACTTCTTCTTCTTATTATTATTATTATTATTATTATTAAGATTAAATCAGCTAGTTCGTCCCAGAAATTCCTTGCCAATTCAAGGATCAAGTGATGAAGAATTTGCCTCTTGTTCTACAATTAAACAAGCTTCTTTCCAGCAACGCACTTGGAAGAACTAGTTACGGTACCAGTACAAAGCGAAGGTACTAGGTTGTAGACTTGTGTTCAGATTTTAACTGAATAATTTGATATGACACACACACAAAGGGAGTTCTGTTTGGACATAAAAGAGCTTCCCTTCCTATTTTTTTCTCTCTTTCATATTAAAAAAAATCAAAAAGCATCGGTTAGAATCCCTGGTGAGCACAAAGGCTGAATCACAAAGGTAATCCCTTAAAGGATTTATGAGTATGCAATTAGAAATAGAGAGCCAGATGGGCTTCGTGGTAAAGAGAGACTGTGAGTTCTAGTCCTGCCTTAGGCACAAAGCCAGTTGGATGGCCTTGGGCCAGCCGTTTTCTCTCCGCCCTAGGAAAAAGGCAATGGCAAGCTACTTCTGAAAAACCTTGCCAAGAAAACTGCAAGGATTTGCCCAAGCAGTGTTGAGAACGTGACACGACTGAATGTGGGGGGGGGGGAAATAAATGCAAATAAGACAGAATAATAGATTAACAGAGTTGGAAGGGATCCTGGAGATCTTCTAGAAGTCCAATCCCCTGCTTAAGCAGGAGACTTCACACCATTTCAGACAAATGGTTGTCTAATCTCTTCTTAAAAGCCTCCAGTGTTGGAACACCCACAACTTCTAGAGGCAAGTTGTTCCACTGATTAATAGTTCTCACAGCCAGGAAATTTTCTAGGTTGCCTCTCTCCTTGATTAATTTCCATCCATTGCTTCTTATCCTGCCCTCGTGTGCTTTGGAGAACAAGTCGGCCCACTCTTCTTTGTAGCAGCACCTCAAATATTGAGAGACTCTTATCGTGTCCCTCCCTGCTCCTTCTTTTCATTTCAAAAAAACTGCTGTCTTATTTCATGCCTTGCTCGCCCTTGGCTTGCCAACCACTTAAAATTCCAATTTTTATTCTCCACCAAGAATAGGGACGCGCACACTTTGCATTGGTTTTTCTTTTCTTTTCTTTCTTTTTTTAGGCTTTGCAGCTTTTTAGAACAAGGAATGACACTTTGGGGAAACTCTAAATAATTTACAACTGAGGGGAGAGAATAGGAAAAGTCCCAACAAAAATGGGAATCGATTTCAGCCATTTTTCAAGTCACTTTCGATGGTGCATCACTTTCTACAGAAAAGAACTGCTCGGCAGAAAAACAATGTCATATGATATCTTTGCCTGATTCAGGGAAGACTGCAATTGGATTCCCCACCATTTCTATAAACACAAACCTCCCAGCACCACCTAGAAACAATTTATATTTTAAATCCTCCAAGAGAATAAAGCCTAAGATGGGCATTATTTAAAGGTAATCAATTTTTACTCAATGGGGAAAGGTGAGGTAATATATCTAAGATGGTTGTGGCCCTAAAGTACTTAAGTCTGTTTAATGATTAGCTTGTGAGTGTTGATTCTGGACTCAGATAAATGTCATAAGACGAGAGGATCTCAGTCAATCAAACCATCCAACAGTGGCAAATTCCTCGTTTTTATTTTTATTTCTCTGCTTTCTCTTCAAAATGGTGATTCTCTGAGGTTTTCTTTAGAATTTTGTCATCTTTTATTGACAATAAGCTCCTCCCTTTTCAACACATAAAAAGCAGTGTTCCACAGCCTGCCTCCAGAAGCTGTGAGTGCTCTAACACTGGAAGTTTTTAAGAAGAGACTGGACAGCCATTTGTCTGAAACGGTCTAGGGCAGGGGTAGGCAACCTCGGCTCTTTTATGACCCATGGACTTCAATTCCCAGAATTCCTGAGTCAGCATAGCATAGCATAGCTGACTCAGGAATTTATTTATTTTTTATTTATTTTATTAAATTTATATACCGCCCTTTCCCGAAGGACTCAGGGCGGTTTACAGGGCATTTAAAACAACCAGTACAAAAGTTAAAAACAAATTAAAAAAAGATTAAATCATCCCTAAAATTAAAAACCCCAGTTAAAAATTCTCAGCCTGGGCCGGAGAGCTCAAAGAGCCAGGTCTTCAGGTCCCGGCGAAATGTGCGAAGGTCGGGGGCAGCCCTAAGCTCCACGGGCAGCTGGTTCCAGAGGGCAGGCGCACCCACAGAGAAGGGAGTTGAAGTCCATGAGTCTTAAAAGAGCCGAGGTTGCCTACCCCTGGTATAGGGTTTCCTGCCTGAGCAGGGGGGGTTGGACTAGATGACCTACAAGGTCCCTCCCATTATTATTATTATTATTATTATTATTATTATTATTATTATTATTATTATTATTATTATTATTATTATTATTATTATTATTATTATTATTATTATTATCTGCCAACAGGTTTCTTAGTCTTTTCATTAAGGTCTGGACATAAAAATCCCAATTCTGATGCCTCCCTAGTTTTAAAAGCAGGAATTTACAAATGCAATTCTTTTCAGGAAGTTTTTGCAAACATTTGCTTTTTGTAAACCAGACCAACAGGCAGGAGGCATTCTTTAAATGAAGCCCACGCTGACAATTGTCTACTTTTCATATGTCAAATGGCAACTTTGGTGGAGTGAGGGCTTTGTAGGGCAACCTCAGAGGAGAGGTTTAAATCAACCGTGGTTTAGCACTATTTAGGAACCAGATCACTGCTATAAAACCATTAGTAATGGGCCTTTTTTTCTACCTGATTCATCTGCTTAAAAAAACCCCAGAAAAAGCTAATCTGCTGAAGGACAGAGTAACAAGTAAAGAGCATTTTGCACAGGTGTGGACTGGTAAAGGGAAAATCTGCAGAGGAGAAAAAATATTCTTCTTGGTGATTTATTTTAAAGCAGTAGTGTGCAGACTGCGAAAGGAAAGGAAAGGAAAGGAAAGGAAAGGAAAGGAAAGGAAAGGAAAGGAAAGGAAAGGAAAGGAAAGGAAAGGAAAGGAAAGGAAAGGAAAGGAAAGGAAAGGAAAGGAAAGGAAAGGAAAGGAAAGGAAAGGAGAGAAGAAAGAAAGAAAGAAAGAAAGAAAGAAAGAAAGAAAGAAAGAAAGAAAGAAAGAAAGAAAGAAAGAAAGAAAGAAAGAAAGAAAGAAAGGAAGGAAGGAAGGAAGGAAGAAAGGAAGGGAAGGAAAGGAAAGGAAAGGAAAGGAAAGGAAAGGAAAGGAAAGGAAAGGAAAGGAAAGGAAAGGAAAGGAAAGGAAAGAAGACGGTGACATTGACACACAGCCTGTCAATTACAGCAACAATCCTCTTTTCTCTTTTGCTTGGCTCTCTGAAGCCGGCCTCTCCTAGCCCCGCGGCTGAATAAACCCCAAATATCCGCCGTGCTCCTGGGCTGAGCCCCAAGCCCCGGCTGGCCAAGGGCTGGTTTCGCCAGACCCCGGGAAGGCGCCCAGATCCGTGTGAATCGGGGGGTGGGGGGTGTCTTGGGGGTGGGTGGGGGGCTGCCCGTGCAAGGCAGCCAGCAAAGCCACCGCCCGTCCTCCGGGCCCATCGGGGCTCCCCAAAGGCCAGCCCACCCCCGGCCGCCAAGCCGACTTCCACGCCGGCCCTTTGCAGTGCCAGTCCCGGGGAGGGGCTCCTCTCCGGAACCGCAGCTTCTCCAAGCAGGCGCCCGCCCGCTCGCCCTTCCCTCCGGCTGGGCCCGGGGAGACAGAGCCGCCCTACCAGGCACAGCTCGCCGGCTGCCCGCACCACCACGGCCAAGTTGGCCGCCGCTTCAACGGCCTCGCCCCGCGCCGCCATTCGCGCTCCCGGCCAGCTGACGCGCGGCGCCCGGGCTGCTCCGGCTGCTGGCAGCCCTCCGCCTCGGCCGGGAACTTTATCCGACCCGCCGAGGCTGCGGGGAGGAGGAGGGGGGGCTCGGACTCTGCCCTGGCAGGGTCCCAAGGAGGGAGGGGGAGCCTTTAGCCCTCCTGGAGAGAGCGAAGACCGTCCTCCCAGCGCTGGGGGAGGAGGAGGAGGAGGAGGAGCAGGAAGATGAAGAAGAGGAGGAGGAGGAGGAGGAGGAGGAGGAGATGGGCCATATAATTCTTTGCACTGATTGATGGATCCATTGTTTCTGTGGCTCCCTCCCTCTCCCCCCCCCACCACCTTGCCCCTGCCAGTTCAAGGCTGGTCCCTGAAGTTTATTCCCCTCCCTCAAAACAGCCCTGTGAGGTAGGGCAGGTTGACAAGGGGCTGGCTCCAAAGTCTTGGAAGTTTCCAAAGGTACAGGGATCAATGTGTTCTCTTCCGACATCCGTGATCTGCTTGGCACCAACCATACATGGCAGTGTGGGGAGAATTCAGAGTCCAGGCAGAGGACATGGGGGGAGGGGATTGGAAGTGCCTTACTTCTGAAGTATTGCGTGTGGAGTCAAAGTGTTCACACAACATACTTAAGTCGTTGGGTTTGGATTAGTTAATGTGGCTTGGGAAGGATGGGTGAGGGGCACATGAGTGGATCCATCTGATGTATTCATCAAACCATCAAATAGAATAGAATAGAATAGAATAGAATAGAATAGAATAGAATAGAATAGAATAGAATAGAATAGAATAGAATAGAATAGAATAGAATAGAATAGAATAGAATAGAATAGAATAGAATAGAATCTCTACTGTGAATAGAATAGAATAGAATAGAATAGAATAGAATAGAATAGAATAGAATAGAATAGAATAGAATAGAATAGAATAGAATAGATTGTAGAATAGAATAGAATAGAATAGAATAGAATAGAATAGAATAGAATAGAATAGAATAGAATAGAATAGAATCTTTACTGTGAATAGAATAGAATAGAATAGAATAGAATAGAATAGAATAGAATAGAATAGAATAGAATAGAATAGAATAGAATAGAATAGAATAGAATAGAATAGAATAGAATAGAATAGAATTGGAAGGGACCTTGGAGGTCTTCTAGTCCAACCCCCTGCTGAAGCAGGAGAACCTATACCATCTCAGACAAGTGACTGTGCAACCTCTTCTTAAAAATTTCCAGTGATGGAGCACCCACGATTTCTGGGAGTAAGCTGTTCCACTGGTTGATTGTCCTCACTGTCAGAAATTAATCAAATGGGAGTTTAATCCAGTGTGAAAACCAGACTGCTTTGCACCAGGCCGCAAATGGTGAACGTTGCTGGCCTTTCTAGCACCAGTTTTCAGAAGGCCGAGGAACCCTGGGTTGACCTGAGCATCTTCCACGTTCACATGATCCTGTATGAATCTTGGCCAAATTCTAATAAACCTTTCAAGGAAACTTGAAATTGCCAGTTTCTTTTAATTTCAGCCGTTGTGTAACTGTTCAGCTATGTTGTGATTAGTGATTCTCTCTATGTACACTCTTGGGGCAGAGATTCACATCTCTCTCTTTAACTGCAAAAGTTTCCATCATTGTCTAAGGAACCGTCAAATGCCAAAGACGATGATATATGTGTATCTATGTATGTCTCTCTAGGTATGTTGCGTAATAGGTACAATTTGTACACAATTTGCACTGTGGAATTTCAGGCATGGCTTCACATTTTAAAATGGAACCTATTCTTCAGCATTCCTTTTTTTTCATAGTGATTTATTTAGCATTGCAATTAAATGGGTTGAGTAAAATAGCTATGTCCTTATTGCCCAGACTCTTAAAACTGCCAGAGGTTGCTGTGTTATGGTCTCCTGACAGAAACAATTGCTTAGAGTACTTGTGAGGGATCTCAAGTCTTTCCCTTGTCCAGAAAGGAATTTTGAAGAGCTTGTCTATTTATTGGTTTTTCATTTGACTACACTCATTAGCTCTGTTTTTAGCACAGTTGTTTTCAGTTTGTCATTTCTTCCCTGGAACTCATTTTTCAGCAATGTTCATGGAGATTCTCAGTCCTCCAGGTCACGGTTGTCCCAAATGTGCTTGTTCAAATGACAACTGGACTTGGTTTTTCCTTGAAGATGTTTCACTTCTCATGTAAGAAGCTTCTTCAGTTCTGACTGAACAGTGGAGGATTTATATTCCTTGCAATTATCTGGTTGTTTGCACTCTCTCTGAGAATTGTTGAGGGCACAGATAAACCTCCAAGTGGCTTCAACGACTCTCAGAAAGAATACTAATGACCAGATGACTGCAAGGAATATAAATCCTTCCATCCTCCACCATTCAGCCAAAACTGAAAAAGCTTTTTGGATGAGAAGCGAAATGTCTTCAAGGAAAAACGAAGTACCATCAGCTTTTGAAAAAAGCACCTTTGAAATTTTTCAGCAATCTTATCATTATGCTTGGACATTTTATTATTCATTACGTTTTCTTAATTGGTTGTTTTCTGCATTGGCTAATGTTGCTTCATCAGTTATCCATACATTTAATGTTGTGTAATCAGTCAACTTTTACCTAATTCTTTTTGTTCTGCATACGTACAAATGCATAGCATTTATACTTTTGGTTAGTCACCTTCCATAAAGCCTTGTTTGCTTCATTCTTTTATTGCTGTGCAGGTAGCAAAAGAATACATTGATTTATTTGGAACAATAATAAGTTACTATTTATCTTTTCAGAGTTCTTGTGTTGCTCTTTTATTGAGCTAGACGTCACCCTTGCAAATAAATTTGCATACTTATTTCTATCATTGGAAGAGTACATTTTATTTTAAGTATTTCCTGAAATGTTAATCATTTATATTGACTGCTCTAAGTTGAAGATTTTAGAGCCGTTTATTATAAACCACACTTTGTAGAATTGTCCAAATGAGGACATATTAGTTGATCTTCAACTCCAGGAATAAAAATAAACCTTATTCTCTAATAATCCAATATGCCAAAAACTGCTAGACACCATCTCTTCCCACCAATAAGAAGATTGTTTTGGAAAATGGATGGATTAATAAAAAAAATGCAAGGTTAAAGAGGTTGTGTTGGTGTCATTTCTTAAATTTGAAAGGAGAGTGTAGTCAAAATAGCCATTTATGCTCAGATTTAAACTTTGGGACACTGAAAAATCTCAGGGGCCAAATTTACACATTCAAGCCATTGGAGTTTAACCCAGCTTTGTTACAAAATTGGGTTGAGTTCCCACAGTTAGATAAACCAAAGCTGGTAAACTATGATGTCCATACAAATGATGTGGCTATTTGAAACACACTGGGTGCATTTGTGCTTTATTTTGAAAGAGACCAGCATGGATAAATATTAAGCCTTGCAACATACATGCAAGCAATTAGAATTTTTTTCCTTCAGTTTCCAATTAACTACAGGTTTGTAACCAAGTGTTTAACTGTGGTTAACCTTCAAAAACTTTTTCCCCAGGCTGAAATATTACAAAAAAGCAAAGTGGAATCCTAAACTCAACCCTACTCATTTGCCAAATACACTTTAAAGTGGATTTGCCTACATGTCACAGTGCATTGCCTACATCGCCTACATATTAACTGAGCACATAGGGAAAAATATTTTGAAGGACAGGCTTGCAACCAGCAGTATCACCATGATCTGAACTTGACTTGGTTTCAAATCATAATTTACAATTAGTTTAGAGTTTATTAGGATAAAACAATAAGTTGTAGTTAAAACTGGAAGAGAAAACTGACATTTTGGACTCACTAGACATAGGAAAGATATAAGCCCAGGGTTTTCATCTCAACAAACCATGGTTTGTTTTGCATAAGGTTTGAAAGACTCACAGAACTGCATGGGTTGTGCCAAAGAGGAGGCACCTTTCCAAAATAAATAAAGGCTGCTTTAACTTTACTTTGTAGCTTCTGTAAAGAAACAACAAAAAGGAAAAATATGGATTATTAAATGTCAGATCATATCTTAGAAGGATACAGGGGGTGTGGAAAAATCCAGACTATCCTATCATTCTATAAAAATGAGAAGGCACAAATTCATAGCAGATTAAAGGAGAGACTTAAGCAACACCAAAGGTTTCATAATGTAGGTAAATAAGTATGGAGAAATACAAGTTACTACATCCAGGTCGAGCTGAAGCAAAACTGGCAAAAACATTATGGAGTCAAATCTAGCAGGGAAATTACCAGGTACTTCCCAATGGACAGAAGCAGGGTGGGGTGGGGGGAGGTGTAAAAAGGCAAGGTGGCATTTACAACACACACACACACACACACATACACACAATGGAAGACCCACCTCTTTTGTACCTGCAGGTGCCCTGAATAACAAAGCAGTTGCAAAAAAAAATTGAAATAAAATTTTCCATGCAGTGTTACAACAAATGCCTCAAAGGGAATTTGGCTATGGCAGCAGATCTTTTATTTATTTATTGTTATTCTTTATAGGATATTGTTTTAATCTGTTTTAATCTCATGGTTATGAGGTGCTCAAAGTTCTAGTTTTAACATGGGCGGCCATGCCAATAATGTAAATGATGTAAATAAATAAATAAATAAATAAATAAATAAATAAATAAAGTACATGGCATGTTTTCAGCCCCATGAAAAAGTTTCTAATATTCAATATTATTACATAATAATCGATTTTTCCAGCTGCATTTTTTTTCTCTTCTGAAATAAACATCTGTCTGTTCGTTTCTCTCTCTCTCTCTCTCTCTCTCTCTCTCTCTCTCTCTCTCTCTCTCTCTTATATATATATATATCATCTATCTATCTACATTGTGCCCCTCTCTCTACCTACCTATCTAGATATACAACTTCATCATAAATTTTAAAAATAAGGAGGCCTGAAAATCTGATGCAAAGTCATCTTATTTTTTTTAAAAAAAATGGACATCAAAGAGGCTAAAACTGAACTACTTGAGGATAAGAGTTTTCCTCTGCAGAGAAAAACCTGGGAGTTTCCTCATGAATCAGCCTTGGGAACCAACAATTTACGACTTTAGCTGTTAGTTGACTAATTGGGGAGATTAACCAGCTTAAGCTGTAACTATACATTAAGTTTTTCCTTCAGATTACTGGGTGGGCTTTACAAAAACTTTGGGAGGCCTGCTTTTACACCGTTTAGGCAGATTTAACCCACAGGCTTAAGGGAAGTTAACTCCACATAGGACTGGAGGGGTGGGGATTGAATAAATTTGACAACTGTGTAAGCTTAGGGGACTAAAGGAAGAAAAAGCTAAAAGTTGGTGGTTTATTTGAAGTGACTATATTTGATGAAAAATAAATTATTATTAATTATTATTAATTTTATTTGTATACCGCCCTTATCCCGAAGGACTCAGGGCGGTGAACAGGGCAATACATGTTAAAAGACAAAATACAAAAATTAAAATGATGGTTTTCCTTCCAGAATGAGTTCAAAACTGTTACAAAATTTCTCGGGGATACATCATTTTTCTTTTATTTTTTAAACCATGGCTTGGTGTACAACCGATTCTTTCAAATTATTGGTTTTATGGCTCTTAAACCTTGTCTGAACTCTGCAGTAAGTGAATCCATGTTGTTCAGGCCTTTTCATACCAAGCACCAAAATGATCACAGCCAAATATAATGGATTCTTTTCTTTGGAGAGCAAAATGAAACCTTTGGATGTGGCAAGAGTATTTATTCAACTGGTTTAAAACTTGGAAACCCAGTTTGGCACCAGCACCTTGAAGGGCTGGTATTTAAAAAGAAAAAAGAAAAATGGAACTCAGATATAGGCAGTTGTGAAGGATACCCGGGTGAGAGCAAAATAATTATGGGCTATGTGTACATGGAGGCAGGTAAACAGGCCCAGCCAGATCTCAGACAGACAGCAAATCAGAAGCATAAAGGCAGTCCTCAATTTACAACCCTTTTTTTAGTGACTGTTCAAAGTTACATCAGCACTGGAAAAAGCGACCTATGACCATTTTTCACGACTGTTGCAGCATCCCCATTGATCACGTGATCAAAATTTGGACAGTTGGCAACTGGCTCAGATTTATCACGGTTGCTGATATGATGATCCCCTTTTGTGACTTTCTGACCAGCAGTGAATGGGGAAGCCAGATTCATTTAACAACCATGTGACTAAACAACTGCAGTGATTCACGTAACAAGAACAGCCGTGGTGGCGCTGTGATTAGAAGGCAGCATTGCAGGCTAACTCTGCCAACCGCCAGCAGTTCGATCCTGACCGGCTCTAGGTTGACTCAGCCCTCCATCCTTCCCAGGTCGGTAAAACGAGGACCCAGATTTTTGGAGGACAATATGCTGACTCTGTAAACCTCTTAGAGAGGGCTGTAAAGCACTGTGAAGCGTTATATAAGTCTAAGGGCTATTGCTAACTGTGGCAAGAAAGCTTGCAAAATGGAGCAACATTCACTTAACTCCTGTCAAACTTAGCCACAGAAATTTTGAGCTCAATTGTCGTCGTACGTTGGCGACTGTGTTAATGTTCTATCCAGGGTCACTGATTCAAACTGGGTTCTCTGCTTTAGAAGAAGAACGATTGGGGGAGGTGGGGAGGGAGGGAGAAGGAGGCGCGAAAAGTATTAAGTGAGCTGTTAAAATTGACAGCCCGGTTCAGCATCCATGCTTAATGCCAATGATTTACATAGCTAGTTATCTGTTACTCATTGCTTCCCTGCTCTTTATGATTATTTCTCGCAGCTGAGACTCTCCCATTCATACTAATCGTAGCCAATGTACCACAAAGCCACTGAATCAACACAACTTCACAATTCGTCACCTATTACCCATCAAATAGGTTTGGGGGAAGGGGGTCAAGCGACTCAGAAAATCAAATCCCATTGTGGTGTATTTTTTTTTTTTTTTTGCTTCTTTCAAGAAAGCAACGGGAAAATCTCCAGCTTGCAAGAGAAGAATATGTTTTACAAAAGAGCCGAAAACACCACGCAAAGAACTCTGGAAGCTTCCAGGAAATTTAGATCCGCTCTTAAGGACCGCCTCTTGACAGAGGCCTGTGGCATCACTTTGGGGGCATGTCACTACATGCCGTTCATGAGAGAGAAGAGACAATTAAGGTCATTGCAAAATGCCGCGCAACATTGCCAGCGGCTTCAGAAGTCCTGAAGGAAGATAGAAGGGGGGAAATGATGGTGGAGAGAGTGGAATAGCTGGGATTTCAGGAAAATTGTGGCCCAAGAGAACATGGATGTGCCAGGGCTTTTTTTGTCATAGAACACCCAGAACGGAGTTCCGGCACCTTTTTTGGGATGGAGCCTTGTAGGGTAGGAAAGGTAGGTTGTATGACGTGTGTGAGTTCCGGCACCATTTTTTTTTTTTACAAAAAAAGCACTGGATGTCCTTATCTCTTGCTCTGACTACATCTACCCATCTCTCGTCCCACCAAAGGCAGCCCCCAAGTCAGAAACGTGGTGCCTTCTGGTTAATGGAGCCCTCAACTGTCTTGCTTAGCGACGGAACTTGTAGTCATCAGTTAAGGATTACCTGTATTCTTTTTCCAGATAGCAGCAATCTTTCTGCTTTCTCCAGGGATAATTTACATCTGAGGTCGTTTCAGCTGGACATGGCATGCAAAAATGAGCTTTCCCAACTGGGTGATCAGCTGTTGTTGTTTTTTAATGAAGTCTCAGAGATCTGTGTTTCTCCCAAATGCTGCATTGGTGCATGCAAATTCTCTTAATAAATGCATTTTTTTCCCTATACGGTTCCATTTCTATCATCCAAGTATTATATTATCACTATAAGGGAGGGAGCTGGGAAAACTAAGTGATAATTGTATTTCACTGAATAAATTAGTTCAGGAAATTTCAAGCAACCATTTCATATATGAGTATCTGCGTTTCTACATTGAGTTGGCATTTGTTTTAAGTTGGAATTCACTTTATCCAAAGACCTTTGAAACTAGTGTAATGAATGCCTTTCCCAACTCATAAAGAAGAAGAAAACATGTCTTTCCTTCCTTCCTTCCTTCCTCCCTCCCTTCTCCACACTATCTTCCTTCCTTTTTCTCCCTTATCTCCTTCCTTCCTTCCTTCCTTCCTTCCTTTCCTTCTTCCTTCCTTCCTTCCTTCCTTCCTCCCTCCTCACTATCTTCCTTCTTTCCTCCCTCCCTCCCTCCCTTCCTCCCTCCCTCCCTTCCTTCCTTCCTCCCTTCCTTCTCCTCACTATCTTCCTTCCTTTTTCTCCCTTATCTGTCTCTCCTTCCTTCCTTCCTTCCTTCCTTCCTTCCTTCCTTCCTTCCTTCCTTCCTTCCTTCCTTTCCTTCTTCCTTCCTTCCTTCCTTCCTTTCCTTCCTTCCTTCCTTCCTTCCTTCCTCCCTCCTCACTATCTTCCTTCCTTCTTTCCTCCCTCCCTCCCTCCCTTCCTCCCTCCCTCCCTTCCTTCCTTCCTCCCTTCCTTCTCCTCACTATCTTCCTTCCTTTTTCTCCCTTATCTGTCTCTCCTTCCTTCTTTCCTTCCTTCCTTCCTTCCTTCCTTTCCTTCTTCCTTCCTTCCTTCCTTCCTTCCTTTCCTTCCTTCCTTCCTTCCTTCCTTCCTTCCTCCCTCCTCACTATCTTCCTTCCTTCTTTCCTCCCTCCCTCCCTCCCTCCCTTCCTCCCTCCCTCCCTCCCTTCCTTCCTTCCTCCCTTCCTTCTCCTCACTATCTTCCTTCCTTTTTCTCCCTTATCTGTCTCTCCTTCCTTCTTTCCTTCCTTCCTTCCTTCCTTCCTTTCCTTCTTCCTTCCTTCCTTCCTTCCTTCCTTTCCTTCCTTCCTTCCTTCCTTCCTCCCTCCTCACTATCTTCCTTCCTTCTTTCCTCCCTCCCTCCCTCCCTCCCTTCCTTCCTTCCTCCCTTCCTTCTCCTCACTATCTTCCTTCCTTTTTCTCCCTTATCTGTCTCTCCTTCCTTCTTTCCTTCCTTCCTTCCTTCCTTCCTTTCCTTCTTCCTTCCTTCCTTCCTTCCTTCCTTCCTTCCTTCCTTTCCTTCCTTCCTTCCTTCCTTCCTCCCTCCTCACTATCTTCCTTCCTTTTTTCCTCCCTCCCTCCCTCCCTCCCTTCCTTCCTTCCTCCCTTCCTTCTCCTCACTATCTTCCTTCCTTTTTCTCCCTTATCTGTCTCTCCTTCCTTCTTTCCTTCCTTCCTTCCTTCCTTCCTTTCCTTCTTCCTTCCTTCCTTCCTTCCTTCCTTCCTTCCTTTCCTTCCTTCCTTCCTTCCTTCCTCCCTCCTCACTATCTTCCTTCCTTCTTTCCTCCCTCCCTCCCTCCCTCCCTTCCTTCCTTCCTCCCTTCCTTCTCTTCACTATCTTCCTTCCTTTTTCTCCCTTATCTGTCTCTCCTTCCTTCTTTCCTTCCTTCCTTCCTTCCTTCCTTTCCTTCTTCCTTCCTTCCTTCCTTCCTTCCTTTCCTTCCTTCCTTCCTTCCTTCCTCCCTCCCTCCCTCCCTTCCTCCCTCCCTCCCTCCCTTCCTTCCTCCCTCCCTTCCTTCCTCCCTCCCTTCCTTCTCCTCACTATCTTCCTTCCTTTTTCTCCCTTATCTGTCTCTCCTTCCTTCTTTCCTTCCTTCCTTCCTTCCTTCCTTTCCTTCTTCCTTCCTTCCTTCCTTCCTTCCTTTCCTTCCTTCCTTCCTTCCTTCCTCCCTCCTCACTATCTTCCTTCCTTCTTTCCTCCCTCCCTCCCTCCCTTCCTCCCTCCCTTCCTTCCTCCCTCCCTTCCTTCCTCCCTCCCTTCCTTCTCCTCACTATCTTCCTTCCTTTTTCTCCCTTATCTGTCTCTCCTTCCTTCTTTCCTTCCTTCCTTCCTTCCTTCCTTTCCTTCTTCCTTCCTTCCTTCCTTCCTTCCTTCCTTTCCTTCCTTCCTTCCTTCCTTCCTTCCTCCCTCCTCACTATCTTCCTTCCTTCTTTCCTCCCTCCCTCCCCTCCCTTCCTCCCTCCCTTCCTTCCTTCCTCCCTTCCTTCTCCTCACTATCTTCCTTCCTTTTTCTCCCTTATCTGTCTCTCCTTCCTTCTTTCCTTCCTTCCTTCCTTCCTTCCTTTCCTTCTTCCTTCCTTCCTTCCTTCCTTCCTTTCCTTCCTTCCTTCCTTCCTTCCTCCCTCCTCACTATCTTCCTTCCTTCTTTCCTCCCTCCCTCCCTCCCTTCCTTCCTTCATCCCTTCCTTCTCCTCACTATCTTCCTTCCTTTTTCTCCCTTATCTGTCTCTCCTTCCTTCTTTCCTTCCTTCCTTCCTTCCTTTCCTTCTTCCTTCCTTCCTTCCTTCCTTCCTTCCTTCCTTTCCTTCCTTCCTTCCTTCCTTCCTCCCTCCTCACTATCTTCCTTCCTTTTTCCTCCCTCCCTCCCTCCCTCCCTTCCTTCCTTCCTCCCTTCCTTCTCCTCACTATCTTCCTTCCTTTTTCTCCCTTATGTCTCTCCTTCCTTCTTTCCTTCCTTCCTTCCTTCCTTCCTTTCCTTCTTCCTTCCTTCCTTCCTTCCTTCCTTCCTTTCCTTCCTTCCTTCCTTCCTTCCTCCCTCCTCACTATCTTCCTTCCTTCTTTCCTCCCTCCCTCCCTCCCTCCCTTCCTTCCTTCCTCCCTTCCTTCTCCTCACTATCTTCCTTCCTTTTTCTCCCTTATCTGTCTCTCCTTCCTTCTTTCCTTCCTTCCTTCCTTCCTTCCTTTCCTTCTTCCTTCCTTCCTTCCTTCCTTCCTTTCCTTCCTTCCTTCCTTCCTTCCTCCCTCCCTCCCTCCCTTCCTCCCTCCCTCCCTCCCTTCCTTCCTCCCTCCCTTCCTTCCTCCCTCCCTTCCTTCTCCTCACTATCTTCCTTCCTTTTTCTCCCTTATCTGTCTCTCCTTCCTTCTTTCCTTCCTTCCTTCCTTCCTTCCTTTCCTTCTTCCTTCCTTCCTTCCTTCCTTCCTTTCCTTCCTTCCTTCCTTCCTTCCTCCCTCCCTCCCTCCCTTCCTTCCTCCCTCCCTTCCTTCCTCCCTCCCTTCCTTCTCCTCACTATCTTCCTTCCTTTTTCTCCCTTATCTGTCTCTCCTTCCTTCTTTCCTTCCTTCCTTCCTTCCTTCCTTTCCTTCTTCCTTCCTTCCTTCCTTCCTTCCTTTCCTTCCTTCCTTCCTTCCTTCCTCCCTCCTCACTATCTTCCTTCCTTCTTTCCTCCCTCCCTCCCTCCCTCCCCCTCCCTTCCTTCCTCCCTCCCTTCCTTCCTCCCTCCCTTCCTTCTCCTCACTATCTTCCTTCCTTTTTCTCCCTTATCTGTCTCTCCTTCCTTCTTTCCTTCCTTCCTTCCTTCCTTTCCTTCCTTCCTTCCTTCCTTCCTTCCTTCCTCCCTCCTCACTATCTTCCTTCCTTCTTTCCTCCCTCCCTCCCTCCCTTCCTCCCTCCCTTCCTTCCTTCCTCCCTTCCTTCTCCTCACTATCTTCCTTCCTTTTTCTCCCTTATCTGTCTCTCCTTCCTTCTTTCCTTCTTTCCTTCCTTCCTTCCTTCCTTCCTTCCTTTCCTTCTTCCTTCTTTCCTTCCTTCCTCCCTCCTCACTATCTTCCTTCCTTCTTTCCTCCCTCCCTCCCTCCCTCCCTCCCTCCCTCCCTTCCTCCCTCCCTCCCTCCCTTCCTTCCTCCCTTCCTTCTCCTCACTATCTTCCTTCCTTCTTTCCTCCCTCCCTCCCTCCCTCCCTTCCTCCCTCCCTTCCTTCCTTCCTCCCTTCCTTCTCCTCACTATCTTCCTTCCTTTTTCTCCCTTATCTGTCTCTCCTTCCTTCTTTCCTTCTTTCCTTCCTTCCTTCCTTCCTTCCTTCCTTTCCTTCTTCCTTCTTTCCTTCCTTCCTCCCTCCTCACTATCTTCCTTCCTTCTTTCCTCCCTCCCTCCCTCCCTCCCTCCCTCCCTCCCTTCCTTCCTTCCTTCCATCCTTTAGTTTCAGTTCTAGGCAGTAGTTTCATTAGTGACCTTATAGAAGAAAAGAAAGGAATTTGCTGTTGAAAGAGGGAAGCATTATTAATAAAAGTAAGTATGGGGAAACATCTTGGGAGGGTGAGCTCATGCAGTGAAGTAGCTGAAACAGTACAGGATTTCAATAGTACAAACATAAAGTCAAAAGGTCAAGTGCTAGTGGATAAACAGTGTATATTCCTCTGGCGATTCCTAAGTGTTAATGCAAGGAGAAGGAAGGTGCTCAAACATCAATGGATCTCAAGATTGCAAGGTGATCTGTTTGCACAATGTCTGCAAAACCACAACTGTACAATGTTTAAAATGTGGACGTTGGCAGCAGGTTGCATAGCAGTTACCTGGATGACTGGATCGCCACAGACATTTTTTCAGTGACGTTGTAATGTTGAACTGTTGTAAGTCAACTGTTGTAAGTCAAGAACTACCTGTGCTTGCAGAATTATTGGGTATCCCTTCTGAAAAGTGGAATGCATAAAGAACAGGGACGTGACCTTGCCAGCTTCTGTCTCTGCTGCAAACAGATGTGGGGGTGGAGGAGTTAGAGAAGAGAAAGGAATTAAGTCTGAGGCCACAAGAACCTCATGTGCGGTGCCGGGGTTCTCTCTAATTAGATGACACAGGGCTGATTGGCTCCTCCAAGAAATCTCCATTCGACAATCACACACCCCCTGGGCCAGGGCGCAACACAACGAGAAACGAGGCTGTGTCACTAATGGGCTGGTACATGAGTTGAGCACAGCAGCTGATGTTTCAAAGGATAATTTCCATCAACCCATCAGAGATGGTGGTTGGTAGGGTGGAATTGTGGTCCAGAATTTGTAGAAGAAACCAAATTAAGGAAGCTATGGCTGAAGTAGTAATCCAGGCTTCCTTCTGTGTTCAGTCATGACGATTGCTAAGTTTCCTCAAATCTTATCCCTGTAGGAGGGGTTGTAATGAGAATAAATTGGCCAGAGGTTAATAATGCCTTGAGCTGTTTGGAAGAACACTGAACTATCAATAGAAGAGAATATTTGTCGCTCAGGGATGAACATGGGTCTTGGTGCTCTTTGAGCTTAGTGGTTTTCTCGAAGGCATTTCATGACCCATGTGGGGAACAGAATCAGTGCTAGGAGGAGTGGGGTTTGCAGAGTGGAGAAGAGGACAACTGGGGGGGGTCTTTGATGATCTCTGAACTTGGAGATATTTCATGACCACATTAGGTAATATCTGCAGTGCTCCAATGATGTGTAGAATGATCAGTGCACTGATAACGCTACCTAGTTTGGTCATGAAATGTCTGCAAGAAAAACCACCAGGCTCAGAGAGCACCAAGGACCTCACACATTGAATTATGCTACAGTCAGAGTTACCCAACATGCGATGTCGATTACATTTGCAACCATGGGCTGCTGTATTGCACCAATACGTGGACATTTTTGATTTAAATAACTTCCACAGCCACCCAATTAAAATCTGGCCCCATTTTTTTTACACAAAATTAAAGAAATCACAACATCATTCCTGTGTACTGTGTGTTGGAAATTAAAGAAATCACAATTCCATTTTTCAGTCGAAGGGTTTTACGGCATCTAGCATTGAAGTTAATTAATTCTGATGGCAGAAGCTTTTGTGATCTGTCCCATTAATTAATGAAACAATCCTGTAATCCAATCTAACAGAAGCAGTTCAATTCCTCCCAATCTCCAGGGGGAGAGAAGATAAGATTCAGACGCCTTTTAAATTGAAATAGGAATTTATGGCGTATTTGCATTCCCTACATCTGTAAATTAGCTTAATGATTTAGAACAGCTGCTGGCTTCAAAATTACTTCCCCCCCCCCTTTTTTTGCAGCACAGTCTTGCTGTAGAGATTTAAAAGCATTAATCTCCTTTGTGAAATCATACCTAGTTATCGTTTTTTTTGCTGAATTGAAATCACACATTTGTCTCTCCCTTTCCTCCTCGCTCACCATCCCACATGCAAGTTTTATCAACGGGCTCCTCCTGGAGGCTGTTCTAAATTTGTAGAAAATTCACCTTGGGAATCAAAATTCATAGAACCTAGATTGAATAATAGAGTAAGAACCTCAGAGGTCTTCTAGTCCAACCCTCTCCACAAGCAAGGAGCCCTATATCATTTCAGACAAATAGTTGTCCAGTCTCTTTTGGAAAGCTTTCAGTGATGGAAGGCCCAAAATTTCTGAAGCCAAAGCTGTTCCACTGGTTTATTGTTCCCACCGTCAGAAAATTTCTCCTTAGTTCTAGGTTGCTTCTCTCCTTGATTAGTTTCCAGCCGTTGTTTCTTATCTTGCCTTCGGGTGCTTTGGAAAATAGTTTTTGTTAGGCATATGGTGTTAGCCTACAATGTTGGGTTGAAAATATATTAACCATAATGCTATGGCTTTAAGAAGTTAATTGGCCAATGGGTGTGTAAGTGTTCTCATGGCCATAAGAGGAAGCTAGGAACGTAGCTTCTTTCTCTCTCTGAATTCACTGATCTCTACTGTTACTGTTTTTTGCTCTGCTGTTGGTTTACTACTGTTTGTTTTTTGCTCTGCTGTTGGTTTACTACTGTTGTAAACTTGAACTGTGTATTGACCTCTGGACCGGTAAGAAGACTTTGTATTTTGGATTGCTACTTGGACTGTTTATTTTTGACTGTGCATTTTTGTTTTTACACCACCTCAAAAGTAAACTACTTTTTGCTTTTAGAACTCAGTGTATTTCTGTGTGTGATTTTTACTGCTCTCAGTGCCCTTCCTTGTCTGTGCAACTCTTTGGTAGCACAAGGAGACCTCTGCACAACAAATTCCTTAACACTGGTTATGGGCCCAGGCCTGTACTGAGAGTTAGTACACACAGTATTCCTAGCTGAGTTTGTATTTGGTGTAAAATGGCACAGGAACTGTTGTCAGGCATCTCCTGGATAACCCGGTTGGATGGGACAAACTATGTTTCCTGGTCCACAAAATGCTGCTTGCTTTTGCGCAAGGAAGGACTATGGGCTGTTGTAAATAACCCACCAGATACTACTGCTTGGGATCCAGATGATGAAGAGGATGCAAAGAAGTTAGACGACTTTAAACGAAGCAATGAGAAAGCTCTTTGCATTATTGGACTAACACTGAATGACCAGCAGCTTGTCCATATTCGTGGTGAGGAGTCTGCTGCTAGGTGTTGGGATGTTTTGCGAAGGCTTTATGTTCGTGACAGTGTGGGTGCACATATACACCTTACACGTAAGCTGTTTAGGGCTCGTCTGCAGAAGAATGGAGATATGCTGACCCATTTAAATTACATGAAGGCAACTTTTCAAGAGCTTCATGAAAAGGAGCTGATTTTTTCAGAGTTGCATCAGGTCTACATTATTCTGTCATCTTTGGATGAGAGTTATGATGGATATGTTTCTTCTTTGGAAGTCCTGACCAGAGAGGAACTGACATTGACTAACATTACTGGGAGACTGCTGGAAGAGTCCAGAAGAAGGCGTGACAGAGACCAGCTGAGAGAGACACAGCCACGAGAGGAGCAGCCATTTACCACTGCTTACAATGTCAAGAAATGTTATTCTTGTGGGGCTACAGGGCATATAGCCAAATTCTGTAGAAAGGGTAAAAAACAGAATGTGAATAGCAGTGGGAAGGCTAAGAAGGGCATTGGTTTGGCTATTTCTGATGAACCAACATCCAGAAATAATGAATTGTGGGTTGTTGATAGTGGGGCTTCACAATGCATTACTAAAGTGAAAGAGAGGTTTATTAATATGAAAAACAGCAACCAATATGTTTCACTGGCCAACGGTTGGAGGATGAAGGCCTCTGGTGAAGGTAATTCCTATTGTCCATGCATTAATGAACAGTTACCTATGTTATATATACCTAAACTAAGATTCAACTTGTTATCTGTAAGGGAATTGGTTAAAGTTGGGTTTGTGGTAACATTCAGAGGGGAGCAATGCACTATTGAGAGGAATGGAACCTGTGTAACTGCTAATTTGAAAAATGGTTTATTCGTTCTCACAAGTAACCAGGTTAGTACAGTTAAAGCTAACTCAATATGTGAGAACAAGAAGCCACATGATGAATGTATACATTTATTGCATAGGCGGTTAGGGCATGTAAACTTTAACTCACTACGTAAAACAGTGGAATTAGTAGAGGGAGTTAAACTGAAGCCATGTAGTAAGTATTTGAATTGCAATGCCTGTAATCAGGAAAAGAGCAAGGCAACTCCTGCAAACAGGATAAACAGCTTCAAAACAACTGTTCCTTTGGAAGTTGTGTTTGCTGATTTAATTGGACCCATGAAACCAAGTTTAGGAGGGTCATGTTATGTTTTAAGTATATTGGACCACTACTCTAGATATGGTTTTTGTTATCTGCTTAAGTCAAAGGCAGATACTTTCCAACAATTTGCAAACTGGCTGAAGTTCGTGGAGAGAAAAACAAAGAGAAAGGTTCAGTGCATAATTACTGATAATGGTACTGAATTTACAAATAAGTATTTTGTTGATATGCTACAATCAGCTGGCATTGAGCATAAACGTTCAGCCCCTTATAGGCCACAACATAATGCATTTGTTGAGAGACGTGGGCAAACGTTACAAGCCATGATGAGAACGATGTTAAGAGATTCTGGCTTAACAGATAGACTGTGGGGGGAGGCAGCAAAATGTGCAAACCATGTTCTGAATATAGTTGTTAATACTTCTACTGGTAAAATACCATATACTATATGGCATGGTAGAAGACCAAACCTTGATTACCTGCACACGTTTGGCACCCCAGCTTGGGTCCACATTCCTGCACAACTCAGGAGTAAAGGCCAACATAGGGCTAGGCAATTATACTTCGTAGGTTACGAAGCTAATCACAGATCCTATCGTTTCTGGGAACGAGGCACAACTAATGTATATAACAGTGCTAGTGCAAAATTCCTTGAGCACGTTGGTTGGGATAGGTTAGAGCAAGTAACTGTTAATACTGATCCTCTAGTGTTTGAGGACTCCTCTGATAACGTAACTAGTAATGATAATACATCTCCTGTAAATATAAAAGATGAAGAGGAGATAGGGGAGATAATAGATGAATCAGAGGAAGGAAAGGAGTCAGAAACTCAAAACCCTGTAATTCCTTGGCGTTCAACGCGCATCAGACATCCACCTGATCGCTATGAAGCCAGTGTAATATGTCAAGTTAGTTCAGTACCTTCTAACTATGATGAGATCAGGATGTATCCTGAAAAGGAACAGGCATCATGGAAAGCTGCAATGAACAGGGAGTTGAAGTCTTTGCAGAATCTTAAGGTTTATCAGAAAGCAAAACTGCCACCTGGTGAGCAAGCTATAGGTTGTAAATGGATATATAAAATAAAGAAGGGAGTAGATGGAACTATAACCCATAAGGCACGTTTGGTTGCACAAGGTTTTGCCCAAACTACTGAGGATTATGACGAGGTGTTTGCACCCAGTCTAAGGGCAACTACTTTAAGAGCAGCTTTAGTATGGGCGGCTAAAAACCAATATATGGTTAATCATGTAGATGTTGAAACTGCATATCTACATGCTCCATTGCAACATACTATTTATTTAAGAATACCACCAGGATTGACCAGTGATAGAGACCATGATTGTTGGGAGTTAAAGAAAAGCCTCTATGGATTGAAACAATCAGGCTATGAGTGGAACAAATGTATAGTAAATGAGTTAAGTGCAATAGGTTTTGTAGCCAGTAATGCTGATCCTTGTTTGTTTAGAAGGGAACACAACGGAGCATTATCTTTTCTCTTATTATTCACAGATGATATTGCAATAATAACAAAAACTGAGTTAGAAGCACAAACTATCATTTCAAGATTGCAAAATAAATTCACAATTAGAAATCTTGGAGAAATAAGCCACTATTTGGGGTTAGATATTGTGAAAACGAATAGGGGTTTTAAGGTGTCGCAAGCCAGTAAAATATCTCAGTTATTAAAGAGATACAATATGGAAATGTGTAAACCAGCAAAAACTCCGATGGCTATGGATATTAAGGACACTAATGTTGAGAGTCCTGTATTTGATAAGACTATGTACCAATCTTTGATAGGAAGTCTTATGTATCTGAGTAATTGGACTAGACCTGATATTTCTTACTGTGTAAACCAATTGGCTAGGTACAACAATGAACCAACTGTTAGACACTGGCAATCAGCTAAACGAGTATTAAGGTATTTGAAACAGACTATTCACTACTCGTTATATCTAGAGCCAAATCGTGAGTTAATCCTTACTGCATATGCAGATGCGAGTTTTGCCTCTGATACAAACACTCGTAAATCTACCTCAGGGTTGGCTATAATGTTGGGTGATTCTTTGATTGGATGGAAGTCCATTAGGCAAAAACACATAAGCTTGTCTACAATGGAGGCTGAATTTTCATGTCTATCAGTGTTATGTACAGAACTGCTAGTGTACAAACAACTATTGTTAGATATGGGTTTAAATGTAAATGATCCATTTATTGTGTATGAGGACAATCAAGCTGCGATAAAGATGGCTAATAATGCTGCAGTAAGAACAAGATCTAAACATACTGATCTTCGTTATTTAAATGTCAGACAATGTGTCAAAGATAAATTAATACAGTTAGAGTATTGTCCATCTGATGTAAATATTGCAGACCATTTTACGAAGGTACAAAGTGCTGTGAAACACAATGCTAATTGTGAAAGAATGTGCATAAGATTGTAAGAGTTATATATTATTCTACCCAAAGGGGAGAATGTTAGGCATATGGTGTTAGCCTACAATGTTGGGTTGAAAATATATTAACCATAATGCTATGGCTTTAAGAAGTTAATTGGCCAATGGGTGTGTAAGTGTTCTCATGGCCATAAGAGGAAGCTAGGAACGTAGCTTCTTTCTCTCTCTGAATTCACTGATCTCTACTGTTACTGTTTTTTGCTCTGCTGTTGGTTTACTACTGTTGTAAACTTGAACTGTGTATTGACCTCTGGACCGGTAAGAAGACTTTGTATTTTGGATTGCTACTTGGACTGTTTATTTTTGACTGTGCATTTTTGTTTTTACACCACCTCAAAAGTAAACTACTTTTTGCTTTTAGAACTCAGTGTATTTCTGTGTGTGATTTTTACTGCTCTCAGTGCCCTTCCTTGTCTGTGCAACTCTTTGGTAGCACAAGGAGACCTCTGCACAACAAATTCCTTAACAGTTTTGACTCCCCCTCGTCTTTGTAGGAGCCCTTCAAATATCATGTTTCATAATGATGTGGTCCATGGGAAGGGCAGTCCCATTTTTATGTGGTTATTTGCTTGCAATGTTAAAAGGGATTAAGATGAGATTGAAGCAATTCTGCAAAGGGACGCACGTCTGACTTGGCTGCCCTACAATTAACTCCCTTGTCAAACGTTACGAAACAGCCTTGCCAAGAGCACAGAACAGGTGAAAAAGAACACACTGGTTTCCCCATAACTCATCCCTACACAAACAGATTTGACCACACAACTTGGCTCGTGGTCCCGGAAGAGAATCACAATGCATTGAATAACATCAAACCGAAGGATTCTTGCTTCGTAAGAACATGGGTTCTTACCGATTTATCACTCTCTGTATCTCCCTCTCTTTAGCTCCCCCCTCCCCTCTGCCCCGTAAAGGTATTGTACAGGTGGTCCTCAGGTCCACAGGTGAGCCCAAAAATTTCCTAAGCCAGCCAGCTGTTTAGCGCGTTGCACCTCATCTTACAAATTTTCCTTGCCCACAATTGTGAAACGAATCAGTAGGGAAATGAATCATGGGGTCCTTAAGTGAATCTGGCTCCCCCTCGCCCCAAATTGGCTTTGCTTGTGAGAAACCAGCTGGTCAAGTTAAAAATGGGGAGCACATGACCCCGGGGCAGTGCAACTGTCCTGAATACGTGCCCGCTGTCCGAATTTTGACCCCGTGTCCACAGGGATGCTCTGATATTTGTTATGCGTGGATACTGATCATAAGTTATTTTATTGCAATGCTGTTGTAACTTTGAACAAGTCGTTGTAAAACTGAGGACTGTCTGGATCTGTAATTCACAATAATGAACTGCAGATTGATACTATATTAGATAGGCTGGTCTTCAAAACAGAGATAGGGGGCTGAATTCCAGGTGATTGCCTGGATACCTTGTTATTTTCTAGGCTACAATATGGAGTAGTTGGACACTACATTCCTCCAGGGTGTTGTTGTTTTTACAATTCTACAGTATATTATAATATAACTCAAGTATTAATACCCTGTTGCTTAATTCTTTTTTTTTTCTTTTTTTTACATCAGTTCAGGCTGGCTCAATGCTGCCACCTCCTGGACAAGATCAGCACTAATTCACCACCACAGAGTATCTGGCAGAGGAAGTTCACGTTTTCAAAATAATGACTTGCTCCCCATTTAGATCCTTTTGCCAATTTCCAAAAGATTACTGTGAGCAGCAAACACAGATAAAACCAACAGTTGATATTCCCAACCGTTAATCAAAGTTGGCTCGCTGGGTGACTTTGGGCCAATCACCAGGCGTTGGGGACTTCTAGTATCGCCTTAAGCAGATTGGCCCACCTCACAAGGATGTTGTTGTGGAGAAAATAGGAGGAGAAAAGAGTATTAAGTATGTTCTCCACCTTGAATTATGCATAAAAGTAATAAAAGGTGGTATGTAAATAAATATAAATAAAAATGCTAATATTTCATGGCAGAGCAAATGTCAAAACACAACGGATCTAAAACACATTGATTTCATTAAACAGTAGCAACATTTTAATAGCTGGAATTCTAAGAAGAGGACATGCCCTAATTTGGTCGGATTGACTCGTCGACAGAAAGAGCAGCATGAAACTTCACAACTTTTGCACTTAACAGCTTTTGCAATAATAACGTTCCAAACTCTACTGGGGAAAAAAAGAAGGAATTAAAAACTGCAGGGAAGTTAACTGAGAAACAAGCATCATTCTTCATAAGGAAGTTATTCATGACTTCCTCTTTAATTTCATCTTTACATCAGAGAAAAGATTGGTTTCATTCGGAATCCAGTATGCTAAATAACCAGAACAGCCAGGAATGAAATCTCGTATCTTCCCGAGAAATTTCTTCAACTGTCTCTCAGAGGTATAACCTAGAAAAGAAATGCTAATAAATATGCATTATACAGATAGATAGATAGATAGATAGATAGATAGATAGATAGATAGATAGATAGATAGATAGATAGTGGTTGCCTAGTGCTGAAGACCCTCGCCTCTCACTCAGAAGGTTGAGAGTTTGAGAGTTCAATACTAGGTAGTGGCAGATGGTTCTCTCTTATGGCGCAAAGAAAAAAAATCTTTTGTGAACTCCGCATAGGTATCAGGAAGGGCATCCAGCCAGTAAACACTCAGCTCCATCCAGTCGCCCTGACTATCCCAAATTAAGGGATTACAGGGTCATAAAAAGGGAGTTTGGCTAGCTAGACAGAGAGATGAATGTCTCCGACAACATCCTCTAATTTGTCCAACATCATGAGACATTAGAAAACCTAGTTATTGCTCTCCTGAGCCATACGTCTTAGTAACGTATCCATCATATATTTTATATACCTGTCGCCATGTTACTTGATGGATAACCTTGAAGAGGAATGTAGGTTAGCTTCCCTGTTTCAGATCTCCTTGGACCTTGGCTGCAAGAAACGTAAATATTAAAATCACAGAACTGGAAGGGACCGTGGAGAACTTTTAGTCCAACCCCTTGCTCTGGTTTATCACAGTTCCTCTATTGATAAATACAGTGAGAAGGGCTGTTCTTAATTTCAGTTTATCATTTTTCTCATCTATCATCTTGCTAACTAAGAATCAAGGATCTAGGCTTTGCTCTGATTAATCATTTTCAAGAGCCAGGAGAAACAGATTAATTAGACTAATTAGTTATTCTCAGTCAATACACTACCCTTCAATACATATTAATCTCCTACCATTGTTTCCATTCAAATTTATACCATTTCTCCAGCTCTTTCTTGTCTCTTATCTGTTCCGGCTTCTCGATGCTTTTTGATTCAGCAGTTGGACCAGACTGTGGACAGAAAAACAACCGTAATTTCAAATGTCTCATTATTCCATCTGGCTATACCGGTTTATAAAAGAAATTCAATCAGCCTCATAAATCGTATTCTCTTATATGGGGCAGTAGTCACCTTCTATGAACAATTTTGCCTGAGGGAAAATAACAAAAATTAAAAAAAAAAACTCTGGGCCATAATATTGTTAACTGTTGCATTCTAGATACAGTATTTTTTTTTCTTACCTGCGGTATAAGTGGACTGTCGTGTAAGTCCTGAACTGGACTGGTTATCTGTTCCCAGATAAAGTGGCCAATTTTTTTTCTAATTTCTACAGTGAAGGCAAAAGGGAAAAAAAAGAAAAAGAAAACCACTCAAGAAGCGAAAGGTTATTCAATTATTAATGTAACAACAGAGCCATTCTTCACTAGCAATTATACTAGCTGCCAAATTTACTATGCACAGTAATTAAATGTGATGCATCTTTTATAATAGAATACTAACATCTATTTTCCAGCCTTATCTGGCAACTTATATCCCCACCTGGGAAATTTCTAAAAAGATTCATCCTATGCTTACAATATAGTCCGAACCTGATATAGTTAGAAAAACAAATCGATCTCATTGGCATGCATAGCCATACAGGTGCAAATCCACATTACCTCTCTGTTTATAATATATGTAGTTGCAATTGCTTGATGAGGTTTTCTTGCCAAGTGTATCAGCTGTTCTTTTATTCAGGCAGTCCTCAACTTACACCAGTTCATTTAGTGACCGGTCCAAGTTACAGCATTGAAAACAAAATGACTTAAGACCATTTTTCACACTTACAACCCTTGTGGGGATCCCCATACACATGATCGAAATTCAGCTGCTTGGCAATTGGTTCATATTTATGATGGTTGCAGGATCATGGAATATCTTTATTGTCACTGTGTAACTCACCACAAAATTAAGTGCTGTCTACAGTGCACACTACACACAAGTAAAAAACACAAATGAGAACATACATTATATACAGATTATAGAAAGAAAGAAAGAAAGAAAGAAAGAAAGAAAGAAAGAAAGAAAGAAAGAAAGAAAGAAAGAAAGAAAGAAAGAAAGGAAGGAAGGAAGGAAGGAAGGAAGGAAGGAAGGAAGGAAGGAAGGAAGGAAGGAAGGAAGGAAGAAAGAAAGAAAGAAAGAAAGAAAGAAAGAAAGAAAGAAAGAAAGAAAGAAAGAAAGAAAGAAAGAAAGAAAGAAAGAAAGAAAGAAAGAAAGAAAGAAAGTTCTCTAGGACCTGAGACAGGCAGATGTTGCTGTTGTTGTTGTTATTACTATTATTGTTAAACTTATTGCTCATTCTGTTCTATACATACACAACCTTTTTGCAAGCTGTCTGGTAAGAGAACAAAATGTCCTAGAGGTACGGTGTTTATTTCAGCATTGATACTCGCAGTAAGAAAGCAGGCATGAAAAACGGTGACTCGGTCCTCTAGATAGTCTAAACTTTGGTGTATTCTAGGCAAGAAGAAGGAAACTTATGAAGGTCAGGTGAAACAATTCAACGTGTTTGCTTGTGTGGTGTTAGACTACAACTTCACAAGGGAAGGTAGCGATGGTTTTCAGAAAGCAGAGTGTTTCTGATAAATCTGTGAGTGCCAAGCAATTTCTTCATCTCTGTTAAATACCCACACCAAGCAAAATTGGAGCATTTTTTTTGCAATGTGATGCCCACTTTTGTACTGTGGTGGGTGTGCATGTGATAATTTGTCTATATGCACAATTATCTATATGGCACAAGACTCTAGAAGACTCACAGCTCTTCATTTCCCCCCCCCCTTTTTTACTACCCTTTAATTCTTTTATTCAGGGTGGAGTCAGGACGACTGAATGGAGTGGAGAGTTTACTGGCTGGATGCCCTTCCTGACGCCCACACGGAGTTCACAGCAGATATTTTCCTCTTTGTGCCCTGATAGAGAAACATCTGCCGCTGCCTAGAATTGAACTCTCAACCTTCCAAGCGAGAGGCATCTTCACCTCTAGGCCTCCTTGCAGTTTATTCGCAGTTCTTAATTAAATAATCGGATTCTAGACCCCAGCCAAGAATTTAGCTGAAGCTAGAGATAAATAAAACCTAGCAAGAAACCAGAATTTTTGGCTCACAAGATGTAGGAGAGTGAACTGCTTGGTGTCTTGAACCCTTCAAGAGAGAGGATTTTTTTTTCCTGGTCATAAAAATAAGACCATGTAAGATACTGATCCAAGCGGAGTTGCGATACCTTTTTGTATCCGGGTGAGAAGCGTTGCTGCTGAAGAGATAATCAGCAGCATCCAAATTCACAATCACCCCTCCTTCACCAACTGCAGAAAAACATCACAGGGAAGATCATGCAACACAACAACGTGAAGTCACAACAGAGGTAAGCCCTCCACTTACAACAGTTCATGTAGTGACCGTTCGAGGTTACGGCGACACTGAAAAAAGCAACTTATCACCATTTTTCACACTTACGACCGTGACAGCCTCCCCATTGGTCGCGTGATCAAAATTTGGACCCTTGGCAACTGGCTCATATTTACGACGGTTGCAGGGTCCCGGGGTCACGTGATCCCATTTTGTGACCTTCCAACAAGCAAAGGCAACAGGGGAAGCCAGATTCGCTAAACCACCATTTTACTAACTTAACAATGATTCGCTTTAACAACTGTGGCAGGAAAGGTCCTAAAATGGGGCAGAATTCACTTAACAAACGTCTCACTTAGCAACAGAAGTTTTGGGCACGATTGTGGTCATAAGTCAGGGACTACCTGGTACAGTATATTCTTTGCAAATGACTTGGTCTACCAAGATTTAGGTTTTTCTCGGAAAAAAGGCTGAAAAGTTCACATCGATATTTGGATGTAAATCTCGATACAGATTGTCCTTGACTTGCAACTGTTCGTTTAGCGACTGTTTGAAGTTCCAACGGCTCTGAAGAACGTGACTTAGGTCCTTGCCCTTACAGCTGGCAAAACAATCCCCATGGCCAGGTGATTAAAATTTGGGCACATGGCAACCTGGCACGTAATTACCCAGGTTGCCCTGTCCCAGGGTGATGTGATTGCCATTTGCCACCTCCCTTTCAGCAAGCAAAGTCAATGGGGAAAGCTGGGTTCGCTTAACGACTCCACGACTCGTTTAACAACTGCTGGGATTTGCCAAAAAAAAAAAAAGGTCACGAAATCGGGGGTGCAACTTGCCTAACAACCGCCTTGCTTAGCAAATGGAAATTCTAGCTGTTCCTCTTTATGGTCATAAGTCAAGGACTCCCTGTAATTCTGCTTAAAAGTAGGTCCTAGGTTCAGCCTCCCCAGGCAGAGGAACTTTCTCCTGGCTTTGCCGGGGTCCATGCCCCCCCACCACTGCCATTGTCAAAATTCAAAGCCGGGAGGGCTGGGCGGAGGGGGTTCAATGACATGGGCGCCATTTTGATTTCTGCCCGATTCTCACCAGCAGCCCTTCATTGCAACTGGGGGAAGACTTGGGCCCCTTCACCCCAATGGGGGCTTCCCCTGCTTTCCTCCCTCCCCTCCCTCCTCCCATGAGGATTCCCTTGCCCCCCCCCTCACCCCAAAGGTGGTAGAGCTCTGGGGGGACGCTCTGCGAGAACCAGGCGCTGCGGCCTGTAAACATCCCGCCTTGAGGCCCAGCAGGACCCTCGCCCAGCTCCATCGGTCCCGTCTCCTCTCCGTCCGAACGAAGGCCCCGAAATGACTCCGCCCTGAAGGGAGCGGTTTGCACAGGCGTCTGAGCCTCTCTTGCACGCTTTTTTTGCACCCGGGTGTGCATTTCTCCAGTGGAAGCTGCAGGCAAATCACAGACCTGGGTTTCCTTCTCCTTCCCGGGGTGGGGGTGTGTGGGTGGGAGGGGGTCTCCTCCCTGGTCGGAACGTTGCAAAGGGCAGCTAAATCCAGAGCCTGGAGCTCACCCAGCTCTGAAAATAAAGGGCCTAAAAGAGGCCCCCGAAGCCTGCTTGCAGATTCAAAAGAGCAGCCTTTGCAAAATATAGATCATGCGAACCGTAATCATGCTAACAGTGATATTTCAAACCCACAGAATAGGCAAAGAGTAACAGAAGTCAACCGCGGATGTTTGGTTTGGAGTACAGGCCGTCCTCGACTTACAAACCTCAACTGAGGCCCAAATTTCAATCGCTGCTAAGTTTTGCCCCATTTTACGACCTTTCTCGCCACAGTTGTTAAGCAAATCACGGCACTTGTTAAGTTAGTCACACGGTTGTTAAGTGAACCTGGCTTCCCCATTGGCTTTGCTTGTCAGAAGGTCGCAAAAGGGGATCACGTGACCCCAAGACCCCGCAATTGTCATAACTATGAACCAGTTGACAAGCATCTGAATTTTGATCACGTGATCATGGGGATGCTGCAAAGGTTGTAACTGTGAAAAACGGTCATAAGTCTCATTTTTCACTGCTGTTGTAACATTGAATGGTCACTAAATGAACTGTTGTAAGTTGAGGACTACCTGTATTACTTCGAGTTTCTGAACGTTTGCCTGTTTTCACACCGGTTCTGAAGAAGTGAGCTGTCCATCAAACATCAGGAGAGGGAAAAAGCCATGCTTAAATTTAACTTTTTCTTTTGATTTGATCAAGATACCTTTATTATTATTATTATTATTATTATTATTATTATTATTATTATTATTATTATTATTATTATTATTATCATATGTGTGTTATGGAATGGAACACTAATAGCTTGGGATACATCTTTCTGCTCAACCTTACAGTCAGATATTGTCCCGGAAAGAAATCAGACGACGCCATTGGAGATACTGTTTAAGTGGTCAAGGAGGCATCTGGCTACCTTTCCAAGCCATGACTGTTGTCCCAGCTGAACCACAGAAAGGGCAAAAAACCTACTCTACTGCAGTAGTAAACCACAGCAGAAGTCCAAAGGAAATGGTTGGGCCCTTCTATTGGCACTGGAGGCGTATCCCACACTCCTATAAGCTCCTTTTTTTTTCCCCAAAGCCAGGCTGAGACATATCGGCTGAGGAGATATTTCCAACTTCACCATGCTTCTACATATCAAAAGCAATGATTCTCAGTGGTTCCTTGTTCTCTCCAGAGTCGTTCAGACATGGGCAAAAGTAGGGGTACACCTTCTCGGTGAAAGTGTCCGTGAAGGTGTAGAGGTGAGACATAGCCAGGGCCTCATAAAAGGATACCTGGCCTTCCTCGTAATCCAAATAGACCCCCACTCTGCACAGATTGTCAACCAAGGTTAGACATTTGGGGTAGACATCTACAGCCTTTAACTCATTCTTATTCCTCAGCTTGATCAGCCAGTGGCCCTCCTTGGGTGACAGGGGATAATTCCCTTTCCGGTTAACGCTTTCCCGAACAACTCCCAAGGTCCACTTGGTCTTCTTCTGCACTTCCACTTCCCAATAGTGCTTCCCGGTGGTGAATCCTTCAGAAGCTAAGACCGAAACACTGCAGTCAAATCTTTCTGGAATATCTGGAAGAATCTGCTTCATGTCGTTATGCCAGACGCAGGTCAACCCTTCGGAGAGGATCAAGTTGGGGTGGGCTGTTTTAGGATCCAAAGTGATGAAGGTGATGTCTGGGGAAGGAAGGACATGACTGGTGAAGCACAGGAGATCTATCCACATGAGTTGACGCAGTGTAAACAAGGCCTATCTACGCGGTGTGCTAACTTCTCTTTTTTTGTACAGATATGAAATACAGGAAGCTCTTATTCTAAAATCAACAGCAACAGTATTTCTATCATCATAAACAATTTCAAGTGTCAAATCCCAAAATTAAATGTGGGTTTCTTTAGCAAGAAGTCCAACAGTGGTTTCCAAGTAGAAACAAAGTCAGACTAAAATATTTTCCTTAATCAGAATAGCTTCTTTCGCCATCCCAGCCAGTTCCATGAGCTTCACTATCTCTTCTTCCATGATAGGAATGTGAAAAAAAATCCATTTCAGTTAAGATCAACTGGATCTGGTTGCTTCTTTACCTGGATTAAGGATGGTTCTCATTTCTTTCCATATGGCATAATGCATGGGGCCCTTGAATTCTCCAGGGTTCAGCGTCCCAGTCACTAACTGTCCCAGAGACGAATTGTCAGTTTTCTGCTCCATCCTACACAAGACATTTGTAAGGTAAAGGTAAAGGTAAAGGTTCCCCCGCACATGCGTGCTAGTCATTTCCAACTCTAGGGGCCGGTGCTCATCTCCGTTTCAAAGCCGAAGAGCCAGCGCTTGTCCGAGGACGTCTCCGTGGTCATGTGGCCGGCATGACTAGACGTCAAAGGCGCACAGAACGCTGTTACCTTCCCACCGGAGTGGTCCCTATTTTTCTACTTGCATTTTTTACGTGCTTTCGAACTGCTAGGTTGGCAGAAGCTGGGACGAGTAACAGGCGCTCACTCTGTTATGTGGCACTCGGGATTCGACCCGCCAAACTGCCAAACATCTGATCGACAAGCTCAGCATCCTAACCCACTGAGCCACCACGTCCCTAAGACATTTGTAGAGTTAGTTAAATAGGATAATGATGGGAGAGGAGGGGGAAGATAATCCCAGAAACCACTATTATCTTGGATATATACTGGTTAAGAGCAATGCAGTGAGGAACCCTTCCTGCCTCAAAGAATTGCTATACGTTGTCCACAAATGACTATATGGAAAAGAGGTGTGTTTGATGCCAACATTATCCTTGGCATTTCTTCCTGTCTGATATAATTGCACGGAGCTAAGGAGGAAAAATGAAGTAGCAACATAGGCCAATTAACTTATTCCTTGTACAGTCCTTGGTGCTCTTTGATCTTGGTTGTTTTCTTGCAGACCTTTCATTACCCAACTAATTAACAGCATCCATGCACCGATGATGGGTTGGGCAATGAAACGTCTGCAAGAAAACGCCAAGGTCAGAGAGCACCAAGGACCACACAGTTCAACCCTGAACAATAACCATTCTCTTCTATTGGAACTCATTCATTGCTTGAACACTGCTACATGTGCTTGCATCAACATAGAAGAAAACTACATAGATGCTGAAGCATTGAATGTTGGGATTCCCAATCTCAAGGGAAGACCCTTATGTATTTATGTTTGTTTGAGTTCCTTCGGACAGGGCAGGATATGCAGCTCCAGGAAGATCAGGCCAACCAATGGGGATGGTCCAGGTTTTGTGGTTAATCGTCATATTTTTGCTACTCTTGAGGTCTGCAATAATTATTTTGGAATATTTCCTTATAGACTCATACTCACCGGTCTACAAATGGCTTTATTCCCTGTCAGGAGAAAAAAAAAGAGAAAAGGAAGAAGAATCATTTCTAAATTGCCTTCCCTTTGGACCCATTTATAGCATAAATATAACTCAACAAAGCAAAACAGGTAGTAGATTAGATTTCAAAATTTTCAATGGTCTTCACGGTTTTGAAGGCCCTGGGTGACATACATACCTTTCTTCTAAAATATGCACAAAATGATCTTAAAGCCAAATGTCTGCAAGCTCTATCTTTGACCTTGTCTACTTGACATCGTAATTCTCAACTACATCCTTCTTCTCGATGCTAAGCAGATGCCTGAGAGTCCTACGTCTGAGACTCCAGCGACATAATCCCAAACCACGTTCAACTGTGTAAATCTGGAAATCTTACTTTTAGGAAACCCGCAGAATTTTGTTGGTACAGCCGAGCCTGAATGCAGACCAAGGTGTCCTTCGCAATCTGCGATCTGTCTTGGAGTTTGTTTAGATTTCCTTCCATTTCCTGCAGGAGTATTTCACTCTCTTCCTTTAACCGATGAATTAACATTTTCTCCTTGGTGTGAAGAAACTGGTGCAGCTTTAGGAACTCCAAGGAGATATGGTACTGGAGCTGTAATTTGTTCTCCTGAAAATAAAAAAAGAAAAAAGATTGAAAACAAATCCATGCAACTAATGGACACTAGTTATAGAGATTCTGATTGTTGATCTGTTATTTACCAGGGAACAATAACTACACCATAAATGAGCTTTTGCAACATTGCTTTAGACCCATTTCCTCATTTTAATAATGGCTACCAAGAAAGAAAACCAATTCTGATTTTATCGGCTTGCAGTGTACATATTTGTGTTCAAAATGGGGGAATTAAACATATTGTCCTCTCCCCCTTCGTCCAAAAAAAAATCAAACGGATGGTATCTATTGAATTTGTGCATACTCACTTTATGACTGGATATTTTCTCCTCCTGGGCATTCTTCAACACCTCCAGTTTTACCAGGATAGACCTGAGCTGAAGTCTCAATGTGAGTAGCCTTTCCTATGGATATAATGTCAAGTTACAGCTACGTTTTAGCCAGATTAAAAAGTGGTTTGAACCTTTCAGTGGATTTCCTAGATGCCAACTAGGCCCTAACTCATGGCTTGTTGAAAAATAATGCTGCAAATATATACAGCAGGGGTGTCCAACTTGGCAACTTTTAAGACTTATGGACTTCATCTCCCAGAATTCCCCAGTCAGCATGGCTGGCTGGGGAATTCTGGGAATTGAAGTCCAAAGGTCTTTAAGTTGCAAGGTTATGTAGTATTACTTTCAGTTCTGAAATGATTGTTTAAAATACAAGGCTAACCTGTATCAATATAGATGTTCACTTTCTAATCAAAACCTTAGGTAGGATCAAGTCCGTCAAAGTTGTTGCTTCTTCAGTTTTAATGTAGCAGAAAGGAAATAATACTCTTTGAAACATGGGGAATAATCACGTAACTACACTTTTACAGGTTTCGTTTGAGTTAAATTGCAGTTTCGATTAAATGTCCTTTGCATTTGATTCTGACTGGGCTCCTTCTCTTTGTCCTGTGAAAGGTTTGGCTTCTAGCGTTCCTCTGAGAAAAGCAGTGGGCGTTTCAGAGAGCGCGCACATCTGCTTTAACACAATTTTGAAGTAGGCATTTGCGCAGGTCGACTTACAACAGTTCATTTAGTAACCGTTCGAAGTTACAACGACACTGAAAAAAGTGACTTCTGCCCCAAATCCTTAGCCTTCAAATGTGGGTCATCCTCGAAGTGGGGGTCATTTCAAACAGAACACAAAGGTTTTTCGAGCTCAGCAACTTTATTAAGCGGTGTGGACTTCCAACTCCCACAATTCCAGAGCCGGCATGCTGGCTGTGGAATTCTGGGAGCTGAAGTCCACACGGCTAACTGTCAAGTTGCTGAGCTTGAGAAATACCGCAGAATATTAAGAGGTGATCTGCTGAAACATCCTTCAGAAGCTTCCCTTTGACTGGCTCTCGGGACCGTTGATTTATTTATTTTATTTTTTTTTATTACATTTATATCCCGCCCTTCTCCGAAGACTCAGGGCGGCTTACAAGCTTAGCAGTAGCCTTCATTCTATGTATATGCCTGCTTGTTAGGGCTTTCGCCCCCCCCCCAAGCGGCATTATTACAAAGTCAGCTTATTGCCCCCAACAATCTGGGTCCTCATTTTACCTACCTCGGAAGGATGGAAGGCTGAGTCAACCTTGAGCCTGGTGGGATGCGAACCTGCACTAATTGCAGGCAGCTGGTGTTACTTAAAGAGGCTCCACCAAGCATCAAGGCCTCAGCGTGTCATTTACCGTATATATCTGCACCGCATCAGGGATGAGAAGAAACTGAGAGCATTGATCCTCAGGCATCTGAGCTTCTCGGCAGGTGAAACAAGCTAGTTTCCCTTGAGGCTTCCAGTAAAGGGTCAGTGGTTCGCCATGCTCCATGCATTTCTGCTGTTGACCACCTACGTGAAGAGTCTTAATCTTCTCCGCCATCTTTTCCAAGGCTTGGTTGATTATGAACTTCCGTTCGGGAATGTTGACGTGACATTCTGGGCAGAAAACACCCTTTTTATTCCAGATGGCCTCCAGGCAAGATTTGCAGAAGTTATGACCGCAAGGTAGAATGACCGGCTCTTTAAACAGTTCGAAGCAAAGGGAACAGGACAACTCCTTGGTGAAGTCATCTGCATGCAGGTCCCATGAGGTGTTTGACGAGCTGGCAAGAATCGGGCTCACTGCTCGTTCGTTTAGGGAAATGAGCGAGGAAGTGGACGGATTTTTGCTACTGGAAGTAGACATTGTACTGGAAAGAGCAAACACTGAAGCAGCAATCAGAAGTAGGGAAGAAAGCATGCATGAGAACAATTGTCTTAAATGACAAGGATTGTATTAGTAGATTATCTACCTGGGGCCACCTCCAATTCCGTCATTGAACGCATCTACAATCTTTAACCAAAATAAAGTTGACCATCTATAACGAATCAGCTAGATTTTAGATCAGCTAAAAGTTGTTGGAGATGAGCGGCAATTAAGTTTAATAGATGAGAGAATTTTCAACAATAGGTGAGATTAATTTTTCCAATCCCAAACCTCTAGTTATGTTGGAGTATAGCTCTCAGGGTTCAGTCCTTCTGATGAAAATTCTTACCACCCTTACACCCACGCTTGCCAAAGCAGTCAATTGTGGAAGATTGATTTTTTGCCATCTCCTGTTAAAATTTTCATGCCTGTATTTTCTTAATGATTGAAAAATCTGCAGCCTAATTAATCAGAATCACCTTTGTTAAACCATCCAAAGGTTTCACTGATTAATCTGGCCAGTTGTAGACATTACAACTGTCTCACCAATTTCCACTTGATGTCATTTCAGATCAGGGAAAATGCCACATTGGGACCTAGAAGTCACCATCTAGCCCTTCCTTTGAAAGACATGCACAGGATTGGGGTGCTTCAAGATAAATTTGAGCCTGGCTTCCAATTTCCACCCATTTCTACAATGATCTATCATTTATAGCATTTCTAGGGAGTCACCTATTTTGCAGAATAAGGTCTCCACTTTACTGTTCAGATGAAATCCTTGGTTCTTTGCCTGCGTTACTCACTAACCTGCTTTCAGTGCCCTCCCTTCTAACTGCCACTCTCCAACTGTCTTCTTCTTCCAGAAGATTCCGTTGGCTCCCTATTAAATTATTTAGTCTCAAACCTTCTCACAAAGCTCTTAAAGCAAGAACAAATGGCTCTTATTCTTTTATGCGGACACCTATCGTTTTCATAACCTTACATCTGCAAAAAAAACCCTCCTCCAAATCTTGTAGAGCTATGATTTTGAAGCATTTATTTATAAGCCAAATAACATCAGGATGATTTACTGACATAGAAATCCTCAGTCAATGCAACTCTTGAGAAATATTGTTACTAAATATTGTCTGTGCAATGTATTTCACTGGCTGAGTTAAAGGCCTAAACATTTGCAGTGTGCTAAATTTGGCTGAGAATCTTGGCCAGGTCCCATGTAGCTTATATTGGCTTTTTTTTAAAAAAAAAGTATATTCTTTTAATGAATTGCTTACTATGTAGCCTAATGTTTTATTGTAAACTACTTTTGAGGTGAGTCAATCATTCACAAGCCACAAAGAACTTCCAAAGAAAACATTGTTAGGTATTTTTTATTGGAGGGTTATGTATACATCAGCAGAGGACAACAAAATGAACTTAAGTGCTGGGGAAAATTATCGGCTGAGCTGGCATATTGAGCAGTTTATAAAAGGAAACTTTAATTATCATTTTTAGAAAATTCCATTTTTCCATTCTTATCTCAGCAATAACAGAAGAAAATGCTCTTAATTCCTAAAAGACTTAGCATAGCAATAAAGTGAAAGTGATGGCCTTTTCAGACATTCAAATTGATTAATCAATCATAGTTAGGAACTGTCTATGAGACTATATATTTATGATGATGACTCCATATTTAATTTAATTTAATTTTAATTTAATAATATTTCTATACCGCCCTTCTCCCTGAGGACTCAGGGCGGTTCACAGGGCAAAAGTGAAATACAAAATACAAACATTAAAAAGAAATTAAATGATTGCCCAAGTTAAAACAATTAATATACAATTATAAAACCCCAAAGATAAAATTAAGAATGCAAAAAATAAAAAAACCCCACCAATCCCCATCAGGCTAGGCCGGCTTGTACAAACAAAAACGTCTTGAGATCGCGACGAAAGGAGCGAAGATCGGGCGCCATCCGGAGCTCTACCGGTAACTGATTCCACAGCTCCGGAGCGCCCACAGAGAAGGATCTCCCCCTGGGGGCCACCAATCAACATTCTCTGATCGATGGCTCAAATGCTGATTTATATAAACACACACGGATTATCTTTGATAAGTTTCCTGAAAAGGCCTGGCTTTTAAAAGTTAAAACTGATGCTTTTCAATCAGTGATAAGCAGAAACAGCACTTGAAGTAAATTCAGAAACATCATCAGTAGAAATAGTGGTTGAAAGCAGCATTCATCAAATCTGGGGGAGAAAAAAAAGAATATTTTTACATTAAAAAAAAACAAGAAACGTAGTACAGTACACTATTGGCTGGGTTGGAAAACCAAACTGTTTTTTGCATCTGTGTTTGAGTCTCTCTTGATTTATATTGAAAATATAAAATCATGAAAGCATTGGGGAAAGTACTTTTAAAAGTATTGCAAGAGTTGTGCAGGGGTCTTGTAAGGACTGACAAAAGATTGTGAAAGGTGTTTAAAGCAGTGCTCAGCCAAACCTGGGTAAATTATCCAACACTGAATAAAATTGGTTTTTTTTTTTGGGTAAGAAACATGATGAAGCTTCCTGAATGGGAAGTGAAACACCTCAGATTAACAAACTTTGGTCTAGTTGCCACGATTTAACCTTTTTTAGACACATGAACCCGTTACCCAATCACAGCAGGGACTTTTAAAGTGTTTTACCTACGTTGGGTAAGTAAAAAGGACTTTTTGATAACAGGGAAAAAAGGCAGCTCTGCTTTAAAGTACAGTAGAAATATTATGATTATTTTGGTTATTGTGTTCTACACTTTTTGATGGTATATCATGTGGATTCTGCACACAGAGACATACACACATACAGTATACATGCATGCTGGCAGGGGAATTCTGGGAGTTGGCCCACATATCTTGAAGTAGCCAAGTTTAAGAAACACTGGTTTGAACTTTCAGCTTTCTTCTTTTTTTTTTTTAAACAAGTCTCTTTCCTGACAAAAGCTGCTTAAACACATGGCTTTCATTTTGTTTACTGCTTTCTCTTTCGTGACAGCAAGCTGATCTTTTACTCCCTTAGTAATAAGGTAAAGGTAAAGGTTCCCCCGCACATGCGTGCTAGTCGTTTCTGACTCTAGGGGCCGGTGCTCATCTCCGTTTCAAAGCCGAAGAGCCGGCACTTGTCCGAGGACGTCTCCGCGGTGATGTGTCCGGCATGACTAGACGTCAAAGGTGCACGGAACGCTTTTACCTTCCCACCGTAGCGGTCCCTGTTTTTCTACTTGCATTTTTACGTGCTTTCGAACTGCTAGGTGGGCAGAAGCTGGGACGAGTAACAGGCGCTTACTCTGCTACGCGGCACTCGGGATTCGACCCGCCAAACTGCCGACCATCTGATCGACAAGCTCAAAGTCCTAACCCACTGAGCCACTGCATCCCCTTAGTAATACTACTACACATAAACATAATACACGTACTTTCATATTTCTTGTGAAGCACACTTTTCATGAAACAGCCATCTCTTACCTTATTTGATGGAGACTACTGGCTTAGGAATTCTGTTCTGTAGAAGACAGAGAGAGTAAACTTTTAGCAAACATTTCTTCAAACATATATCAAATCATTGAGGGCCTACAGATTCTAAGCTATTTCTTTGCTGCTGCTTCGCATGCTCAGCCAGAAGTTCACCATCTACATTTTTTATTTTTTTGTCTTAAATGGTTAAAAAGACCTTTCTGGCAGCATTTTGTAACAAAGGCTTTTGTAGAATGAGTTAGTATATATCAGAGGAACCTCAAGAGCAATCCTTTTAAAGAAAAGAAAGCAATCTAGGGAAGGCAAGAACAGAATCCAGCAGTACCCTACAGATCCACAACTGGTCTGTAACAGATTCCTTTTCGTGATCTTCAAAAGCGAACTGCCCAGAATCGTTGGAAATTGGGAAGTGTACATATTTAATACAGAATAATAAAAACAATTAGACTTCGTGAACTGATTGTACTTCTTTCTTTTTAGAAACATTTCTACTGAAATCCTAAGATACAGAAAAGGGACGCTTACTATCATTTCCAGACTTCTGTTATTCTACCCCATGACAATAAAGAAGAATTCCAGCATTCACGTGTTGCCTGTTTTCTGACCGCTCAACAATCAAAGGCTGAAAAAGTAAGCCATGGTTTGCCAGAGATGGTAGATGGAAGATCGGAAATTGCGAACAATCCATCAGATTATCATGATTCACTGGAAGTTAGGACTGGGTTCAACAAAAGGTTGCTTCAGTGCCCAGGAGGGGTGCGGAACGTCTAGCTCTCCAGAGGTTGCTGAACTACAACTCCCAGGATCCCTCACCAAGGGGAAGGAGACCAGGAAGACTACATCAGCAATATGTGGAAACTAGACTGGTGACTCCCATGATGTATTCTCCAGCTAAACGGGGGGGGGGGGTCTCCAAACTTGACCATTTTTAAGACTTGTGGACCGTGCTGGCTGGGGAATTCTGGGAGCTGAAGTCCACAAACCTTAAAGTAGCCAAGTTTGGAGACCCCTGGGCTAAACCATGGCCTAAGACATCTTAACTATTGCTGTTTCAAGTGGAGGAAGGCTATGGAGGGAGAGGAGGAAATGGAACAGAAAGCCAAGTCAAAGCAGTTACCCAATTTCACAATTTTTGGCACTTTAAGCGTCTGGTGTTCCACCTTGCACGCATATTCATCATTTCCATTGGGAACCACCGTAGCGTAAGTCAGAAGCTGGAAGGTCCAGTCTTCTTTGAAAGAGAGATCAGACTGCTTGACGTTGGGTAGTTCAACATTGTTCTTCAGAAGAGTAACGTTGATTTTGGGAGGGTGGAAACCCTCCGCAAAGCAGTGCAGAGTGTTCGACTTGCCGGCCGATATGGGATGGCGGGAATACACTTGCACATCTGGCTGTTCTATAAGTTAAAGGGGAGGGAGGAAAAAAAACAAGAGAAGATGTTGCAAACCCAGGTCATCTTGCCCGTGTTTTCTCTACCGTGGCCAGAGGACTTTGAGATAGATTTTGGTCCTCAGATGTTGCTTCCAGAGAGAACATGGCTTTCAACAGCTGATCTATCGAGGTGGTTTAAGGGCCACCTCTTTAGAAAGATATAAAAAGGTAAAGGTTCCCCCGCACATGCGTGCTAGTAGTTTCCGACTCTAGGGGCCGGTGCTCATTTCCGTTTCAAAGCCGAACAGCCAGCGCTTGTCCGAGGACGTCTCCGTGGTCATGTGGCCAGCATGACTAGACGCCAAAGGCGCACGGAACACTGTTACCTTCCCACCGGAGCGGTCCCTATTTTTCTACTTGCATTTTTACGTGCTTTCGAACTGCTAGGTTGGCAGAAGCTGGGACGAGTAACAGGCGCTCACTCTGTTACGCGGCACTCGGGATTCGTCCCGCCAAACTGCTGACCATCTGATCGATAAGCTCAGCGTCCTAACCCACTGAGCCACTGCGTCCCTTTAGAAAGATATAGGGGATTTTAAAAAAGAAAAAGAAGCAAAGAAATGGGTTCCCAAATGAATCCTTTGACTACAGGCAGGATTCTCCTGACTTGGCGCAGATTGTCCTCAACTTACATCCACAAGTTGGATTGGAATTTTGGTTAAGTGATGTTGTTGTTAGGCAAGTCATCACATAACCAGACCTGATTTTATTACCATTTTTACTGCGGTCATTAAGGGAATCACATGGTTGTTAAGTGATTCTACTCTCCCATTGCGTTTGCATGTCAGAAGCAAGCTGGAAATTAAGGGTGTGACCGCAAGGCAGTGTCAATCTTTGTAACTGCTATCAAAATCACAGTTGGGAGAGGTGCGACAGTTGTAAATCCCATCCTCACCCCCAGTTCTGGGAGAACAAAGATTAAATGAAAGTGCGACACACACACATTTTTTCAACCATGGAACTTTTGAGGTGTGTGGACTCCCAGAATTCCTCAGTCAGCATGTTGTCTGTAAGTTGAAGTCCACGTATCTTCTTAAAGTTACCCAGGTTGAAAAACAATGATTTTGGAGCAAACAAAATGTTCGTTCTTTTTGCTTTCACTTTTCTAAAAGCACTTTTAAAACATTTTTCCCCCCCTTTGGCAATGTATCAATCGCAATTATCTTTATGTTTTGTTCCTTTTCTTTCCCTGTTACTAGGCTAGAAAGCAGACGACCTTGAGTTCAAGTCCTGCCTTAGCCATGAAAGCCAGCTGGTTGACTTTTGGCCGATCTCCGCCTTAGGCATGAAAGGCAGTTGAGTGATTTTGGGCCAATCACTCCCTGTCAGCCCGAACAGCCTTGCAGGGCTGTTGTTGCAAGGAGGAGGAAGGTGTGTTGGATATGTTTGCCACCTTGAGTTACTGGTAAAAATAATAAAGGTGGGATATAAATACTTTTAAAGCAAAACAAACAAAACAAGGCCAGCAAGTGTCAGAAATTAATAGCCCAGACTCTATTTTCCTAATTCTAGCAACTACTGCGAAACTCTAGAATAGCCCTTCCCGACTATTTTATTTTACTTTCTATTTTATTGTTTTACTTTCGGAGAATGCACCACATCAGAAACCATGCCTCTTTCAGGCACACCATCATCCCTTCCAAATCAAAGAAAATGTTACTCAAGTCTTTCTCTTTTTCCCTTTTGCATTTGGGGCACTGAGCGCCATAACTACGTCAGAAACATTGCACAGGGAAGAACACCAAGTTGCCGTGAAGTTTATAACAAAAGACAACAAGATGGTGGCCATCACAGGCATCTGTGTTCCACATTCAGAACCTCTGCCTTTTTTGGGGGGGGCAGATTTTTATTGTTTCGGAATAGTTTAAAGCCATCCTGTGAAGTGTATGCAGCTTTTTTTTAAAAAAGTAAGAAAAATTTCCTTCTCCTCCATCCCAATCAACGGGAAAAGAAGAACAAAAAAAATTCGATTCAATTTTCCTGTTATTCTTCCAATCAGATCCGTCTCTCCAAAGCAAGTATCACAAGCGAGTCAACATTTCCCTTTTTAATTTCCTAAAATAGTTGTAAAAATAATAAAGGCAGGATACAAAGAAATAAAGATTATACCAGGTCACAGAAACGGAGGCAAGAAGCCCCCCCAATACACACACTTCCTTAAGACTGCAACTCCCATCTTCCCACAAATCTCTGGGCTAACTAACCCGGGACAGACCCAGGAGACACACATTTAATTTCCTAGAATATTTGTAAAAAAAACCATAAAGGCAGGGTATAAAGAAATAAGATTATAGCAGGCCACAGAAAGACAGGCGCTCACCTCCTTTAAGACTACATCTTCCAGCAAACCCCTGGCTTAACCCGGGACAGATCCAGGAGACGCAAACCCACCTTCAGCCCCCCCCCCCACAAAACCCCTGCGAGTTTCGGGGTCCAGGCCCCCACCCCTTTCACGCCCAACCCCTCCTGCGGGCTGGAAGCCCGAAGCTCCTGGAGAAATGCCAACCAACGCAGGGAAAAAAAGAAAAAGCATCTTAAGAACCGGAACTTCTCAAAAGTCACCCGTTTCTAGCCCGGGTTAGAAGGTGGCTGCCAACCCGCCGCAGGAGCGCAAAAACCGCACGCGGGAGCAGCAGAAAAGTTGTCTTACTTTCCACGGGTTCCGCGAGACAGGAGACCAAGACAACGCACCAGATGAGAATCTCTTTCGAGGCCATGCTTCTTGACTTTTTTGGCAGCCGCGACAGCAGCCACGCACGCTACTCGGACCACAACCGAAATGTACTGCGGAGCTGGGGAACTACGCCTAAGAGAAGAGGGTTTTTCTCTCTGGACCAATCAGAAAAATCGACAGAGCTGCGTCGTCACCGGTCGCTAGGCACGAGGTTTCCCGCAGGCATCTGCTCCAAGCGTTCGGTACTTTCCAGCGCAGGCGCAGTTCTGCCCGCTGCGACTTCCACTTTCGGTTTCTCGTTGCCGAGAAGGAGCCGCTGATTTCCGAGAAACTGAGCTCACTTTTCGGGGGTGGGGGAAGGGCGGGCCAGGAGGATCTGCTTGCGCTGAAGATCCTGAATACGGATTGCAGCGGCTGGTGCGGGAAAGGGAAAAGATCCAGGTTGTGGGTTGGTTAGTTAGTTAGTTAGTTAGTTAGTTAGTTAGTTAGTTAGTTAGTTAGTTAGTTAGTTAGTTAGTTAGTTAGTTAGTTAGTTAGTAGTTAGTTAGTTAGTTAGGGACTTATATCCCGCCCTATCTCCCGAAGGACTCAGGGCGGCTAACGACAATAATATACAATAAATACAGAAATTAAGATAAAATTAAAATTAAAGGCCTCTGTGCAATAGATTAAAATTAAAAATAAATTAAAAATTAAAAATAAATTAAAAATTGTAAACATAATTAAAATGCCTGTCAGTCCAGGTCAGCCAGGTGAAAAAAGGAGTGTTTTGAGGCCGCGGCGAAAGGACTGGAGATCTAGGGCCATCCGAAGCTCAGGGGGGAGCTGGTTCCAAAGGACAGGCGCCCCGACAGAGAAGGCCCTTCCCCTGGGGGGTCGCCAGCCGACATTGTCTAGCCGACGGTACCCTGAGGAGGCCTTCTCTGTGTGAGCGTACTGGGCGATGGGAATTCGTTCCTGGTAGCAGATGGTCCTGCAAGTATCCCGGGCCTAGGCCATGTAGGGCTTTAAAGGTAAGTACCAGCACCTTAAATCTAACCTAGGAATGGGAGTAAATAAAGCAATTCAGGCCCAAAACTGGGTAAAAACTAAAAGCCATCTTAGTGTTCACAGATCGCACTAAGTTTCGGGTTGCTTGGTCCTAACGTTCGTGGGAAAAGCCACCATTGGCAAGGTTCGTCATAACAAGAGGCAAGCCCCATTGTGCCTTAGATTAGAAGGTGAATGGCCACTTGCTGCTTCTACCAACTTCTCAGTCTGACCTACAGTCCTGGGATCTCTTGGTGGTCTCCCATCCAAGTATCATCAATCACACCAACCCTGCCTAAATTTCCAAGACTACCTAAGAACTAGCTAACTTTGTCCACTGGCAATCTCTCCTCGCTACTTAGAGGTTTGCTTCTTTCTATACACAAACATCCACCTGAGAAGCAAACCTGCACGTTCTCCCCAATTAGGCTTTTATTGAACAATTTATGCTTTCACGTCTTACTTGTACACTCCCCATAGTTGCTCTGTGAGAGAAATGGGCTGTTTCTAAATGTGATAAATCAATAAAATTGTTCTGCTCTGAGAATTCTGAGAGCTGGGAAGCCCATCCATTTTAAAAGTTGCCCAGTCTGAGAAACACTGAGTTACGGAACGCAATCAAAAGCTCCAGATAATAATATTCCTCCCTGCTCAATTTTTTTTCTTTATGCCCCCCTTCCCCCAAAAAATATTGTTCCAGAAAAAAGGTGGAAGAGCTGCAATTGATAAGCTTTGTTGGGGCCAGATCCTTTTTTATCTGTTGGCAGAGTGTTTATCTGGAGAGCCAGGTAATTTCCGAGGATAACTTTATAGCCCCGAACTTTGCTCTCTGACAAACAGATTTGAGCCTGTTTGACTGTGATGGGCAATTTCAAAAGCAACTTGTCTGTCTGTCTATCCATCCATCTATCCATCCATCCATCTATAAACACCCTGCCAACGGATTTAAAAAAGGAACGGGCCCTAACAAAGCCGAATTTATAATTCTGAATAGATAACTCTTCTTGAGGCCCATGTATCCCAAAGTTGCATATCTATTTTTTCATGCAGTATCTGACATCCAAATACAGGAAATACAAGTAGTTGTTGACTTACAACCACAGTTGGGGCCAGACTTTTCTTTGCTAAGCAAGAGGGTTGTTAAATGAGTTGCTTTGAACTTTACCACTTTTTGTGCCATGGGGGTTAAAAGTATCACTGCAGTTAGGTGAATTTTGTAGTGATTAAGGGAATCTGGCTTCTCCCATTGCTTGTCAGAAGCCAGCTAGGAAAGTCCCAAATGGAGGTCACATGACGCTGGGATGCTGCAACCATTGCATCTACCGGTATATGCCAATTGCCAAGGTCCCAAATTTTGACAATAGTAAGTTTGAGCACCAGTCATAAGTCATTTTGTTCAGTACTGTTGTAACTTTGAATGGTTGTTAAAACAAATGCTTGTAAGTCAAGGACTATCTGTAGAAGGTCCCTCCGCCAAATGGAACAATCCCTCTCTTGTAGAAAGTTAGCAACTCAGGAGATGGGCTAAAACCTTTCTCCCTAACATCGGTGTTTCTGGTTTGTAGGGAGGAACGGTTAACAACACTCTACACCTGTCAGAGATTGTGTAAACCAGTTTGGACTTTGGACTCTTTTATCCAGGCAGTTGGCACCAGTGACAGGAAAAATATTGCCTCGCTGGATTTGTTAGCTGTTTCATGGGTAGTTTCAAGACAACAGCCTTTGATGATGGGTGCTGAAGAGCACCTGAGAGGCAGGTGTAAAGCCCCAGATCAGCTCTCTTAAAGCACAACCTTGGCTCTTAATATCAACTCTCCCAGTGAATGCAGATGTTTAACCTGTGATGGACGAGTGCAAACCTGCTTCTTGAATTAATCCATCTTTTAGGTTCACGCAATACACTCAAGCCAGCCAAGGGAACTGGACCTACCTTGGAGAACAGCGACTCGCGGGGGGGGGGGGGATCCGCCCCGAAGTTAAAACCAAGCAAGCCTGTTGTGCGAATGGATCTAGCTACGTTTCACCCGGTCCGATTGCAGGGGTGGGAGGGTGGGTGTATACTGCAAGGGCTGAGGACGAACCAATGGAAATTCATACGGCGACACCCCCCCCCACTCAAGAAAACGCTCCCCGTAACGGAGAAAGAGGAGCCGTCCTTGAAAAACGACGGTCGCTTTTCCCATCCGGACTTGCCCCATCATCCCCAGCCAGCCTGGCGAGGAATGACGGCGACCCGAAGTCCAGCAAACTAGCCTGGAGCGCAGACTGGCTCCGAGGCCGGGAACACCGCAGTCGCTTTCGCACGACCCGTTTTTACCCGCGATGGAATACACCCGGGTTCAGTGCCATTCAGCAAGATTCGAACTCAGATCGGCTCGCTGCTCCGCGGGATCCGGGGGTGGGGTGGGGGTCCCGGCAAACCAGCTGGCCCCGACTCCCCCGTGGCTGGGTCCCTTAAAAAGTGGGGGGGTGTATTTTTTTAAATGAGACCCGGACCCGCCGCCCCGCCCCCGAAAAGGCCCTTTAAAAGCGCCGGCATGGCCGCAAGGGAGCGACCGCTGCCGGGCGAGGGCGCTACGAGGGCTCCATGGCCGAAGGAGGCGAAGCCGCCGGGGCGCCGGACGTGGTAAGCAGCCGGCATGGCCGAGGCTGGGCGGGGAGCCGGTGGAAGAAGCGCCGCGCATTCCCAAACCGGAGCGCCGTTGCAACCCGGTTGCTTCCCCACCTCCTTGTCATGCCTTTGCGGGAAGCCGCGTCCTCCTTGGCTTTCCTTGCTTCTGCCTTTTAACTGCTACCCTTGAGTAGTGAATGTACGGATGAGTAAGTACATTTCCCCGGTGTAGCTGTATCCCTGTACTCGGTAGTAGTGACTTACTCCTGGATTCCGGAGCGCGGAGTGGAGAGGATGCTCCGCGGGGCAAGCAGCTCTCTTACGCACGGAGTTGTTCCGCCTCCTTTCTTCCCTCGCCTTGTTCCACTTTCCCTCCTAAATATGAATTATTCCTCCTCGTGGCTGCTGGAGAAAGGAAGAAAGAGGCTGGATTATCCCCTTCTTCTCAGCAGAGACTTTTTGGCTGTTGGACTAGGGCAGGGGTAGGCAACCTCGGCTCTTTTATGACTCATGGACTTCAACTCCCAGAATTCCCGAGTCAGCTATTTATGACTCATGGACTTCAACTCCCAGAATTCCTGAGTCAGCTATTTATGACTCATGGACTTCAACTCCCAGAATTCCCGAGTCAGCGTAGCTGACTCTGGAATTCTGGGAGTTGAAGTCCATGAGTCATAAAAGAGCCGAGGTTGCCTACCCCTGGACTAGGGCTTGAATCTTAAAGAAAAAGAAACTATTGGCCGTCTTACACTTGGAGGGAAATTGAAATACTGCTAGCATAGATAGTAGTAACTCAGCAGTGATGCTGGCTCAGTACAAAACACTACTGGCTGAAGTAGACAGATGTTTAAGCAAAACTGTGAGTTTAAACTTTCTTGAACTGGCCCACACTGAGATTCTGTTTTGGTCAAATTCCCTACTTTTCCCCAAGAAGGAGTTTAAGTGTTATAAGAGTTTCCATTTTCTTGTCTGTTTGTTTAAATCAGATCCTAGAGGATTATTTCATGATGGAAGAGGACACGGGGGAAGAAACTCTGATAGACAAAGCAAGTGAAGAGGATGAAATTGATCTCTATATTAACTTAACATTCACTTCAGGTAAAATACACTGGAACAGCAAATCCCGTCCTCTCTGGTTGGAGCAGAGAGCTTGTAATGACATAGTAGCAGGACAAGAGTAAACCAAAGCTATCACAATTGAATTGTCTTTCTTTTTTTAAAAAAAAGAAAAATACAAATGAAGATTAAATAAGAGAGAAAAATATAAAGACATTCTTTAAAAGGTGCAGATAATTATCCCTATGGACATTGAGGATGAACATACTTGAACAATAAACAATACAAATTGCTACTTCGACAACTAAAGTGTGTGTGGGGGGCGGGGTGTCTAGTAACATCCACCAAAACCTGTCTTTTGTTAGTACAGTTGCAAGGATCTCAGAAAAGAAGACAGCTTGAACCCAGGACCTTTATCCGGTCAAATCTTACTTTGTAGTAAGATTGTAGTAATGTAAGAATCATATTGCAGTTACAGACCTTCCCTTTCAGCATAAGGGTGTTTCTATATTTGACCTAGATGTTTGTTCTCTTGGTTTGCAAGCCTACCCTGAAGACAATAGGGCAAAGGCCTTGACGATGGAATCTCAGATGGCAGCTGTGGTTGACCCCAGGGAAGGGGAGATGGTCAATGCTGAAGGAGAACAGGAGACCAGAACTTCAGATGTGGAAGCGATGGTAGAAGATGGGAAAGAAGATGAAACTCTTCCTGAAGAGTCTCAGGCCCAGTTTGCTTCTGGCACCATGGAGGTCGAAGAGGAAGAAGCCTTGACCGACCACGGAGAGGTGCCTACAAGTCAGAATGCAGGAGAACTGCATGACTTGGAAGATCCAGCTGTTATGAGTGCTGTACGAGGTCAGCGTCTGCTGGAGGTGAGGGGTAAACCTGGCAAACTTCCTTTGGTAGGTGCTCTCAAGATGGAGACGAGCTGCAGGATTGCAAGGATGGATGGTAGACCAGCTGGCTGTGAAAGAAGGGACATCTCCCCCAATCCATTGAAAGGGCACTAGATTGAAGTTGCTTCTCTAACATTGCAGCCTCTAAAGCTGATCTAAGCTACGAGAGAGGACCTCAAGTTTTTGATCCTTCTTTCATCTAGATGCCATCTTCTCTCGGGACCTGGCAGTGGTATGCCCAGGGACCTCCATGTGAAGCAGATTAAGTAGAGAGAAGGTGGCCCGGCTGTAAATCACTGAGTAAAGTTTTAATTCTGTTGGTCCACATTGATCTAGTGGTGAGGGCACCAGGAGTTTGTGAATTCTAGTCCAGCCTTAAGCACGAAAGCCAGCTGGGTGACTCTGGGGCCAGCCACAATGTCTCAGCCCAACTTACCCTATAGGGTTGTTGCAGTGGGGAAAATAGGAAGAGGAAGGACATTATGTATATTTGTCACCCTGGGTTCTTTATAAACAAGATAAAATAAAGGTGAGGTATGCGTTAAAAAAAATATCCATTACGACTCTTGACTTCAAATTGTAATTTTGTAATTGACAAAAGGGGGATTACATCTATAGAAAAAATTCCCACGCTTTGATCTTAAGTGCATAGCAAAAAATAACATCTATAACTGACATTCTGTGATGCTGATAATGCCCCTGAAAAATAAAATTAGTCTCGGAAGTGCTAATTCTGTATTCGGGATATCGCATATCTTCTTAAGTCGCTTTTTTTCTCTCTCTTTCTCTCTCTTGGCAGAAAGAAGATTCTGCTATTCTCGATAGCAAACTGGCCAGTCACCTTTCGGAATTTTCTTCCGATTACTTGGTAAGACGGTTTAATTTCCTGCCCCCCCCTCCCCTTCCGATAAATGCGTATTAAAGGAAAAAAATATTTAAAAAGGGGAGGAGGCAGGTGTCAGGCAGGATTTTACAGGAAGGGGTTGCTTTGGCACGGATCCATCAGTGGGAAAAACATCAGCTGTGAACCAAGTTAAAATTAAAACATTGCAAATTTTACAAGGCGGAGGGAGCACCCTCGCGTTATCAGCCACCCCCAGGACCACCTGTTGCTCTTTGACCCCGATGCCAATTGTCAGAGCCAGGTTTTAATATAGATAGTCCTTGACTTACGGCCATAATTGAGCCTGACATTTCTGTTGCCTAGTGAAACATTTGTTAAGTGAATTGTGCCCCATTTTATGACGTTTCTTGCCAAGGTTGTTAATCAGTGCAGTTAGGTCAGTAACACGGTTAAGTTACTGGCCCAAGGTCACCCAGACAGGTTTCATAAGGTGGAAGTAGAACTTACTGCCTCCTGCTTGCTAGCCTTAACCATTAGACCAAACTGCCTCTCTCAAAGGGTAACAAATGGGCCATGGAAGCAGCCTTGAATGCTTTCTGTAGAAAATTAGGCGTCTTCAACCTTACGAATTGCCCACAGACATTTTGTCTCTTTTCTCATTTTTGCATCTATTTCCCCCCACCTCCTGCTCAGCCCCATTCAAAGTGTATGTGGAGGACTCCAACTCTGAGGAGGGGCCCGTCGTTATCTATGATGCAGGTAACCCTTTTTCTCGAGAGCAAAATGGCTTGGCTTAGGCCTGGCTTCACCATCTATCCAGCTTGATTGAGCTCAGCTACATTAATGACCCTGAGCAGGGTGGGCTGCGTGGATCAAACACGGAGCCATAAGGTAGGGTTTTCAGACTGTGGTGGCTGGATTCACCCAGTATGGCTAGCCAAAAACAAACCACAGTCTGCTGTGGCTTGAAGGAGCCTAGAAGTATTTGAAGCTACTCGAATTTTAGGGGATGGGGCTTTTATTTTCAGAATGAGAACATCCTGGTGTGGATATGGAGGACCAAAGAAGAACAGAAGAAAAGGAGGAGAGAGGGGAGGGGGAGGGGAGGAGAGGAGAGGAGAAGGAAGGGGAGGAGAAGGAAGGGAAGGAAGGAGGAGGAAGGAAGGAAGGATTTCAGAGGAAATAGCAAGAGATTATATTGGGCCCATTTGCCTTAATTAAACAAAATTCTGGATTAATCAGTTCAAAAATGGTTTGGGGGTATCCAATTTTTTTATCTTCTGTAGTTCTTCACCCTTCTGCCACTGGAGGACACTCCAGTTTATATTTTACTGCTAACTCTATTTCCTCTTACTACTTTAAAATCAAGATGATTGATAACTTGGGCCTAAAAGGGAAGGGCCAGTGTCAGCTTCTTCCTCTTTCATCCTCCGAGAAGTGATTTCACTTCCAACTGAAACGGGGTTTAAACAAGGAAGGCTGAGGTCTGAAAATCCGCTTCAGAGCAGAAGCCAAATAAAGGTAAAGGTAAAGGTAAAGGTTCCCCCGCACAGGCGTGCTAGTCGTTTCCGACTCTAGGGGGCGGTGCTCATCTCCGTTTCAAAGCCGAAGAGCCAGCGCTTGTCTGAGGACGTCTCCGTGGTCATGTGGCCGGTGACTGGATGCCAAAGGCGCACGGAACGCTGTTACCTTCCCACCAGATTGGTCCCTATTTTTCTACTTGCATTTTTATGTGCTTTCGAACTGCTAGGTTGGCAGAAGCTGGGACGAGTAACAGGCGCTCACTCTGCTACGCGGCACTCGGGATTCGACCCGCCAAACTGCCGACCTTCTGATCGACAGGCTCAGCGTCCTAACCCACTGAGCCACCGCGTCCCTAGAAGCCAAATACTTACCCCTAAATTCAGTAATACGGGGTTTTTTTAACAACAGTGAGTGAACTGCACCGCATTTGCCTCTCCACAGGAGGTGTCCAGAAAACATGGTCAAAAGAAGTCAAGATGCACAACGGTGCAGCTGACGCTTTGCCTGATTTTTATCTGCATCGTGACAGTGCTTTGATTCTGACACTCTTGCTGCCGCCTATTAACGCCCCCATCTCCATAACCCCAATGAATTGCAATTTGGGCTTGACCCCCACTTCTTGTCCTTTAGGCTCTAGAAAGGGCGTCTCGGTCCCGTGCCAATCTAGATTTCCTGACTTCACCGATACGGACCAGCTTCCTCGATTCCTCTGATGTGGACTGCTCGGCTTTCTGTGGGCGGACTCTGAATCCCACTCCCCAACGTTTCATGCGTCAAGTAAGGGAAATCTCTTGAATTCCAGATTCCCCGAGTTTTTCGATTTTCATGTGCATTTTGGATACGGTCGAGTTGTATGTTTGTACTTCTCAATTTTGATGAATTTTTTTTCACTGCCTGGTCCTCTTCCTACCTTGCAGCAAACTCCCGTGATGTCGCCTTCCAAAAGGCTGCCCTATCCGTTCACTCCACCTCGCAGGATACGTCGTCCGTTTGGCGTTAGTCAGGTGACGTGCTCTGCAATTTGAATATTGTACCTCTGGGACAGATTTGCTCCACCTGGGAGGTGTGTGGACCTCAACTCCCAGAATTCCCCAGCCAGCATGACCAATTCATTTTACAACCGCCATGAGTTATGAGTGTGATGGGTAAAGCTCCATTACAGTGGTAGCTCCACGATTACCTGTATCCAGGTAGAATAGGGGTTTCCGTTACTCTTGTTGGGAGAAGCAGCCAAAGGTGCCACTAACCGGGTCTTCTTTGTTAAGCGAGTGTATACAAAAGGTTTGACTGGATTCCGTCTCAAAGACCTTGAAAGAGATTTCCAACTGCTGAAGGCTCAGTGACAGCCTCAGATCGTTCTCCCACTGCATCTGATGGAGAACAAAATGGCCAGAGCGGTTGGGGTCTAATCCTCCATGTGTTCCCTCTTCAGATGTCAGGGTATGCCTCTCCACCTCCATTCCAACCATTGTTTTCCAACGCCAGCAGCCCAACGTGGGCTTTGACGCACACCCCCGAAACACCACCCTTCAGCCCGCCGAGCAGCAGCCAGCAAAAGATCAGGTAAACAGGTTCAGACAACTCGTTGGTCACCCCCTCCGGAGAGACTTGGGATTCACTGCCCTCTCTTCCATTTTTGTAGCTTGCCCAGCACAATGACCCAGTTGCACCCCTTACATCAGCGATTTCTGACTCAAAGACAGCGAGGGCAAAAAGCAAGGTAAAGGGCTAGAGGAAATGGAAAGGGGAAACGCCAAGTAAAGGTGGTTGTCTCGAATTGTGATGTTCCGTGTAACTGCAAGAGCAAAGAGGTTACAACTATACAGGTTGCAGTGACAATTATCTGTCATCAAATCAACCGGATCAACTTTCCCCATGACAATCTGTCCCAACCTGGTCCTTCAGACGTTCCATCATTGCTATAGTCTAGAACCACCATCTTTTGGCACTTTCCACCTTTCCCAACATCAGGCCAATCTCCAGACAGCGTGTTTCAGAGTTCAACAAAATAGCGTTAATGCTACTCTGGGCTGAACACCGAATCTTGCAAACTGTAAGATGAATTCACAGCCACATTTAAGCTGAGTTATTTAAAAGGGAAATCTTGAGATGCTTTTTCCCAAATGTGTCCCCACCAGGGCTGAATTGTTGGGCATGAATAATTTTATCACTAAGTTGTCCCCAGATTTCTTACCCTTGCTTCAGTGTCTTATGCATGAATGGCTGTGTGGCTTAGTGTACTTGTTCCACACACTAACTCCCATCTGGTGGAATAAATCCCAGATTTAAGATAAGGCCTTCAGAATAAAATTTAAGTTGGGTTACTGACCTTCCATTTATGGCTTGTTGGCCCAGATGATTCAAGGGCGCCTTCAATTTCTCCCCAGAGAGTTAAAAGTAAAATGGGGATCTATTTCTTGGGTGAAGTTGACTTCTTGGACCAGGGGAGTTAGAAAGTTTCGAAACGTATCTCCTAGATCATGTTCCTGCTTGTCTCCAAGACTTCCCTGCGTGGACTCTCAGACACCAGAAGTGGATCCTTTCTCTGCTCTCATGATCCCCTTTGAAAAAGATTGGGTGATCAAGGTACAGATGTTACAGTTGCAGAGTGAAAACCCCCAGCGGGATGACTACTATTACCAGGTGAGTGCAGGAAATAGGTGGAATCAGCCTCAAATTGCAGGCTGGGCAGGGAGAATCCATAGAACGGTGGGATTTGGGATGGGCATCACAATGGATGGCTTGTCATTGTAGGCCCATCCTTGTTCCTGTGGAAGTGAGGCTGTTAAGGGAGGAACCGAGGATAAGGAACTGAAGGAATGCACGAGAAGTTAGGCATCTCCCAAAGCAAAAAGGGTTTTGGGGGGACCCTGTAAAGCAATAGTTTTGCTCTTCCCTACTTCTCTTCACTTCCGCCAGACCCTTTAAGAACATTACTGTTGGTTTGGCCATTAGTTCATTTGACCTACAAGCTACATCCAAGATCTGCAGACTTTTTCTGACCGAGGACAATGCTTAGTCTTGAGCCCTTGTCCAGGAAGAGGAATCAAAAGTTGACCTACCCTTTAAGCCATTTATGTAACCATTAATATATCTCACTCTTTTCCTCTTAGGTCAGAGTAAACATTTCAATGTAGCGCCAATTTAGGGATTCTTGGAAGCCATTGGTGAGATGTTTGGGGGCTATACATGGTCCTGGAGCTTCGGGGCATCCCGAGGCTGAAACGAGCTGCTTTCTTGGTCAGGTACAAGGCCAGGGATTCTGAAAAGAAGTCCTCCCGGGTGATCAGATGAATGGTCAGGAGATCACAGCCTGGACCAAATGGGTTTCAGAATCATCCTTCCATCCCTGTTGAAGATGTCAGTGGAAAGCAGGACAAATATGATGCTCTAAAGACAGCTCTGATGTACGTGCTGCAGGCTTGTCCTCCTTTCACCCATTGTCCTATCTTGTCCTCAGGAATATTATCGCAAGCTGGAGCACAAACAAGCGGAGAAAGGACTCCTGGCCGGGAGTAAACCTGAAGTCCCTAAGCTAGTCACCCCATATATCCAAAGAGTGGAGACCTACGAATCTGGTAAGTCCTGTGCAAGGGGGGGGGGTTCTAAGGCATGGAAATGCACGAGCATCTCCTGACAGTGACTTCCTCTGCCAGTAATGCGGATTCCAGGATCCCTGGGACAGGTAGCCATGTCCACCTGCTACAGTCCCCGCAGGGCTATCGATGCTGTACACCATTTCTCTCTGGAACAGGTATGTGCCCAATCGTTTTGCCCATGCTCAATCTCAAGGGTAGGCAACCTTGGCTCTCTTAGGACTCGTGGACTTCAACTCCCAGAATTCCTGAGCCAGCCATGCTGAGGGGGAAAGGGAGAGGTTTCCAAGCTGAGCCCTGCTGGCTCAGGAATTCTGGGAGTTGAAGTCCACAAGTCATAAATGAGCCAAGGTTGCCTATCCCTGCTCTACCTGAATGGCAGGCTCTCTTTATATATTTTGGGGGGAAGAGGTCACTTGAAATAACGCGCAGGTATCTTAAACCTATTAAATCAAGTTTGTCCTGGGCGTCGGATGAAGATAGTGGGTCGTCTAACCACTCCACCATCTGCAACTCATCTGGAGAATTCTGCGTTCCAAAGTCTGGGGAAAGTGGCCTGCAGACTTGTTAGAACGTGGAGCAGATGCTTTCTCTTCTAGTGACTCAATGCTTTTATTTCCCCTCTTTATTTTCCAAGGTGGTAGGAAATCAGCGGCTACAAGTGCTGTACCAGATTGAGAAAGTAAGTTGCTCCATGGGAAATAATAAATAAATTCCTGAACGTCAAAAGTAAGACAAAAATCTGCCTTACTTCTGTCCTGCAACTAACCCGAAATGCAAGAATCTTTGAAGCCTCTAGGAAGGCTGCAAAGCAATGCATCAAATGATGTGCAGGAAGCTGTTATAATCTCTTGCAATGTCCTGGCTGATATTTATATGCTGTGGAAACAGATGTACCTTATACTCCTGGAGATGGAGGACATTCAGCGGAAATTGGATCAGGCCCCAGAAGAGATGCATCCCCAGCTATATGAGAAGCTTGTCCATGTAATAGAACGCGTCTACCAAGCCCTGAGAATTGAGGAGCATTCTGGTAAAGAGTGAGTCCAAGACAAATTACTAGCAATAATGATAACAGGAAGGCTCCTTTACAGTGATTTTGTGTCTACATGAATTCTGCTTATCATTTGAGCTGCTCTCTTTTAACATGTCGGCATTTCTCTCTCTTCGTCTTTCTGCTTTCCTGCTGAAGGGAAATTTTAACATTTTCCATATCATCTGGAACTGTTGTTCACATCCTCCCCACTACATGACCACCAGCTTTCAAATTTGAGAAGGCCATGCTCTACCACATTGGCCGGGAATTCTGGGTGTTGCTCTTATCAAGAGTGATTCTGGATAAATTTCTGGAAATTCCAGGGCTTTTCTGTAGCTGTAATATTGAGCTCTCTGGAGGGTGGTTTTTCTCCTTCCTCGCAAAGCCTCCGCTTTGATTTTCTTGGGTGCTTCGTTTTTTCCAGAGAGGTGAAAGAGGAGTTTCTACAGCTTCTGCTGGTAGGAAAAGGGAAGCGGTTGGTGGCCCGTCTGCTGCCACATCTGTCCTTGGAGAGAGCCAAGATGACCCTTGTCAATATTGTGCAACACCTAGCAGTGCTCATCAAGAAGGACCTGTTGGAGGAGGTACCTTCTCGCCCTCGTTCTCCTTTAGCCACTATCCAGATATTTGGAAATCCTTGCACCGGGGGGGGGGGGATTTTTTTTTGCATGCAAGGCAAGTGTTGTGCATTTCTAAGAACCACCTGACAGAATGACTTGACTTCTTCTGGCCCAAGGTCTTCACCCATGGAACGTAGTTTGAGTTGATGTCCCAAGCTTATTTTGTGGGGTGGGTTACAATCGGAATTTGTTCTGTGGTTCGGTGTGTCGATACTGCTAAAAAAAAGGGGTTGCATATATGCACCATTGTTGGTTTAGCCATGATTTCTTGAATAAACTACATCTGGCTAACTACACTGAACATGTGAAGTGATAAACCTGAATTAACACATCACAGGGGGTGGTCCGTTTAGGAAGCTAGGGCAAAACTAGCGACAATGTGGTTTAGTCCCATGGGTGAAGCCAGCTTAGATACAATGGTTGATTGGATTCCACAGTATTTCTGGCCTGTGGAATGGATGCAATAATCTCTCCCAGAGCGGAAGACTCGTGTGATCTAATGTTTTGTCGCTTTGCTCTTCCTCCTCCATGTCCTTTTGACTCTGGCAGACCCTCTCTGTCCTCTACAATCCTCTCTGTGACACCATTGGACAGTTGACATTTAGAGAGTTGATGGATGTCCTCCAGGAACTCATTCAGTTGCAGCCCGATTCTGTCAAACAGTCCCTCGCTTTGGTCTTCAGCAATAAGGTACGGGAGTGTACAAATTCAGAGCGGAATCCATACCAGACCCGGATGTGGAGGATTTTTCTTAGCAAGTACATCTAGGTTGTACATAATTCAATTTTTCCCGTCTTGCTAGCGACTAAGTTGAGTCCAAGTGTTTTCTTAGCGGGCTCCTAATCTTCTCACCCTCCTTCCCCAAGTTTGCCATCTCGCTGCTGTACCTGCTCTTGAGCCACGGCGAGAGATGGCTCTCTTCGGATACATCCCCAAAGCCTGATACTAAAGACTTGGAAAAATGGTGAGGACTCATCTGGTGAGCAGAACGATCCTAGTCTGGTGGGCTTGATCAGTGCTGGGTTGCCTACTGTTGCTCTGTGCCATTCTTCACACAGGGTGGACTTGGTGCTTCTTGTTGCAAGAGAGCTCTCTCAAGTCCCCAAAACCTCCATGGTGGAACCCCTTCACCTTCCCAGCAACCTTCTCTTCCTCTTCTGTCGCTATGTGGACAAAGACATTGTGAACCGCTTGGATGTCCAGATGGACTGAGGATTATCCACGGTTAAGGGAGTGTGTTCTATAAAGGCAAGTAGATCTGCAAGGGTTCAACATATATGGCTGGGCAACTGTAGATGAAAGCTGTAGGGTCTTTATAGCCCAGTCACTTGACAAGATGTGAGGGACTTCTTTGGTAATTGCATGCCTCCTTTCAGCTTTCTCTGGTCTTTGATCAGCCATGTAACCTCCAGGTCTTGCTGAACTACAACTCCCAGCATTCTTAGCAAGTATGGCCAAGAGTGACGGATTCTAGGCATGCTAGTTCAGTAACATCTGGAGGTCCAACAGGTCCACATCTTCACCTCTTTCATAACAGGGGACATGTTAGTAATTGGGGAAGGAGGCCCTTGACCAGGGGTGGGGAACCTTGGCTCTTTTGTGACTCGTGGACTTCAACTCCCAGAATTCCTGAGCCAGCATGGCTCAGCTTAGAAACCTCTCTCTTTTCCCTCAGCATGGCTGGCTCAGTAATTCTGGGAGTTGAAGTCCACGTGTCATAAAAGAGCCAAGGTTCCTCACCCCTGCTCTTGACCATAGTCATGGGAAAGAGGGCTGCTTACCTTTCTCTTATGCCTATCCTAATCTTCCCTTTCACTTGATGTTCAGAAATTTTCTAAACTTAGTCCTCCTTGTCAGCAACGCGGGGAGATCTTTTACAGCTTGCTAGACCAGAAATCCTTATAATAGGAGCAGCATTCCAGGAAGACATCTTCCTCGGCCCTGCCCTGGGTTGAAAACAAACGCTTCTACATACGGACCAGACACTATGGCTACTGGTGCTTTGATCTTGCCTGCCCATTGAATAACTTTGGAATTGTCCATCTTAATCTTCAAGAGCTTTAGCAGAAATGGGGCCAGCGGTGATAGCCAGTTTGGTTGTAGTGTAGGCTAGAAGCCAGGAGACATTTAAGTTCTAGTCCCCTCTTAGGCACATAGCTGGGTAATCTTGGGCCAGTCACTTAGCCCTAGGAAAGAGGGAATGGCAAAACCACTTTTGAAAAAAACCATACCAAGCAAACTACAGGGACTTGTCCAGACAGACATCAGGAGTGAACACCAAGTCAAAGGCACCAAGAAAAGAAAACAGCCATCAGTATGAGATTAGACTCAAACCTGTTTTGTTTTGAGATAGGTGTTTGTTTTGAGATAACCGTAGGTGTCCCTTCTGCCCAGCCAAGGAAGAAGGTGCTTAATTACTGAATAACAGGAGTTCAGGAGATATAGTTTTGATAGTGCTGTGCCAAAACAAGCAGGAGAACATGATACTTATTGCTGAGTTTCTTCTTAAGCTACTTTGCTTACTGTTAGAGCTTATTTCTCCATTGCTAGAAAGGGTGTAAAGTTGACTGACCAGCAATTGTGAGCTGTCCATCTTAAAAAAAACCAACCTTGTTTTGATTCTTAGTGACTCATGGAACCAGTTTTCTAGGAACTGCACAGAAGCAGTTTCCCATCTTTGACAATATTTCTAGGCAAGGATAATTATGAAATACCAAGCTGTAACTTGGTAACCCTTATTTTCGGTTTGCCTAGTCCAGAGAAAAGGACTAGGGGGGACATGATAGCAGTATTCCAATATTTGAGAGGGTGCCACAAAGAGGAGGGGGGTCAACTTATTTTCCAAAGCACCAGAAGGCTAGACAAGAAACCATGGATGGAAACTAATCAAGGAGAGAGGCAACCTGGAATTAAGGAGAAACTTCCTAACAGTGAGGACAATCCACCAGTGGAACAGCTGGCCTTCAGAAATCGTGGGCGCTCCATCACTGGAGGTTTTTAAGAAGAAACTGGACAGTCACTTGTGTGAAATGGGATAGGGTCCCCTGCTTGAGCAGGGGGTTGGACTAGAAGACCTCCAAGGTCCCTTTCAGCTCTATTCTGATTGATTGATTGATTGACTGCAAATAATGCGGTGAGGGAGTGACTAACAGATGAGATTGCAGAGTTGCAGAAATTCTGGTGGAATCTCAGAGTTGCCTTTGTTTTACAGAAGATGCCTTCATGAGCAGCTACAAGACTTGGAACTTTGCTGGTCCTGCCCATGACGATTTGGACCAGTGACTCAAGCAGCCAGATGCCATTAGAGATGTACAGAAAGTTATTCCAGAACTGGATCCTTAATTTAATAACACAGATTTTGTTTTTGCTTTTTTTTGGTTTGGGGTTTTTGTGTTTTGTTTGTTTGTTTTTGTAATACTCTGTGCCAATTGTAAATATCTAGTGCTGGCACTAGAGCGCACGCCACACCAACATGCTCAGCCTGAGTAAGCAGACATAGGCTGGCCTGTACAGTGAGCATTTGGGAAACTCTGATGGGGAGAGAGAAGTATATTATTTATTGTCTTCTGTATGTTCAGCATTTAAAATATATTAAAAGCAACTCAAAACCTGTCTGGTATCTTGACATGGGGGGGAAGGGAGGTTGCGGTTGGGCAACTAGGCTTGATCTTGTCCAAGATAGTTTGAAGACGCTTCTTGTCTCCAGAAAGGTGGATACTTCAGCTCTCAAAAATTCCAAGAGAGATACTGTCAGACATGAAAGACCAGGTCCACATGTGAAGGTCTAGTTAAACTGCTTTATTGCTACTCATGGCTATGCACAGGAATTGTCTCAACTAATGGACAGCATCTGGTTAAAGTTAAAGTTCAATAGCACTCAAGGGGTGCTGGAATTGGTTTGCTTGTGGCCACGTACGGATTCTAGGCTGATCCTTCTTTTCACCCCACCCCCAGGTTCTGCCATTCCTCCTCCTACAGATACAATCAGTAGCAGACATTGTCTTCTCCCCAGGGGAGTCTGCAAGGTATGGTCAAAAAAAGTCAAGTTGGTGTCCACAAAGGTACAATTGAACTCTTCATTTTCTGTGCGTGAGTGTACACGAAAACTACAGATTCAATCACACTATCTAGCTGCCCTACGGACTTGTTGAATCATATCCTGCAGATCCATCTGCTGCTTCCCATCAGCTGAGCCCATCCAACATTTGAGACATCCAGAAAAGAAAAGCTTCGTTGTGACTCTTTAAGATCTAAGAGAAATTGCACTCCAAAATACCTTGGCCTCATGTCCTTCAAGATTTCAAAGGTCACTGCAAAGTCATCGGTATACATGTCTGCTCATTGGTATATATGTCTACAGCAAAACCCAAAGTCAATACGTAGAGGTCAGGCACCCGGCAGTTGTGCAGATGGCCCCTCCAGCTAGATCATACAGAATAGACTTTGTCAAAGCAGTAAATTCAAAAAGGTTAGAAAGATTGGGAGGGCGGAAAGGATTTGGATAAGGAGGCCCCAGTTCCCTGTCTAGTGTGCAAAATCATGACCATCCTTGCTGGAAGATCTTTTTTAAGTGTAATAAATCTGAAAATTGCACTGCTGAAGAAACTGCACGTTCAGCTATGTTTTTATCTTGGATTCCTTGTGTCGCTAATGCCATATTTCTCAATCTCATCCTAAGATGCATGGACTTCAGCTCCCAGAATTCCCTAGCCAGCATGGCGAAATGCATATACATGTAGCATGGCTGGCTAGAGAATTTTGGGAGTCAGGTCCATGTATCTTAAAGTGGTTGAGATTGAGAAACATCCCTAATGAGATCAGTTTTTTTCCCCCAGCCCAGAGATCCCCAAGCTTTTGAGCACCAGGGACCGGTTCCGTGCAGAGAGGTTTTTCCACGGATCGGAGAATGCATGGTTTTGTGTGCTGCCTGCATCCCATGGATGGGGCTTTGCTGGTCTGTGTGGACCGGTTGCTGGCATGTCGTGGCCCAGTACTGGTCCCCAGACCGGGGGTTGGGGACCCCTGCCCTAGCCTAACAGGGAAATTGCATAATCATTCCTGTAGCTCTTTAGACTCCTTCATTGAAAGAGTTAGTTGCATTATAATTTGGTTTTTCCTTCAGCTTTGCCTGATTTTGCAACTGCTCGGCTGAATCACTGCAGAGGCTTCTATAATCTTATCAGCCAAAAAGTGGAGCCAGTTTAGATATACAACCCCACCCCTTAATTTCCTGTTGCAGCTGTTTGTACTGAACAGAGGAAAACATAACTTCTCATTTGCTCTTTTCTGCATATTGGGGTGCTGTCAACTTCACTGCCTTAATTTTGTCTTTGGATAATAATCTACCCGAGCACCACAGGAAGAATTTGCACTTTGTTCCTAAGCTGAAAAGACAGAGGTCAGCAGAGATTGCAGTCTACTGTAAATGTCCACCGGCTAGAAATGTAGCTGTGCACAAGACTAAGTGTTTTAACAAGTCAACAGGTCTCGCCTGAATCTGGCTTTTATTATTGCTACAAAGAATAGACTGAAATGGCAAATCTGTTTGCTAGTAAAGATGAGGGAATTTCCACCAGTTGGGCTTCTGCCCCTTTTAAGGCTATTTTCTTATTCTTAAATTGTCTGGGCTAGAATCTACCTCCCTGCCAGCTTTTAAGCGCAATGGAGTGCAACACAAAACTGTGTCAAAAGCAGAAGTACAGGGCAGGAATAGCCAAGCCAATGCTGTCTGTACATGATTAATCTGGTACCTGCGAAGGAAATGAAACATTTAAGTGAAACCAAGATGCAAATCTGAGCACACATTTTCCGCCACTTTGCTATACAGCTTAAAGATAACAGACATTATTAAAAGCAAACAAGCTAACAAGGTAGATGTTTTCCTAATATGCTTACAGCGTGTACAACCCTCTCAAGAACGATGCTATCTGATGGAGATGCAGGGAACAACTCACAACTCAGGATGAAACACAAGTGCAGATTAAGATGGTCTGGACTAGATGGAGAAAGACAGGATATTGTTTTGTGTACAGGTTGCAGTGGAGGAAGTGTGGGTACGGACGTTGATCAGAAAACCTAAAGTTCCATGTATAGACAGCAAAACTAATCAAGGAGAGAAGCAACCTAGAACTAAGGAGAAATTTCCTAACAGAAGAATTAATGAGTGGAATGACTTGCCTTCAAAACCTGTGGGACTGCCGCTTGTCTGGAATGGTGTAGGATCTTCTCCTTGAGCAGGGGGTTGGACTAGAAGATCTCCAAGGCCCGTTCTGACTTTGTTATTCTGTTCTGTTCCAACCGGAAAACATGGAAAACTATTAAGAGATGGAGGAGGAGTGGGGAGGAGGAGGAGGAGGAAAAAACTTGCTTATTAGAATTATCAAGCTAAACATTGATAATTAGTGGGATACTCAAGTAGAAAAGCAAACTTGTAGAAAAGCAACTTGTCAGTATCATTGGCATCTACAAAATTGAAGATTCAAAACTACCTCAAACCATGCCAAACTACTTAGAGGTGATCCCCAACTTTTCAAAAGTAAGGTACCACTCCTTCTGTTGCTCAAAACAATGAAGGTGCAGCATTCCTCTTCAGTCTGTGTGGTTTCTCTCATTTCCTGCTTCTGAAATACAAGGTGCAATCTCTACTAGAGGAATTTTTGGTTTGTTTCTACTTCTGCTCAGTGCATCTTCAAACTGCAAAATTCTCTTTGGACGAGTTCCAGTTACTTTTTTTTTTCCTAGAGAAACATCTCTCTCAGGAATAATGTTCCACGAATTCTTCTAAACACACAGACACACACACAAATAACATGTCTCCATTCAGTCTTCTTCAAGAGGTAGTTATTTATTTATTTATTTATTTTATTTAATCCCATTTATATCCCACCCTTCTCCGAAGACTCAGGGCGGCTTACACTCTAAGCACAAATCAATGTGCTTAGCAATAGCCTTCATTCTATGTATATGCCTGCTTATTAGGGCTTTCGCCCCCCCCAGCGGCATTATTACAAAGTCAGCTTATTGCCCCCAACAATCTGGGTCCTCATTTTACCTACCTCGGAAGGATGGAAGGCTGAGTCAACCTTGAGCCTGGTGGGACTCGAACCTGCACTAATTACAGGCAGCTGGTGCTACTTAAGGAGGCATTAGCCCACTGCTCCACTAAGGCTCTTATGTTATGGTGGGGATGAGTGGAAGATCTCATTTTACAGACCATCTAGACAGTGGTGGGATTCAGCCGGTTCGCACCACTTCAGCAGAACCCGTAGCTAATTTTTTGTTGCCCAGTCCCAGAATGGACTTCCGGAAGCGACATCCACACAGAGAACCGGTTCTTCACATATTTGAATCCCACCACTGCATCTCGAGCTTCCAGCAGGAAAAATGTGACAGGAACGCGATAAATAAATAAATAACAAGCCTAGATGGCTAAACTGACTTCTTTGATCAGAAAAATAAATAAATCAATATCTATGTTTATGGCTGACTGGAAACCCCATGTGGGCTTTTTACCCAAAACAGAAGAAAATGAACTTATGACTTATGGTTTTGATGATTAGATAGGGTAGATTATAGAAAGAAGACCGCAGAGTAAGAGGTAAATTTATAATTGTACTTATAACTGCTGTAAAGAAGCTCAGAAGCCACTTCTTTATGTCTTTTTTCTTTTCTATTTTTATTGCACTTTCAGCTTTCTCTCTGATTTCTTTTTCTTACTTTAGTGTGTATTAGTTTTTACCTTCCTCTGAATTTTTTCAAGTAAAATAATATATAAAGTACACAGAGACTTTAATTCCGCCCCGTAAAGAATTGCATTCATTCATTCCACGTGGAAGGACAGCAAAACCAGGAGTATTGATGTGCTGAATTCCAAGCATGATCCACGGCAGCTACTTTATTCTGCCTATAATGTTACCTACTGTAAGATATTCTATAAAATATACACTATATATTTATGTATTGACTTTATGTTGCCTCCTATCTCCCTGGAATGATAGCATACACATTATATATAATCATTTATATTATATCTTATTACCATGCGCTCTACACTTACAGGACGAATGATATATTTGATATACAATCTACACATTATATCTATTATATGGTTTTTACATTATACCCACGGCGTGGCATACATTTTAAATTACGAATGATACATTGTGCATGTACAATATGCAAATCTATTACCTATATATGCTTTGCATTATTCCATACGCACCTCTACGTTGCACGCATTCGCATTAGGAGCCGTATAGTTTATATACACAGAACAGGCACTTCTATCGCTCAAAGGCAGCGCCAAGAGCGGCAGGGCGGCCACGCCCTTCGCTCCTCCCCGAGGCCCTGGCGCCAGTCCGGATTGGGCGTCCGGTTCGTTTTTCCCCGCCTCCCCGTCCGGCCCCGCCCCCTTGGCCATAAATCACCTGTTGCGGCTTCCGGCCGGGCAGCGAGAGGGGAGCCGGAAGTGGCTGCCTGGGCGGCGAGATGGCGTCCGGAGGCTCCCCGGTGGACCGGCTGCCCCCGCCCTTCCCGGCGGAGGCGGAGGCGAGTCCCGGCGACCCCCAGCCGGACAGCGATTCCGACGGGGAGGACATTTTCACCGGCAACGCCGTGAGTGCCCGCGGTGCCCACCGGGCGACCCACGCGTGTCTGCGGGGGGGGTGGTGGGTGGGAGGGAGGGATCGCGCTCCGCCGGGCTTTGCAAAAGGGGGGAGCCCCCCCCACGAGCCCCCCCACACCGCTCGCTCCCCTCCCTCCCTCCCTTTTCGCTCCTGCAGCCTGGGGAAGTTTCCCCGGGCGAGGAAAAACCGCCCTGGGCTGCTCTCCCGGGACTTGTGCCGGGGATGACTACAGCTCCCATCATCCCGGGCGCGCCCTTGCGGCGCCTCCTCCCCTACAGATGATAACGACCCCCACCCCACTCTCCAAGGTGCAACCAAGTAGGGCAAGCCTGGGAGAAAGTCGCCCCCCTCCCCCCGGAGGGACACCCCCCCCACGGGATTCCCCCCCCACGGGGAGCCCCAGAGGAGCCTGGCCAGAGTTGCTTTGGGGGGAGCCCCGCTTCGCCTCCTCGGTTGCTGGGTGTGTTGGGGGGGGTCTGTGGGCCGGGTGGAAAGAGGCTCTCCCTCCCTTTGCAAACAGGCACCGGTGGGGGTGGGTGGGGGAAACTGGCCCAGGATGATGGGAGTGGGAGTCCAGCCCATCCCGGCCTTTCTCTTGTGTATGTGTCCCTGGGGGTGGCGGGGTGTGTGCAATCTGGGCAGGGCACCCAGTGCTGCTTAAGGAGCACCGCTTCATGTTCAGCCCCAGGAAATCATTCATCTTTGCTTGTTTTTGCAAAGGAGTTGCAAAAAGTGTTGTCTGCAGGAGGGAAAGTCTGGAGCCGGGTTCAGGTTTAGGGTTGAATTTCTGCTTGTTGTTCAGCCAGAAATGTTTTCCCGGCCTCTCCCCTATCTGGCTCCACACCCCTTGTGTTGGCTTGTTTCCTTGCGAATGACTTACAATTCAGTTGAAAGAGGGTCTTTCACAAATGCTGGGTTGGCTTCTCCTGAATCCCTTTGACATCCGCTTACAGAGCAGCCATTATGATCTCCTTTCATTGAGCTGTTGCCCTTCCAGCTATTTCCATTCACAAAGACTCAAATCCTGGAAAGGGAAGTAGTTTTGTTGATTTACGACTCTAGCGGACAGGCCTGGCATTCCTTAGTGGTCTCCCATCCCTCTAGCAAGCAGATTGGATGCTGGTTAGACTTTTTAAATTGGCCCAGACCAACTGAATGCGGAGTTTGATTCTAAAGTAGTGCAAAATATTTAGCCATTTATTTGTTAGACTCAAATCTCGCGTTTTGGCCAGGGGTTCAAGGTGGCATACACAGAGTTTTATCCCGTTTTATCCTCACAGCAGTAAGTTTAAAAATTAGGCTGTCCTGTGAGAAGGCCAGATTCATACGTGGGATTTTGGGGGAGAAAACAGACTTTGTCCTAGGTCTCCCCAATCCTAGTCCAATATCTAAAATCAATGCCACAAATATACAGCATCTGTTTACAGTTTATAAGCTGCTGGGTGTAGCTTAACTAGTTTTCAAAAAAATAAGGTGATGTCTTGGAATTTTGTTGTGCTTGGCTTTCAAGTTCTGTTTGTTTGTTCTTTTTGTATCATTTGTATCTGCTTATGGAATATCTTAATGGGTATCTTAGCCTTAGAATAATCTTCTAATAATTCTGAAGCTCTCCCGGGAATAAAGATGCTCATTCTATAATTTTGTGAATTATATACTTATAATAGCATCTGCCGTTAAGCTGCCAGCACTAATAAAGGTTATCCTTATGGCTGGGAAAGTTATGGGGTGATGTTTCTGTGGTCATGTTCCTCTTGTCAGTCTGGACAGCAGTCCTGGGGTGTGACCATATGGATGCAAAGGTCCTTTAAATATTGCAGTTTTGATGCCACAGTTGCGTCTCAGTCTGCTTCAAAAAAAAATCTTGACATGATTTTCAAGGCCAGGAGAATAGGTAGAGACTGGCTTTCTTGCGCTGCAAAATCCAGAAACAGTTAATAGATTGACAGAGGAGAAAATTTGAGGGGATTTGAGGTCGGGCACCACCCTTCTGTTTCAAGGGAAAATGCTGAATGTAGGCATTTTATGCAATAACTGCAAAAAAATTAAGGAGTACAGATGGAGTGGAACTTCCTGTGAAAAAAGAAAAAGCAAAAATTGGCATTTAGTTTCTGACAGTGAGTAGGGAACAGTTGTGCGCATGTGAACATAACAACAGAGCAATCTGAAGTGGCCCTTGCACAACTTTTCAGCAGAAAAAAGTCCAAAAAATTTGGGAAGCCCCTCCCGTTGGGATCAGAACTAGGGTTTCATCGTGATCTGCAGGCTTTGTGAGTTCTTTGTGAGAATGCTAAAGAAAACAAACAAACCATTGTTAAGTAAAAGAATTCACATTTTTGAAATCGTATTAATGGAATGTAGAGTGCCTGGAAAAGCATGAGGAAAAAGAGAAGGCACATCTATAGTAGAACTTGAACATAAAGAGCAAGGAAATCAAATCAATTTTTATTCGGTCACCAGACCAGCAGATGAAACACAAAATTTACAGTCAGAAGCACAGAATGAACCAGCACAATGAAACTTTTGTTTTAGCAAAGGGTTAGGGCTAGGGAAGAATGAGGAGGCTGCTTGCTCTTTTCCTGACTAACAAATTTTATTCAGAGGGAGACGAAACTCTTGTGAGCTCCAGTTCAGTTTAACGCAATGCAAATCTGGGGAAGTGAGCTGCAGCTCCGGAAAGCTTTAAATAAAAAAAAAGATGCTCTCAAACTAACTCTGCTCTCTTCCTGCAATGTCTCATAAAGAGGATTTGCACAACTCGTCTGGCCCACCTTACATTGTGAGAATGTTGTCAAGCTTTGCCAAGCTTTGGCGTTTGCAGAAATGTAATCCCAAAGATACTGGTTAAGAAGCGTGTGGATTCTCACGGGTTCAGACAAACAGACCAGTTATTTTGACCTGCAGCTCCAAGGGCTTAAAAACTTCTCAGAAGTGACCTGTAAGCGGGGTGACTTCTAAACCTGGTTTGTTTTTGAACCAGGCTTGTTCTACCAACGCAAAGCCCTGACTTCTAGCACCCGCGGTTCTGTCTCTGGCGCCTCTTGGGACTGTCACCCTGTTCAGACAGGCATTGTCTTTTGGCAAACTCCATGGCTCAGCGATGCAGACAGTGGCAAGGCTGTCTCTGCGTGGAGGGAGGCCTTGGGAGGGGGTGCAAGGGTAAGACTCCGAGAGCCTTTATGTGCTAGCTTGACAAAGCGGCCTTGGAAAAAAAAGGCATGCAATGCCTCCATTGTTAATTTAACCCTAAAGCAATGGAGGGAAAAAAAACACGAATTCAAATGGGAAGACTTTGCACAGGGCAGGAATGGGAAGCTGGGGTCTGCCAACTGGCCCTGGAAGATCACTCTCTTGGACAATGCAGATAGTCCTCGTTTTATGACCACAATTGAGCCCAAAGGTGTTGTTGCTAAGCAAGATGGTTAAGTGAGTTTCGGCCCCCTTTTACCACTGTTCTTCCCACAGCTGTTAAGTTATTAACACGGCTCTTCAGTGGATCTGGCTCCCCCTTTGATTTTGCTTATCAGAAAGTCACAAAAGGGGGATCACACGATCCGCCCAGGACATTGCCACCTCCATAAATACATGCCCAGTTGCCAAGTGACCGAATTTGGCTCACATGACCGTGGGGATGCTTCAGATGGTCGTAAGTGTGAAAAACGGTCGTAAGTCACTTCTTTCAGTGTGGTTGTAGCCTCGAACAGTCACTAAATGAACTGTTGTAACTTGAGGACTATGTGTATAGGCCAGGATTGCCAAATTATTTGGTCAGGTTTATAATAATAATAATACATTTGGAAGGGAACTTGGAGGTCATCTAGTCCAACCCCCTGCTCAGGCAGGAAACCCTATACCAGGGGTAGGCAACCCTGGCTCTTTTATGACTCGTGGACTTCAACTCCCAGAATTCCTGAGCCAGCACAGCTGGCTCAGGAATTCTGGGAGTTGAAGTCCAAGAGTCATAAAAGAGCCAGGGTTGCCTACCCCTGCCCTATACCATTTCAGACAAATGGCTGTCCAGTCTCTTCTTAAAAACTTCCACCGTTGGAGCATTCACAGCTTCTGGAGGCAGGTTGTTCCACTGGTTAATTGTTCTCACTGTCAGGAAGTTTCTCCTTAGTTCTAGGTTGCTTCTCTCCTTGGTTAGTTTCCATCCGTTGCTTCTTATCCGGCCTTCATGTGCTTTGGAAAATAGTTTGACTCCCTCTTCTTTGGGGCAGCCCCTGAGATATTGGAAGACTGTTTTTCTGCCTCTGTCTCAAAAACCAGGTTTAATTCTGCAGCTTGGAATAACAGCCGCTCTCTATCCTCCTAGAGTAAGCCAGAATTCCCAAAGAAGGAATCCCCGGTGCCGCTGGAAAACAGTTTAAAAACAAATGGCATCCAGGAAGAACAAGAAGATCCAGATCTATTTGCAGGTTGGTCTTGCTGTGTGACATGGTGGAAAGAGGGCGATGATTTATGTTGCTCAACTCAGGGTGACTCTGAGTGGCCATCCCACATAAAAGGATGGGAAGAGCAATAAAGTGAGGAGTGGATGGACGTTGTGGCCCAGAACATGTAGCTTTGTATTACATCTTCTTGGATTTGATTTGATTGTCCATTTCTAAAGAAATTTCACCAAGTAAATGATTCAACTTAGGGAAGTGATTCTACCAGGAATAACTTTCATGTTCACAGGAACATGGGATGAAATTCTATAGACCAGGGGTCCTCAACCTTGGCAACTTTTAAGACTTGTGGACTTCAACTCCCAGAATTCCTCAGCCGGCTGAGGAATTCTGGGAGTTGAAGTCCACAAGTCTTAAAGTTGCCAAGGTTGGAGACCCCCCTGCCTAGAGACTATCCTCAGTCAGGGAAATGGAATTTCATCAAAGGCATAAAAAAAAGAAAACAAATCAACTCAGCATTCTTTTGTTCTTTTACAGATGCCACTGTTGAATTGTCCCTGGATAATAGCCAAAACCACACAAAGAAGGAGACAACAACAGTGTTCAGTCCTGCCCCCTCTCTAGAAAAACCCACCCATTCCTCTTCCAAGCAGCAGTCAAAAACCTATGAGGAGGTAAGCGCTTTCGTGTTTGGCTAATCATCTATTCCATGTAGCTAGTTCTATATTCAGCTCTGTCCTGTGTAATAAGGAAGGCGGTCTCCATTCCTCTCCATGCATTTCCGTCACATTGCTTGAAGATGAGTTCTCTGTGAAGATCTGACCTGGAAAGTTAATACAACCCAGGTGGCCAGAAAGGCCCAGCAGAGATTCCACTTCCTGAGGGTCTTGCGGAAGAACACGGTAGAACAACGGCTAATGACCCTCTTTTACCGGTCTTCTATAGAGAGCGTCCTCTCGTACGGTATTGTGGTTTGGTATGCTGGTCTGACAGCCGCGGATAGGAGAGCATTACAGAGGGTGGTGAGCACAGCACAAGGACATCGTGGGCTGTCCCCTGACGCCACTGGATGACCTTGCCAGGGCCCGCAGCCTTGGAAGAGAGAAAAATTCTCAGGGATGACTCACACCCTGGTCGGTATCTCTCTATTCTCCTCCCATTGGGTAGGAGATGCAGGAGTATAGCCAGCCATACCAACAGGCTGAAGAACAGCTTTTATCCATGGGCTGTCAGGCTCTTGAATGGGAAATAATTTTATAAACTTCATGTATGATTGACTTGCGAGGCCAGTGTGTTGTGTAATTAGCTCACATGGTGTAATAAGACAGAGGGTTGTCACTGTGAGTTGGGGGGAGGGGGCACGAAGGGAGGCTCAGCCAATCTCAGTGTATACATGGTTGTACTTTGACAACAAAAGGTTCATTCACTTGCCACCGACAGCCTTCTCCACACAAGCCCTGTCCTCAGGGAAGCCCCAGTACAGCAAACAAGTCTCTCTCTCTCTCCCTAAAATAATAAAACTAGAGTGGTTGTTACCCTTCCTTTTGTTCCTAGAGAAAGGCAAGTTGAATAAGTTGGCTATTCCCTTGACAGTGTTTTGGGCATCTTACTTTTTCCACCTTCTAGCGGGACTCTTAAAAGTTGGAAGTTTTTGTGCGTGGAGCAGGCTCTTGTCTCCCCTTTCCAATTAACCTACTGACTTTTGCCCCTCAGCTTTTGCAATATAAGCTCAAGTCAGAGCAAAGGTGAATACTACTTATTTATGCTTTACAGCTCTGTTTTCTGTCCTATCTTTCAGGATTTAATTGCTAAGAAAAGCAGCGTACATGTAACACACATAAAAGCACGACAAATGCTTAACAAATAAAGGCAGCTAAGGTGCTTCCCAATGGGCAGTGAGAAAAAACTTGGAGAGAGCTGAGGCTTCTGATGTTGTCTCCATCTGCCTTCCTATCTCTCTCTCTCTCTCTTTCCAATATTGGGTATCCTATTGTAGGAGAAGACCAGGATGAGCCCGAGGGAAGGATGAAACGTGTCATCAGTCTCAAGTCCCTTCGTGCCCACAGGAGATCTAAGTCCAGCCCACCTTGTATTCCGTTGACTTCTTATCTACCGCCAATCTGCTTCAACTGTTAGTCGTTGAGATTCTTGTAGAGAGCGTTTATCATGCAACAAACCTGTATTCCTTTGAGCCGCCTTGGCTCCCGATGTCCCACACTTGACATCTACCTTAAGTCGGGTCCAAGAAAAGTTTCTGACCTGTGTGTCATCTCTCCTCCTTACCTAGTTGGAAGAGGAAGAGCAGGAAGACCAATTTGAACTTTCCGTGGGAGTGAGTGATCCCGAGAAAATTGGTGAGTGAGTCGCAACGAAATGGAAGTAGTTTGACAGCGTCGTGCAGGGTTTAACTCCGTTGGACATGCAACCGTTCACTAGATTCATTCTATCCACCTTCTGACTTCAGCATGGTTGCTACCTTGAGGTTTTGGGGTTTTTTTTAGAGCCTTTGACACCTGCTACGTCAGCATTTGTTTTTCCCACTGAGTTCAGATTCCCCATCAGTAACATCCTATCCCCCACCTACCCCTGTGAAGTGGATTAGGCTCAAAGCAAGTGATCCAAACTCTCATGGAAGACATTAAAGAAAAGTTTTGATTTCCTCTTTCCCGAGTCCAGATCCGATCCTTGCCATTATGAACTGTAGCTGTGGTGTCCCAAATTGCAAGATTAACATGCAGACTTTAACTCCCAGAAGTCTGCACATCTTAAAGTGGGCAAGGTTGAGAAACGCTGATTTACAGGAAAGGTAGATCAGGTGAGAGCTGATGATTCATGCAGGAGCCGGTGATTCCCAGGCTGCCAGCATCTTGGGACAGGTCAGGGGGGTTCCAAGCCCACCTGAAAAAGTACCCATCTGCATTTGGAGACTTTGTGTATTCTCCTTGAAGCCGCAGCAGCTGCAAAAACTCATTGCCCTCGGTACAGCTTTAATTGCAGCTGCATAAACAGAGTATTTGTGGATGCAGGGTTGTGGCAGGGAAGCTCTGTGCCTGGGGAATATTATCTGCTCTGCTTTAGGCTTGTGGCTGTCTCAAATGAAAGCTGTCTGCCCCAAAGGGATTGTTTGGCCAACCCTCAGCCCCTTTCCTCTTTCAGTGTGCTGTGTGGTTTTTCTTTTCTTTGTTTTCCCCTTCCTTCAGCTGCTTTAGTTTTCTAAGGTAAAGGTAAAGTTTCCCCCGCACATGCGTGCTAGTCGTTTCTGACTCTAGGGGCCGGTGCTCATCTCCGTTTCAAAGCCGAAGAGCCAGCGCTTGTCCAAGGATGTCTCCGTGGTCACGTGGCCGGCATGACTAGACGCCAAAGGCGCACGGAGAGCTGTTACCTTCCCACCGGAGTGGTCCCTATTTTTCTACTTGCATTTTTACGTGCTTTCGAACTGCTAGGTTGGCAGAAGCTGGGACGAGTAACAGGTGCTCACCCAATGGGCCCCACCCACCCGGCACCCGACAATACGTAAGTGGGTTTGGGGTTGCAGTTTGGGCACTCGTTCTCTAACAGGTTCGCCATCACTGGCCTAGAGAAAAAAACCAGTTTGGTGTAGTGATTAAAGCCGGGGCTAAAAAAAACCATTCACATTCTATGCAGAGTTGGTGAGGATTAAGGAAGTAAATATCTGTAATTGCCTGAATAAAATCCTGATAAAAAACATTCTAGATGTTGATTAAGACCATGCATCCTTTTAGAAGCCCCAAGTTGTTAGCAGAAGAGATTGAGCAACTATCCTTGACAATGGATTCCTCTGTGCTCACAGATGCGCACAAAGAAAGAACATTAACCCCAAATTACTAAGGCTTCTGGTTGTTACAGCTTGCTGGAGCTATAAAAATCTTTGTTGTCTTCTTTCATTCCTGCAGGGGACGGAATGAATGCCTACGTTGCTTACAAAGTGTCCACACAGGTATGTCAGCTTTTCTTTCTTTTTCCCCATTACTGGCATCAGGTCCACTTAAGTCTGCGTTTTTAAATCTTGGGAATTTCTAGGAGCGTGGCCTTCGACTCCCAGAATTCCACCGCCAGCATAACCATTGATGAGAATCCTGGGAATTGAAGGCCACACTCCTGGAGATTCCCAAGGTTGGGAAACACTGATTTAAGGAAGAGTAATTCTTTTAGGTCCTTTTTCCATTTGAATTTAGATTTATTTATTTATTTGTTCTTCCAACGATATTAACCTTGCAATTTATAGGAGGAAG